>NC_074722.1:24345004-24702004 GCF_947242115.1 Biomphalaria glabrata
TAATGATAGGACTGAAGAGTGGAAGGGAACTCCTTTTATAACAGATTCGGGAAATGTTACAATGGCATCACAGTTAGTAACCTTGTGATGGCTCCAAATAGGGATGGGGCGATGAAAATCAAAGGCTTTATCAAATCTCTTTAATGAGATGAAAGAGCTTCAAGATAAAAATACTATGTCACTACTTCTGTGGACCAAATAGGGGAGGGGGACTAGAATCTATGACAATCAGAGTGTATTTGTCATACGTAACTACTTATAGACTGCCGGCCGACACGATATGATCCAACCACGGGAGTTTTTGTCGTACATAACTATCTGTACAAGCTGGCCGACATTATAGGATACAACCAAGAGAGTTTTGATCGTGACATCGTTATGTTGCGTCACGTTTCAGTCTTAGTCTCATCTGACTAGACCTCAGTTGAACTGCATGTCGGTGAAACGAACCGACAAAGAAAGCGAAGAAGGATAAATTTTGACCAAGTAAAACACCGTACCTTGCCCTTCTCCCTTTATGAGCATACCAGCGATCCTAGCAGTAGATGATCTAATATGACCACGGCGCCGGCCAAGCTCCGAGCAGGGGAAGGTGATGTTACATCACACCTAGTTCTGCCATAAAGACAAAGATCGCGTGTGACGGCCGGCGCAGCGAGGGTTTAAAGGTACGTAAGAATAAACGGAGACAATCGCCACCTGTACGGTACGGCGGGAGAGAAAAATACATGGGTAATACATGGGCGCTAGTGGATCCATGTGAAGAGAAGGGTTGGTAGGTGGAGTCGCTACCCCCCCCCCCCCCACAACTACACATCTTAAACAAATTTAGTGTAATAGGTGAGGAGTTTTTTTTTTTTTTTATGAACTCCGAAAGTAAAGATGCATAAATTATCTAAATAGTAGTGTATATGCTTCTTATCTGTTTCTTTATACATTGGCTTTTGTTCCCCACTCTACGCAAAGTAAATTTCAGATTGTGAAACATGATAGTTTAACAGGTGCTAAGTAACGTTTAACAAAGACGTTCGTGATCTAGTTACACTCGACCTATCCTCCCTCCAAGAGAGGTGGAGCCAGAGGTAGTGGTAAGAGTTATAAACACAGACATTAGTCCTATCTGATCATAAAACACACGCCAAACAATCTCTGGTAGACAGTAGACTCCACTCAGAAGACCTCACGGCGAAAGAGAAAGGGACACTGATCTGTGTCAGCTTCATAAAATTCTTTCTCTTCGTGGTGTGATTTTACGAAAATAGAGAGCGCTCAAAGTTCGTTAGAAATGTATAGATCTAACTGTAGTCTTAATCATCAACAGATAAACATAAAAGTATTATTTCTTATAGTAATAAGTTTCCCGTACTAGATCTATATCATTTATTGTCATTGCTCTAAAAAGATCACTAAGTCATAATGCATAATTTTGTTCAAAAAATAATAATAATTAACCATAACATGTATATCTAGATGCGTGTTTCATTTTTCATTTAATTCATGCATATTTGTTTTTTATTTTATCAGTATTTCGCTTTGCTTGGTGAGTTAATATATTAATTATAGATCTAATTGTTAACATATATTTTTTAATTAATAATTTCATAAGTAGAAAAAAAAAGAAGAAACAACAAGTTCATCAATTTATTAATAACATTTTATTTAGACCTTCATTTCAGTAAATACACTTAAAAAATCATAAGTTGACAGCATAAGAACAAAAACTCTCTTTAAAAAAAGTTATTGAAAGTTCAATATAGGTAAGGGAGATAAATATGCTTAACAAACAACATGGTGGTCGGCAAAGGTATCTGCGTATCTAAACTATTACCCTCAGACTGTCTGTCTTGTCTACTAACTTAATAAACTTAGACTAGGTTAGAGTGTAGACTGTAGACCTAGACTTTGACGTCTTCTTACTATTCTTAATAATTCTTAGACTCTCACTCTAGAGATATAGATCTAGAATAAAAAGTGTAGACTAGTGCCTAGTCTAACTTTCTTACTATTCTTAATAATTCTTAGACTCTCACTCTAGAGATCTAGATCTAGAATAAAAAGTGTAGACTAGTGCCTAGTCTAACTTGAAAAAGAACGTTAGCGTCACCTAATTCTAGGCACTAGTCTACACTTTTTATTCTAGATCTAGATCTCTAGAGTGAGAGTCTAAGAATTAGGTGACGCTAACGTTCTTTTTCAAGTTAGACTAGGCACTAGTCTACACTTTTTATTCTAGATCTAGATCTCTAGAGTGAGAGTCTAAGAATTATTAAGAATAGTAAGAAAGTTAGACTAGGCACTAGTCTACACTTTTTATTCTAGATCTATATCTCTAGAGTGAGAGTCTAAGAATTATTAAGAATAGTAAGAAGACGTCAAAGTCTAGGTCTACAGTCTACACTCTAACCTAGTCTAAGTTTATTAAGTTAGTAGACAAGACAGACAGTCTGAGGGTAATAGTTTAGATACGCAGATACCTTTGCCGACCACCATGTTGTTTGTTAAGCATATTTATCTCCCTTACCTATATGGTAATAGGCGATATTATGCCGCCCACGCCTGATCCGGTTCTTTCTGTGGTCCTACCGTAGACCATAGGCTCATAAACCTACCCTCCAAAGCTGTACCATCGCAAATTAATATTAAGCCGAAAAAAAAATATTTAGTTTTTACGGTTCCTTATTATTGCTGTAATAGAGGCAACGCCATATTGTTATGATGTTCTGGAGAGGAAGTAAAGAAAAAAATGTCACTGAACTATATATCGTTTGGAGCACTATATTATAGTTTAGGATTAGGTTTAGTAGGATCAAAATAAAAGGTTTACTGCTAGGTTTAAGTTTAGGGTTAGGTTTAGAATAAGAATTAGGTATAGAATTAGGGTTAGGTTTAGAATTAGGTTTAGGGTTAGTATTTAGGTTTAGGTTTAGTACTAGGTTTAGGGAATTAAGTTTAGGGTTAGGTTTAGTATTTAGGTTCAGGGATAGGGTTAGTGCTAGGTTTAGGGTTAGGTTTAGTGCTAGGTTTAGGGTTAGATTTAAGGTTAGGGTTAGGTTTCATTAAACCTATTCTAAACCTAACCCTAATCCTAAAACTAACCCTAATTCTAAACCTAACCCCAAACCCCTAACCCTAAACCTAGCAGTAAACGTAACCCTAATTCTAAACCTAATCTTAAACCTAGCACTAAACCTAACCCTAAACCTAATTCTAACCCTAATTCTAAACCTAATAATCCTAAACCTAACCCTAATTCTAAACCTAATCCTAACCCTAAACCTAATTCTAAACCTAATCCTAAACCTAATTCCAACCCTAACCCTAAAGCTAGCACTAAATCTAAATTTTGATCATACTAAATTCCATCAAAATAATATATAGTTCAGTGATACTTGCTCTTAGTTTATTGTTTTTTAAACTTCTGGGATGGAGAGTTACATCCTCTTAAGAACGTAGTAAACAAAATGGCGTATTTTTCATTACAACAATGATAAAAGAACTTGAAAACTAAATATTTTTTTTTTCGGCTTAATATTAATTTGCGATGGTACAGCTTTGGAGGGTAGGTTTAGGAGCTTATTGTCTACAGTAAGACCACAGAAAGAACCGGATCAGGCGTGGGCGGCATAATATCGCCTATTACCCTAGATTCTAGATCTAGTAAAGTTCTCGTAAGTGACTTTAATGCTTTAAATTTAATGTCTTTATACTTTATCTAACTCTGTAGACTAGTCTACATTTTTTATTCTAGATCCCTAGACAGACAGTCTAGTAAGTGACTTTAATACTTTAAATTTAAAATTTAATGTCTTTATCTTTAGAACTCATCTAGATCTAGTACAAGTTCTAGAGTCTAGACTCTATAGTATACTGTATAGTATAGAGAGTAGAGACTGACTCAGTCATTTGAGTCAGTGTCACTCAGTCTGAGTTGAGACGGCAGAGTTGACTGAGACATGATGATGAGTAGATCCAGAGTATTCTAGAGTAACTGACATCGATCGAACAAGTTAAGCTCAGTCGCCAACATTTTTTATGTTTAAATTTGACTTTTTTTTTATTTGTGTATCTCCTAAGAATTAGAACTCACCTAGGAAAAAACTGATTGTATAGAATCTATGAACTTCATCCATTTGTCTTACTTTGTCTTAAAAAGTATGTGTGTTTTATTATATTACTATTCATCGTTAAAATTAGATTTGACGTTAAAGTTTAAGTGGGTCAGGTCAATGCTTTCAAGAGCTTAAAGTTTCAAACATTTTTCTAGCACTACCTTCAAGAATCGAACATCATAAAAAAACTCTCAAACACATGAGAAGTATGCTGTTTTAAAAGTGTTATTTAATAATCTTGAAATTTTGTGAAAAGTATGGTGTTATTAATATCATTTTTTTTTTACGCCATGTCAAGACAGACAGGTTTTAGTCATTTTCACTTTCTCCATATCGAAGGTGCCACTCCATATCGCCCATCTCTGCCTTGTCAAAAAGTGTCTAATTATCTGGTGCCTAAATTTCCAGACACCATAATGATAATATAGGTCTAAATAAGATAAAAAGATCTTGAGAGAAAAAAACTCTAGATATATAATTCTACATGTTAGACTCTAACACTAGAGTAAATTAGTATATATATTATATATATATATATGTATATATATATATTATTTTTCTTATAAATCTTTATTTAGACCTATTATCTATATAATGACTACATCTAGTCTAGATTAATTCTAGATATCTAGATTCTACTAATTCTAGCTTAGATTTAATCTAGATGTATAGTAACTGACGCCAATCGAACTCCTTCATGTTAAGGAACTTCTAAAGCACCCAACTCTATTTTTTAAAATTCTCCATTATTTCGATGATTATTAATAGCGACCTTAATTTTGAACATAATTAACAAGTTTTAACATGTATTTTATCCTTAGGCTATGGGCTGTTGGTGACCATATTGTTACGAATCTCACTATGCAGGCTCTCTGCAAACTGCACCATACACCACCAACTTAAAGAACTTGACAACTCAGGGCTCCAAAGTAACGTAACACTTTAATAGTTGAATAAATAACATCCAACACTGTACAATTGGCAACACGTACACTGTACAAATATCTCTCCGATAACACAGTACCGCCTTATCAAACTCTTGCACTGGCCTCTCCGTCTCGTTCCGGGCTTGCGCTGGGTTCAACAGTTCAGGACTCGATCACAGACCAAGATCAAGACACCAGTCATCTCAACTGTACTTGACAGTACTCCGCGCTGAACCGTCGTAATGCTCCGTACAGAACCACACCGTTGAACTGTGCTGTAGTGAACCTTCTGTCGTGAACCCCTTTTCTGAACCGTCTTGACTGTGACACCTCCGTTCTTATATAGGGTCCCTACTGGCCTTCTCGAACCGGACAGAACGCCGTTCGACGTTTCTAGGTGGTCAGATGACTACAACTCTCGTGACGCTCCTGAGCTTTGTTCACAACGGCGATCCTTCCCGAACCGTCCTGTTGCTTGACTCGGCTGACTGTCGTAACTCGTCACGGTTGACCGCTCGTCTAGCGCTGGCCTGGGGCGATTTGCGTCAGCTGACCACACACACACCACTACCCGCATTTGTGCCACCACCAGGTTTATAAAGTAGCAACTATAATGATTCTTACTGCTAATTCATGATACAAAAGAAAAGCTGACAAAACAGAAAAACAAAATGAGAATGTGTGGAAAAAAATGACTCCCGGTTAAGAGTCATTAAATAGTATAGACTTCACAGGATACAGGGGAGGGGAGGTAGAGATGATTCTCCTCTCAATGCTTCACCTCCATCACAAACCCCTAAGGTTGACAGATGAGTTTTCAAATTGATAATTATGCAATTTGTGTACATATTTAGTTACTAATGTAGATACTTTAGATTAAATAATAATATTATAAAATATTTATTATATATTATGTCAGGAAGTGTTGATAAATATAATCGCCCTCTTCCTATCTACTTTAACCCTTAAGATGTGCTCGTGGAAAAGGAAGGAGGGGTCTTACGTTTGAAAGGGTATGGGGCGGTAAAATTGTTGATGATCTGCACATAAACCTTATATATTTTAAGGTAGTCTCCTGTGTAAGGGAGCCTGATTCGTTGTTGTTTTTTTTAAGAACTGTCAAGGTTATACTCATAGTAAGAACTAGAACTCTACAGCAGAATAAGTATTTATAAGAGATTAATTTTCCCAAAAAATTGATATAGAAAATTTTAACACACACTTACATAATTAGATCTTCCAAGTAGAATTGTTCATTTTAAATTAATATAAAAGAGAGAACTATAGATATTTGTTTTTAAGATATATATATGTGTGTGTGTTTAATAATGCATGTAGAAACCTTTTTTTTTTTTTTTCATTCCTAAGAGCAAAAAAATTGTATGTGGTACTAAACACAAATAAGAAAGTTGTAGTAAATATATTTGGTTTATGATAGAGAAGGCAGGTTTAAATTGGAACATCAACAATCTGCTATAAGCAGAATAAGTTAAATTGGAACATCAACAATCTGCTATAAGCAGAATAAGTATCTATAAGAGACCAATATTCCAAAAAAAATGATATAGAAATTTTTAACTCATCTTCTTTTCCATAAACTTTTTTTAAAAATTTCAAAACTTTATATTTTATATAAATATTATATTACATCAATTTACATATATATTCAATATATGTAGGTATAGGTAAAAATTAATTACCACTAAAATATTTGAAGGAGGTAACACACCCACACAATAGATCTTCCAAAAGGGAATAATATAAAGAAGGAGTGTTGATAATAGAGATAAATGCCGTTATAAAATATGAATCAGAATTTAACCATGTTAGTTAAAAAAATTTTAGCTTTTATATAGTGCTACTTTCAAGCTAATAGCATGATCAGAGTGCTATGGTCCAATCTCATTTGTGGACCAGTGGGGGGAGCGGGTATCTGGGAGAATGTTTTTCCGTGCTGCCTTTAGGCACTTAGTAAACACAACTCTGTCCGAGTCGGGTGTCAAACCTCAAGCCCCTTTCACAGGTAGCCAAGTTCAAGGGTATTTAGCCTCTTGACCACGTTTCCCACTATCAACATATTTAATTCCTATAAGTAACGCGCGCAAAGCCCTCCTGCTCATTTCCATTCCCATTAAAAGAAGACGATTTACTCCAATTTAGCACCTTTGTACAATGCTGTTCCATACCCTTAACTCCAGTGTGTAGCCTTAAGACTCATTACATAATTTTCACGACCAAGTTCAACATCTAACCGACCAAGTTCAACATCTAACCGCAACAAATCCTCCCCATTTAGTGGGAGTACGTGGAGGGGGGAGGGCTAAGGAGGTGAAGCAATGAGAGGAGAATCATCTTTACCTCCCCTCCCCTGTATCCTGTGATGTCTATATTATATAAAGATTCATAATCCTGAGTCATTTTTTTCCACACATTCACATGATTGTCATTTTTTTCCACCGTTTTTTCTGCTTTTCTTTCGTATCATGAAAAGGCATTAAAAATTGTTATAGTTGCTATTTTTGATAAGGTCACTAATAGCCCAAAGTCTAAGGATAAAATATATGTTCAAACTTTTTAGTTATGTTCAAAATAAAGGTCGCTATTAAAGGGTGCCTAATTTTCCGCCTTGTCAAAAAGTGCCTAATTATCCGGTGCCTAAATTTCCGGGTGCCTAAATATCCAGTGCCTAAATTTCATAGATTCTCATTATATAGATGAGTGTTTCTCCAGTACTGGTATCAAAAAGTGTCACATTAGGCCAAAAATTAAAGTGGAAGTTTTTTTTTTTGTTTCATTTTAAGTGTATTCACTTCTTCACCCATTGTACTTTAAGAATTTATCAATAGAAAATGAATTGCATTTCAGGTGCATCACTGGGACACCATTGATGATTAAAGTTAATCTGTTTGCTTTTTTAGCATATTTTGAATGAATCTATTGTGTTAAGCAGCTAGATAAAGAAATTAAAGTTTTTGAGCACTTATGTTATGTTTGCGCTCAATTTTTAAAAATGGGACACCATAGCACATGTAACACTACTGGTTAAAGTTTTTTAATTAAGATTTTTTATAAGGAAATAGAATTTATGCTATACTTGCATTGTAGCTAAATATATAGACTATTATTTGCTGCAATATCTCAACCATTATTCAAGCATTTATTATAACATGACTATTATATCTAGTTCTGGATTTAGATTCTAGTACCGGTATCTAAATCTACTATCTACTTTTGTATAATATGAGTTTAAGTCTAAAATCTAGTCTAAGGCTAAGGCTTAATCATTAAGTAAGTTGATCTATCATATTTTTATTAAATTTATTGTATTGTCATTTCTAGAATCTAGTATCCAGTATGTTATGGAGCATGTGTGTGTTTCCTATAGGTTATGATAAGGGAAAGGAGTATTAGTGTTTGTGGGTGGAGAATGATACAATTGTTAGCTGGTCTGTCATAATTTATGTTAATAAGTCCCGTGGATGTTAGTTGAAGTCTGAGATGCCATATTATTACTAAATATGTACCTTATATCTGTTGAATTTGTGTAAATTGTTAATACTAGTCTCATTAAGTTTGTTTATAAAGAACCCTGTTCAAGTTTATTTCAAGTTGTTTAAAGTACTACATTTATGATTTAATACACCTATTAGTTGCACTAGCTGTTCGGAGCTAAAATCCTATGACTGAGCACAGCAATTATATTACAGCTTTAGTCATGTCTCAAAACCTGACATACATTCCCTTATTTTTTGTATGAACAGTTTACAAAAGGAGACCAGCAGCCTTCAAAATGAAAAACAAAATTTATTGATATTACTTAGAAATGCAAATCATTTGTTTGATAATTTGTATTTCTTTAATATTTGTTGTGAAAAAAACATTTTTTTAATGATTATTACAAAGCTGATATCAACTCACTCTGGTAAAAAGTTTCAACAGGTTATTTCTCTCACATCCATCCTCGGATCAAGTTGAAACTATGCACAATTATTCATTTTATGTTAGTGCCTGGCATACAATGTTTTACAAAGCAATAATTCCTGGCTTTAATCTGTTAGTAAAGTAAGAATTAAAGTGCTTCTGTAACTCTTCCTTTTTTTTTTCCTTTTTAAAATGTAATATCATTGCATAAATATAGATCTAGCCCAATTTTTGTACAGTTTGCTTTTATGTATGTATGAAAATAGCACAATTTTTTTTTTTTTAAGACAGCAATTATGCAGTGCCTAAAATTAACAAGAAAGTTTCCTTTTCACTTTGTTCATTGTAGAATGCTGTCAAAAAAGGTAATCACACCCACTTTTGTCATTCTTAACATCAAGTACTTAATTAAGCTTTTTTATTTTATAACATTTATTGGTTGATTTCCATATTGGTAATCAAATTCTATTTAGGATGTTTTATTATTTAAAAGATTACATAATAAAATTTATGAATTGAAAAAATGTCATAATTCTGCTTAAGCTTCATCATAAGCTTAGATCAGCAACTTGGCACCAACACTCTTTTTAAATGGGAATTTTTTTTGATTCTATGCTTTGTTCACTTGACTTGTAATTACATTAGATATTTTTAAAAGCTTTAATACTTTAATTTTTTTTTTTTCTGTCAAAACAGATTCCTGATATAGATCTTCAAATTATAGAACAGTTGGAAAGACTTTCCTTGGTTGAATTCAATAATGAACAAGGATACATCTCATTACAGAAGTCTGTTCAGTCAGCTGACTTGTTACAGGCAGTAGATACCACCAATGTAGAGCCACTTGCTTCAGTCCTTGAAGATAGGTTAGTATTTATTGTAGGCCTACTGCACAACTCACTTCAAGCTGATGCATATTTAATTTTAGACTTTTTATTAAATAAAAGGAAAGCAACCTGTAAATACAGATTATTATATGAAGGCTTCTGTAGTGGGCATCCTCATTAGTAGTTGAAAGTTAGGATTTGTAAGTCACTGTTTTGGATTCTTTGGTACATAATACAAGTTTATTATTATCTTACTGCTCTAACACTGACTTGCTCATTTCCATTGTAAATATATTGAATTTATATTCACCTTTTAGTTGTATTATTATAACTATTCATTCTATTCAAGGGCTTTGTGGTTACGAGAAGACAAAGTAACAGAAGGCAATCAGCTGAAAGAAATCTTAAGTAATGCAACAAAAGTGGAAGAAAATTATTTTGTTGCTCCTCCAGGTATGTACACAAATGTACATTAAAGCTTAAGATTATGAAAAACATGCATTCTGAAAAGATTATAAATCTTCTTATAGTTATAGAGTAGTTAATGCTATTTGAACACCTATAGGCCAAAATTTCAAAGTTTGACTTTGACAGCGCATTATTTGACAACGGTTTGACATAGAAAAGAAACTGAAGTACCCCGGTATCAAAATCTTCTTTAGTTTAAGGAGAATAAGGATGATTACTTATATTTGTACCCCTAACCTATATTTGTTATTATATTTAAGGTCAAAGAGGCCATGTGTTTTCATTTAATTCAAACAAATTTGACACATATTATTTGATTCTAGACACCATAATTTATTTTTGCATCAATAAACTCAGATTTTAATTCTATGTTAATATTAGCTAAATTTTAAGATCCCCAGGCATAATCCATCACATGAAATCATTAAGATGTTTTTCAAATTATCCATAAATACCAACACAAAAATAAAAATTATGATCTCACTTACTTATTCTACCAAAATTAGGTCACTGGTATAGTGACTTCTGCACAGACTTTTAGACTTATTTTATGTTTGCATGATTAGATGTGTGTTAAATGTTTGTGTTTTGTGTTTATTTATTTAATAAATTTCTAATACAGATGATCTTTTGTAGTATAGTACAGGCTAGGATGGCCATTCTTGCCTAAATAGCTGAATCCTCTAGAGTCTATATTCTCTCTATATAAATATCTGGTAGGTCTAGATCTAGGCATTTAACTTCATTCAATGTATCAAGCTCACTCCAAACATTTGTCCATTTATTTTCTATAAAAAAACAACAAAAAAATATAATATAAGATCATTAACATTGATGTCCAAAACTGGATGTTTGAAATAAATTTTGGTAAGAAAATCGTAATTTAATACAAACACCCTATTAATTTTTTTTGTATGGAATCAAACAACTTGGTTTATGAATCAAATAAGTCAGCCTCAAAAACAGAATAAATATTGCCGGGCTCATTAGCATAGACTTAGCCAACCAAAAAATATAGTCTTAACCCTAGGAAGAGGTAAAGTCATCCTGGTAACATAAGAAAAAACAACAACCTGACTTACACATTTGAAATTCTTTTTCTTACATAAAAAGACAGTAAATGGAAGGAAATTGGTCAGAATCATTGGTAAATGGGCAAGCAGATTATACAGCGCGCTAGTTTCATATTAAATATCAAAATAAAGCAAGTGTTTGAATTCTTGTAATGTCTGGATTAAATAAAAAGATAGATTGAAATAAAAGTATAGAAAGATTTGTTACAGATATATAGTGTTCCACATTGAAAAGAATAACTTTGTACAGCTCAGCTATATAGTGTTGCATATTACAGAGAACGTAGGCATGGTGGTTGAATGGTAAAGCGCTTGGCTCCCAAACTGAGATCCCAGGTTTGAATCCTGGAGAAGACTGGGATTTTAAATTTCGGGACCTATTGGGGGCCTCTGAGTATACCCAGCTGTAAGGATACCTGACATTAGTAAAGGCAGTTCGTCTTGCTGGGTACATAACACCCTCGTTAACCATGGACCACAGAAACAGATGACCTTTACATCCTCTGTCCAATAGATCATAAGGTCTGAAAGGAGCACTTTACTTTTTTTACTTTTAAAGATAAACGTTTGGTACAGCTATATAGTGTTGCATATAACAGAGAAGGTTTATTTAAAAGTACCTGTAATTAATAATGAAATCCATGGTTGGTCCCTGAGTGTTGATGTTTTTTTGCTTTGGTTGGACACTTCATCTCCACCACATTATTCTATTCGCCAACTGCTTAGCACCAAGCAGCCTTTCAGCTTCTTTAAATTTTACCTTCGCTGAACATACAAATCTAGATCTCTTCTTTAAATACACAACCTCTCCCCCCCCCTCCTTTTCCTATATTCACATGCACACACACTTACTCTCACACACTGTTTTCAGTGATAGTATTTTCTTTTTTGTTCTCTAATTGTTTGTTTCTTTTCTTTTCATGCAGGGAACATTCCAATGAAGAAAAGAGACAAAGATTTTTTGAAGTCTGTGTTAGAAAACAAACATTCAAAATAACATTAAGGTACTTTTATCATAGACTCCTTTCCATTTCCATTCAATTTCCATTTCAATAAAATATTTATTACAATTTTCTTAGAAGTCAGTGATGTCAATTTCCTATTGAACCGTGGAATGACTTGCAGAGGACAGCTGCATTACTGACTTCAGTGCTTTGAATATGTTTTTTTTTAATAAACCTATAAATTTGAGAATTGATTAGTTCATGTAAACATCACTAGAAAAATTTGTCAAAGGTTATGAACATTCATTCTTTTTTGCTATCCAGAAAAAAATATTTCTTCAGTTCCATAGATTTACTTTTATTTAGAGACACTACAAAGATGGAAATTTGTTTTAGAGCACTCCTAACAACTTTATGGAACTGAAGAAATATTTTTTTTCTATCTTTTCTTTGCTTTGTTTCTCATCTTGATGCATTCAAAATTACTTTAGTTTTTATAGACTTCTTATTTCATTCTGGTATACTGTATCCTTTCTAAATCAGTCTGTTGTAGATTCTAGACCATCAAGACAATTAGAAATTCATACAGACGCCGTTCTTGGTCTTGGCGACTGCAGAAATTTGGACACTCAATTTACTCTTTTTTTTTTTTAATGTAACTTTTAGAAGTGCATATTTGATTCTTAATGAATGAGTTGCAATTTCTACATGACTAAAAAAAATCATGTCACATTCATGGTGGATACTATTGTTATATTTTTGTAACTTTTAAAAACATTTCTTTCACAGAAGAAGTCCTAACAAGGTGTACTCTCATAGTACTTCAGCTCTTGATCACGAAGTGTTTTGTATAGACCAAAGTTTGTATTGAGATCAACAGTCTTTCATTGCTAAACTCATCTCACTATTGACAGTAATGTCTTAAGTCAAGATATCAAGAATACAATGTGCTGTTCATCTTTATGCTTAGATCATAGTAGATGTCACTTGTAGACTGGAATAGGGATGCAAGAAAAGGTTCATTTTCTTAGAACTGGGTGCTCTTAGATTGTAGTACATTATCTTATCTTATATACTACAGACGTTAATTCAAAAAAGAAGAGATAAAGTTGTTAACAGGATTTCTTATTTTAAAGAACGGTGGAAAAAAAAATTGATGATGTCCTAGTGATTTGTTGCATAATAAATTGCAAAAAAAAAAGTTGTAATTGTGATCAGGACACTTTATCTGGTTATATATGTTCAAAACATTTTGATCACTGGCATTACTAGCCTTGACTTAGTTTTATAAACTATTGAAAATGTTTCAACTTTTTTATTCTTTATATAAAGATGTGGTTATTTATTGACATATAAAAAATTTACAAATCAACTCTTTTTTCAGCCAGTAGGATCAAGTGTATTCCATTAATTGACGATGATAATCAGATAAACCATGTGTCCAAAAGGTCTACCAGAAACCTTAAGAATGGTGGAATGTCATCATGCTATTTACATTTAGTCTGTTAAAACATGGCCTAATTATGTTGCCAGCATATTACCGACTTTATTTCCCTTAGTCTGGAGCCTTATATAGGGCTGTATCTTTTCACAGAAATTGTTAATGTCTGCATTTCATAGTAAAATTCCTGTGTATAAACTTAAATGCTAACCTAAAACATTTGTAGATGTGCGGTGGTTGAGTGGTAAAGCGATTGGCTTCAGAACTGAGGGTCCCGTGTTTAAATCCTGTTGAAAACTGAGATTTTTAATTTCCGGATCTCAAGTCCATACATGTCTAATAGGTACCTGACAATAGTTAGTCGTTGTGCTGGCCATATGACACCCTTGATAACCGTGGACCACAGAAACA
This sequence comes from Biomphalaria glabrata, assembly GCF_947242115.1. Classification (NCBI taxonomy): domain Eukaryota; kingdom Metazoa; phylum Mollusca; class Gastropoda; family Planorbidae; genus Biomphalaria; species Biomphalaria glabrata. Next base: position 24,359,125 of record NC_074722.1, read on the forward strand.
GATGTCCTTTACATCATCTGCCCCATAGATTGCAAGGTCTGAGAGGGGAACTTAACTTAAAACATGTGTATCTGATCAGTTCATAGGCATGCCCAAAACTTGTGCATTAAGATTGCTAGAATATCAAAGATCACTAAATAACTGACTAATTTGCATCTGGTCCAGGATGACATGTTGATTTCTAGCATCATGTGGTTGATTTCTAGCATCATGAGAGTTCCCAATCACTTGTATAGTATTCAGCTAATTAAAATTAGTTGAATTTATTGAGAATTACGTTTGACCATTTTTTAAACATTTGTTTTGACTGATGTGTAAGCTAGTATCATGTCTGACTTTCTTAGGGCTAAGATAATGTCTTAATTGTGGATTAATTGCTTGTTGTGGATACAGATGTTACTCTGAGTTTTGTGAATAAAAAATGTGAATATTTTTTGTGTGATGTTTTATGAATCATAATTTCTTTTGAGTTGTTATAATTGTTATATATAAGTGATTTATAATATATAATAATTGTTATTATTATTTTTATCGTTATGATTATTTTTGTCTGCTCTGGATGTTTCAAAATTTGTAGATCACTTGATCTGTCTAGCCACTTGAGTTACTGCACTCCTCTGGAATCTTCAGACTTGGACTCAAGACAAACCTTATTATTGCTTCTTTGTATCGCATCATTTATGTTGCTCTACGCATGTGCTTTAGTCCTGTCTTTTTTTGTAGACACCTGGGAGAATGTTTCCATGGGGATTTAAGACAAGTAGCAGTTAAGCTTGAAGTCAAATGGGTGCCTTGTCCTGCCATATGCTCGCTGGACTGTCTTTTGGTTGTCTCGATAGTTCAGGGTTCATTCTTTGAATGCTGCCATCCCCCGTCGTCCTGCGGGAGGTTTGGACTAGGAGGTAGATTACCTTCAAAAACATTTTACAAATCCTGAATGTAAAGTTCAAACTCTACATAGGGATATAAACTAGAGTTTGGCAGCCAAATGGTTTAACTCCCTCCCACACATCTATGAGTTGAGCTTAAAATTAAATTTTATTTTACACAAGGTTTGACATTTTTTCTCAATGACTTTAAAATGTTTTGAAATTCAAATCGCCATACTTCTATTGAGATTGCTGCTTGCATTGTACAGATTAGTTGAATAGAGAAAAATACTGACAAAGATCTGCATTTGTGAATAACGCATTCACCAGAAAGTAGATTGAGTCAAGTTTATCTTGATATGACTGTACATCATCAAATAAGTTTATTGAACAAAACATTTTGAATGCAGAGTTTTAAATAACTGACTTATTTCGTGTCAAGTGATACATTGAACAAATAACAAGTATATATATATATTAGAATGCTGTCATCTTTGGTTGACAATTTACTAGTCTCGTTCTTAGTCCGTTGGCTACAGCAGCTCTGTACAGCATTAAGTCCATAATATCAAGTTTGATGCGATCTCTGGTGTACATCTGCTCCTCACTGCTGCTCGCTATTTGATTCCAATTGCTCTGCAGATCTGGAGGACAAGCTGCTGGCTGTCTGGTCTGAATCTGTGGAGTATCTGTCAGACATGGACCATTCATTCCAGTTTACTGGACTCGTTGCTTTAGTGAACGGTGAATAGCGATACATACTGTTAGGGTAATAGGAAGAATCTATTGGGTTGAATGGTCTTAAGTTATTCTGCCAGGACTGCTGGTTACCCAGACGACTGTTTCCGAAGTATTGCCAGTCAAAATTAGATAAACGCGATGAAGGGAACCAACTCCTAGTATCCCATCGTTTTGTTTTTCCTGCTGATTGGTTAACTCCCTCTTTCGTTTCTTGTACCTTGGAACCTGCCGTCTCTTTTCTGTTTCTCCAAATTAGTCCAGCTCTATCGAAATCTCTGTATGAATCCATGTTGCGCCATGGTCTGTTCTGCCAAGGCCAGCCGCTGTTTCTGGTAATGTAGCTGTACCATTGATTATCTCTCCAAGACGGAACTTGGCTATTTCCAATGGGTGGAAAGTCAGTATTACGATAGCTCAATGAAGGAAACAAATTTACATTGCTCCAACGCTTCTTTCTTCCTGCCATAGTCTGCTTAACGGGCTCTTTAGTTTCTTTGCTAACGGAGTCTGCTGTTTCTTTTTTCTTTCTCCACAGGTAGCGCCATGCTCTGTTCTGCCAGGGCCAGTCACTGCTATACCACTGGTTGTTACTCCAAGACGGAACCTGATTGTTTCCAGTGAATGGCCAGTCAATGTTGCGATAACTCATTGCAGGGAACCAATTCTCGCTGCTCCAGCGTTTCTTTCTTCCTTCTGGAGTTTCTTCCACTGACTCTTTGCTCTCTGACTCTGCTGTTTCTTTTTTCTTTCGCCACATTCCTGTTATGTCAAAATCTTTATCAAAGTTCCTATTCACGTTACCCCATGGTCTGGCCTGCCCTGACCAATTAGTGTTTTCTTTTCGTGTAATGTATTTGTACTGTTGATTCTGAGCATCTTTTCTGACACAGAGGTAAATGTTGCTTCTTGCACTGCCTCGCTCACGAAGGTATTGCACATTTCTGAAATCTTCGGGTAGATCTCGAATCTCGCTCTGAAGGTAACGCAGCATGTTCCAGCTTCTCCAGGGAATGTCACTGTTCAGAGCAAGATTGAGTTCTTTACAGTTTCTATTTGCTGTCTCCCAAGAGTTGCTTTGGTACCACGAAGCAGGACTCTGATAATCTTCCTGATGTTTGAAGTAGTTTGTATTGAATCGTTTCCACCTGGCCAACTGATAAGGGAATACACCTCTCCATGTGTTATAGTTTGGTTGGGGAAATGCATTTCTCCACGATCCATATCTGTCGTTGTAAATATCGCTCCAGAAATACGGGCATATCCAGTCCCAGTAATAATATTGCTGATTATCGAACCAATAGTCCTGAAAACATCGCCCATCTCCTCGGCAATTTCTGTGTATTTGTTCTCTCCACTCTTGACATCTTGTGAGGACCCAATCCAGCCGGTTTGAATTGCTGGGATAATCACGTAAGCTCCAGCGTTTTTTCCTGGACGACCCGCTGACGTTTTCATCCTTCTTCAATTCTTTATCTTCTTCAAAAGTATTTCCATTCGTTCCACCATTATCTTCTTCCGTCGAGTCACGTGGTTGACTATCATCTCGTTTGAAAATGCGAGATCTTATATGATACAGAGAATCGTCATATCCTCTTATCCATTCTGGGACCGAAGGAACGTTCTCGAAATCTTTCAGAACATCGCCCTCGGAAAAATCATTTTCCTGAAAGTAAAAACCTGGCCAGAAAGTATTGAAGGGGTTTAAACCATTCGACCCGACTTCAAATCGTTCTGACCAATGTCTGGATTGAAATGGATAGGTCGTCGTTTGAGGTACAGCATTTCTCCAGAAGTTATTGGCCAACTGATTAAAAAGAAATGGTGAATATTTGGCATCTGTTTGTCTGCCCCTGAATGCTTCTGTGGGTTCCTGGTTAACACCGCTGTACTGAGGACCGTATTTTCTTAGAAAATCACCATTTTCATGGGAAGACTGTAGAAGTCTCTGAAGCAGCCTTTCACGAGAGTCGTCGATTTTGTCATTCTTTTTCCAAAAATCGTTTTTCATGTTGGAATTCCAATTAGTCGAAAATGTCTTCGAGTCACTTCTCCAGGTGCTGTCCGCGTTCTCCGACTTATCGCTTTTCATGTCTCTGCCGCTTTCTTGCAAAGGGTTTTTCCATTGGTTAAATGGTGAATTCCTTGGCTCAGAGTCTTGGAAGTTGTTTTTCAATATATTAAAGGGTGAGTCTCTCCTCTCGCCTGTGCCCACGTTGTCTTTCACGTTAGTGTCGCTTGTTTTCCTTTTCGTGCGGCGTACAGAACGGAAAGGGTTGTCGGGAAAGTTCAAGCCAACGTTCGACCAAACATTTCCATAGCCTTGGTTATACGGCCACTCTTGAGCACTATGATACGGCCAGGAGTTTCGCGAGAGTGATGGTCTCTGGTATCTCCAGTCTTGTGGGCTGAAGTACTGCCAGAAAGGTCTCTGTGTCTGCCAGAGTCTCGTGTTATAAAATGGCCAGTTTCGTGCTGGCCACCAATCAGAACGCAAGTTTTGCCCCCTAAAGTCAGGATTCAAGTAACGTTTTTCTCGACTTTTGTTCGTATCGTCTGTGGGTTTCTCGCTTCCATCTTGGTTTCTCTGTTCGTTGCTTTCACTTGAGACACTCTCAGATTGAGCCTGGCTTGTACTATTTCTTTCGGAAGAGCTGCCATTGTTGAAATCTTTCCAATCATCTGCCAATAGAGCTTCCCACAAATCTCTCTCGGTCATCCACATCAGCAGCGGATCCCAAGGTGGCAAGGTGAACACAGGCGTAGGCAAAATAAAGCCCTGTCTCCAACCACTTGTTTGGTCATTATCTGTTGTGCTATTATCGTTTGTTTTGGACTTATTGGGATTTGTGTCATTGCCCATGTGGTCGGCATCTCGTTTTACTCTCTCCATTTCTTCTTCGCCATTTTCATTCATTCCTTCGGGTTCTTCTGCAACTCTTCTAAACCTCCCAAACATTGGCCAGAACGGATAGTTGGTGGCTGCCCATGTATCAGGTCCGAACATAAATGGCGGTGGAGGATAGTTGATATTAGGCAGGCCCCACGGGTATCGCCCAGGGTCAAGGCCTTGACTTTTATTTTGATCTTTCCTCTCCATCCATGAAGTGTCGCCATCTTGCTCGGTGCTGGCGGCTTGGCTGAAATTGGTATTTGTCTGCTGACTGAAGATATTGTCACGACTTGTTTGGAACAAGGTGCTTCTAGCTTCTTGGCTGTCAGCTGGAGGGTTCCTGTTGCTTTCAATCTTGCTTGATTCACGTTCGCTGTTTAATGTTTGTGAAGCTTCAGGACTTTTTGAAGTAGTGTCTCCCTGGGGATTCGGACTCTGGGGATTCCGAAATGGATTGAAGAGATTTGTTTTTGGGGAGTTACTCTCTTGATTTCTATTAAATCTCATTGGATCCTCGGTTGATCTTTTGAATGGATAAAACAAACCGTTCATTTGGGACATAGAGGTTGGGTAGCTACCGGGCCATTGCGGCCATCTAGACCCTGGAGTATAGTCGCGATTTCCGAAGTCGGCGCCTGGAAAGCCTTGTGGAGGAAAAGTTTGTTCGAAGGGGTAAGTGCCAATGTTTGGGGAGACGTCTGATTTGGCACTTACATCAGACAGATATACACCCCACCACAGCCAAGCTTCAGGCTTCCACCAGTCATCCGACACCTCCCCTTCATAGCAAGACAGCTGACCAGCACACAGGTCTCTTGGTCGTCTGCTTGACATTGATTGTTGATTGCGACGGAAGTATTGAAGCTGTTCGTTGAGATGTCTCTTTGTCGCTTCTCGAATCTCGTTAGCCTGAAAAGTTTGAAGAACTCGTCAGTGTGAGTCTAATGTAGCTCTAGATGACGGTTCAATATATCGAACACAGTCATAATAGTAGTGTGAAAGGCTATGAATGTCACTAAAATGTGTAAGTACAATGTTGTTGTAACAGCTACCTACTTAGTTATTATACAAAAAGAAACTATTTGACTCTAAGGTGCATACCTTTGAATAGCGTTGAAACTGTTGTGCTGTTCTGATAAGACTTTGAAAACTGAACTTAGCATCACAGAAACTAACAAGAAGACCTCCTGAGGAAACAAAATAATCAATTCTGTGTTTAGTGTGTAATCTGAAGAAGAAAACGTAAGTTTTCAATATTACGTTGAAAAAAAAAAAAGAAAAGAAAAAGCTTGTATGACCTAGGAATGCAACGTTGTGTATTTCTACTATTTTATTTAAAAACAACAACAAACACACACATACACACTAAAAGACAATACCTCCTATATACAACTTATATGGTAAAAAGTGTTCCATTTGGTTTATCTAACATTCATTAGTTATTAATAGAGTCTGAGTTTTTAGGCACATCGGCACACTTTAGGCCTTGTCGTGCCCGTAATCCCTAAAAGGTTACTTTACCTTCATACCACAAAGACTAAATTTTATTTAGTTAAGTTATTAAAAACAAGGTTAAAATAGTAAAGGTAGTGAAAATTTAATAATTTAGTAAAAATCTTTTGTTAATATTATATGTACACAATTTCACAATCAAATCTTCGTAGACAACCCCACCTCCCGGACAAAGCCCAGTACCAACCCTGGGTTGACATTGTCAAATAGTGTTTTTAAGTTGTGCGCTCTAAAAAAAATTTCCCCTAATATCTTGGTATCTGAGGCAATCAATGAGGATATGTTCCATGGTGAGACGAGAGTCACAGTACTCACAAAGTGGGGTCTCCTCTCTCTTCAGCAAAAAGGAATGCGTGATGTAGGTGTGGCCAATCCTGAGTCTGGTCGTGCTTCCAAGCCTTGTCAGATCCTTAGATGTGGGCCGCCACCTGACATCCGCCCCAACCTGTCTGAGTTTGTTGTGGGTCTCAGCCTCCCACAGATCCTGCCACTCTCGATAGGTGGCAGAGGCAATACTCTGTCTCAGGTCCGAGCAGGGAATTTGGGTTCCTGACACCGCTTGATTTAGGTCTCTCTTTGCTTCTCTGTCTGCCGTTTTGTTTCCCTCTATGCCCACATGGGAGGGGATCCAGATGAAGGTGACATCCCTATGGTCAGCTTCTATTTGGTCCAACAGCTTTAGGCTCTTATATACCAATGGAATGTCACTCTTCATCCGCCCCAAAGCTTGCAATGCAGAATTGGAGTCGGAGCATATGATAAATTTTCTCCTGTCTGATGCTTTGACGGCCATAGGTGAAAGCGATATTGCATGTAATTCGGCCGTAAAGATGGAGCAGCCACCGGGGAGTCTACGGGAGATTGTTTTGTTCCAAAAGGAGCAGTCACCTTTCCATCCATTTTGGATCCGTCAGTGTAAATGGTGCTACAATCTCCGTAGCTTTCCTGCCGTTTCATAAAGTGGACTTGTAGTATGCTTGGGTCTGTATTTTATTTTTTGAAATTAAGGAGGGAAACATTTAATTTGGTTTTATTCATCAACCAAGGAGGGTTCTGTGGGATTTCTGTTTTAGAAATTTAGTCAATGGGTGGGGTTAAATTTTGGATGGGTTCTCTCATTCGAAGGCCCAACGGCTGTATGACGTTAGGCCTTCGATTGTATAGTTCTACATCTGTAGGGTTAAATATGGAGTGGAAAGCAGGGTTCTTGGGGTTGTATTTTAGCTTGACTATATACTGCGTTGCAAGCTTTTTCATTCTTATGTCCATGGGGAGTTCTCCAGCCTCCACGTGGAGACTTGGGATTTGTGATGTACGAAATGCGCCGAGACAGAGACACAGGGCAGCATTTGGTATGGGTTCTAGTATTTTTAGATACGATTTCCAAGATGCTCCATATATTATGGTTCCGTAGTCCAACTTGGATCGGATTCCGATATAGCAACAACAAGGTATATCTGTCAGCTCCCCAGTCCGTATGGCTGAGTACTCTGAGTATGTTTAATGACTTATGGCATTTCTTCTTAAGTTTCTTAACTTGGGGGAGAAAATTAAATTTGGAATCTAGGGTGAGGCCTAAAAATTTTGTAGTTTTCACAACAGGGATCTTCTTTTTGTGTAAAAATAGTTCAGACTTCCACATGGAGATCGCAGATTCTTCTGCATCGTAGAAGCCCATCAGAGTGTATCTTACTATCAACTTGTACAAGAAGTTCTGATGACTTGTGCAGCTTGGATACACTCTTGGGCTTTCCCACTACTGACTTAAGTCCCTTGAAGATGAGAAAAGGGCTCATCTTTGTCAGGCTTTTCCCCTCTTCTGTGCACCTGACCACCAGAAATGATGGCCAGGTAGTACAGCTTCTTGTGGCCTCCTCCTTTTTTTGCCTCTATTCTTCGCCTCTTGCCTAGACACAAATCTGGGGGAAAGTAGTTTTTTTTTTTGGTGTTTTTTTTGTTTGTCCATGGACATTAGTAGTAATTCGTCACCTGTGCTCCCCATCCGCCATCGAGTCCAACAAGGGGACGGGCCATTCGAATGTCCAGAATGAGCTCGCCAGGGCTACACTGGTGCTATACAGTCAGCTGCTGCATTGGACATGTGTCCGATACAGATGCTCCCTGATTGACCCTCCAGCCACTGCCCTCCTGCATAGGTCGATGACCTATGCTGGTAGCTCCGCGTGACAAGCCGGTTGACACAGAGCGGGCCATCTGGGCCTCAGGTCTAGAGGAACTTGGAGCCAAAGTACTGTATTGTAGTAGTTTATCCTAGGATAGGCACCTACTCAAATACCAGGATCTCTTTATCCCCCCCCCCTCTTACCGGTAAACGTACTGGTCTAAGACGTAGGGAGATTTTAAATATAAGGAGACAGAGTGATGATTAGTGAAGGCAGACCGAGAAAGAGGAGGCAGACACAATGATAGAAAAGAAGTAGGGCATTTTTCAGCTCCAAAAGAGCGAAGGAAAGAGGAGCGCAGTTTAACGTCATGTTTCAGGACGGAGTTATTAATAGAAAAATGATTGCTCTATAAGTTGCACAAGGGAGGTATTGTCTTTAAAATTATTCATAGTTTCCTGCCAATTCCCATTGTCAGATCAAGTTGAAACTTAACACAGTTATTCATTGTACCCGACAAAAAATGAATTATAAAACACATTTTTAAAAAAATTAATAATTGATAATTAATTATTTTATTTGATATCGAAATAGGGGGAATAAATGCTACTTAATGAGAGATGGATATATTCCCCTGGTTATGTTTGGCACGTTTTCCACTCTCTTCCCATTCTTTCATGAAGTCGAAATTTTGCATAATTGTTTATAGTTCATGACAATTTGTTGATCATTAGTAGTAATTAATTAATTTTGTTTTATAAAGCAGAAAGGGAGCTATACTCTGACACCTTAAGGCAAATGGCAATAATTAGCGGTTGTTTGCCTGAGATAAGCTTTGTTTTTTTTTTAAAGCATTTTTTTTGCTCGTTTTAGTACTGTAAGTCTATCGCCGATGAGAGCCTGCATTATTACAAAAAAACTTTTTTTTTTCTGCGACTAAATGTATCATTGTTGTCTTAGTGATATAGGCGTACATACCTTTGAAATAATTCGACCAATCCTTTTGATCTATTCTATCATCACCATTCACGTCTGCTAAATCAAACATGGCAGAAGAGAGCGTATTATTGATTCTATAGCGCTTCCATTGCATTGAGATGTATTCACTTCTGCTGATGGATGAATCGCCTGCAAATGAAATCAAAAATTTATCGAGAATGTAAAAGCTAAAGTAGCACAACCTGTGGGCACTTTAGACCATCAACTTTCAAAAAGTCCATAAGATGTATTTTTATTTATTTATTTTGTGGTTTATTATGTGGTAATAAAATTTTGGAAACCTCAGACAAATCCTTGATTTGCAAGCAGTGCATCAGTAGGCCTAATGACTTGGGATTTTATCGGCGTTTTACGAGGTCATATAACCCTAGGAAGATACGTGAACCTTAATAAGTTATTTAACATAAGTTTTGTGCAAGTAGGTCTTTGACCTTTTACATATAAAGAGGTGGGCAATAAATGTTTTTCTATGGTCAGTGCTAAATAGAAAAAAGTTGTCATTGTTTTTACAACCTAGCCCAATCGTTATAGAAGACCTGAATAATGACCTGCAACGTCACAACCTGTGGGCACTTTAGACCAATAGCTCGTATTGCCACGTCGTAGAGACCTATTTTATTGAAAGAATCGCAGAATGGGTTGACTAAATTAAGAAAAGGAAAACTGGCAAAATCAGAACTGCTACATTAAAAACACTCGCTTAACATGTGAGGAATATTATCAGGAAACGAAGGTCAAAGGTTGAGGTTGAAAAGATTCTTAAAGGAGACTCGGGCAAACTAAAATTCACGTAGAATTCGATCCAATAAAATGAAAGTTACTGTTGTCATCAAATATCTCCAGCCATCGGTTCAAATCTTCCAAAGAAACCCATCCATTCAGATCATCATCAAAATCCATTATGGCTCTAGTGATGTCCAGATCCGATGACCAGTTCTCATTACCCCTAAAACAGTAGAGAAGATAAGATAAATTAGTCAATTAGAGTGGAAACGGTTTCATATAAGAGTTTGTCGATTGGTCTAAAAATGGCTATTTAGTAGTTTTGAGTATTTATTATATATATATATTAACTAATTGGTTTTATTTATCTATTAGCAAGATCTATTGAAAGAGAATGCATGCATCTCACTAAACTTTCTTTGTAATATCTGTTTTTGAAAAGCACTATTAAAAGAAACAAAGTCTGATACAATTATATTCAATAAGAATTCATTCAGTTTAAATCATCAGTTTTTTGTTGCAGGGTTTAAAAACAAGATTGTTACCACCAGGGTTCTGGGCATTTCACCAGCGAGGACGAAAGAGATTTTCCAATCACACGGTGACTTAGTTTGTAGGCCTGGAGAACAAGGGGAAAAGATCTTTATGGCACATTGTTGTTTTTATGATACATTGAAACAAACACAATAAATCTGTCATTTTATTCAACCGGTTAGAAATGTAATAACACTCTACACTGAAGCTCAATATGGAAAACAACTGAAGAACTAAGCTTTTACTGATGCTAACAAAGAAAATGTAATTGCAGAAGTACTGAAGAAATAGAAATTAAGTATTTGTAAAAAGCATATTGCTAGAAAGATAGGAAACATTTAATGTCTGGAGAATATTTAAAAACATATTGCGGAAAAAAAAACAACGGAAAAAAATCTTGAAAGCCATATTCAGACAGTGGCGTAGCTATGGTGGGGGATGGGGGGGAGATTTTGAAAATCCCCCCGGCCAACAATTGAGGGGGGACCCCACTGAGTGTTCCAATTATTTTTTTAATAAATATTAAACCCTATTATCCCATGTCATGATGTCGAATGTCAAAATACTGAGGCCTTTTAAGAGGTCAAGCTTCCCCGGCCCTCAAATGATGGAAAATTTCGAGCTACGCCACTGCACTCAGAGCAGGAAACTAGCTCTTGGATATAGAGTGACTGGCCCTTATAAAGTACAACCTGAAATGGAAAGCTTCTTCCTTGTGATCCAGTTAGACACAAGAAGATTTGATAACTTGGTTGCACATATTTTCACTATTTCATGAAGCAAGGACTCGCTGTGTTAATAAAAATCCTCAATTCTTTCTGAGTGTACGAAATGGCCATGCCGCCATGGAGTCATTTACAAAGACATTTTAGTATTTCTCACAGTTAAATAGAAATGTGAGATATTAAGAACAAATATCTTGTGTTGTTAACAATTTAAAACGCTATGAAATATCGCCCTAGGAAATGGATTGTTTCACTGGGGTGAATGAACTCATTAGTTCGCTACTTACTCTTTCAATGAATCTGATAAGTTCGTCTGTTTTGATCACACCATCCTCTGCAAGAGTTCAAGAGAAGGAATTGTTAATTTGGTTTATCTATTTATTTGTACAAACTGAGTGTTCATTGCTACAGTAAGTCACTTTGGACAAACTGAGTGTTCATTGCTACAGTAAGTCACTTTGGACAAACTGAGTGTTCATTGCTACAGTAAGTCACTTTGGACAAACTGAGTGTTCATTGCTACAGTAAGTCACTTTGGACAAACTGAGTGTTCATTGCTACAGTAAGTCACTTTGGACAAACTGAGTGTTCATTGCTACAGTAAGTCACTTTGGACAAACTTGAAATGTTGGTTAATTTTATTAATGTGCAGTTCGACTTTGAACGAATGAAATATTAAACGTTTTATCTTAATATCCCATCAACACCGTAAATTGAAATGATCAGAATGCACCAGCTATTTGTCAGGACATTCATTTCTAATTAACTAAATAAATAAACATACACACACACACATTGTCTTTTTCTTTCTCCAAGTCTTCTCTCTCTCTTTCTCTCTCTCTCTCCCACTCTCTCTCTGTCTGTGTGTGTGTCTCTCTCAGTCTCTGTGTGTGTGTCTCTCCCTTTGTGTCTCTGTCTCTGCAGGTAAGTCTATCTCTGTCTCTCTCTCTATGTGTGTGAGTGTCTCTCTTACTCGCTGTCTTTATCTCTGCCTTTGTGTGTGTCTCTCTCTGTGTCTAGATTTATTACAAATTTAATTACATGAGTGATCTAAACTATTTGATAAAATTAAACTTCGTATAAGCTTTGTTTGTTTTTAAGTATTTTTTTCGGCCCCCGAAAGGGGAAAAGACGCTATTAGTTTTGTGTGGAATGTCTGTCTGTCCGTCCATCCCATTTAGATCTCGTAAACTAGGAAAGATAGTGAAAATCCGACATCATGATATTTTAGACCATTCAAAGTTCTGATGCAACGGCTAAAATTTTTTTCTTTTCTGAAAGCGAAAAATCTAATTTTGAAAATCACTTATGCTAGTAGTTTTTTAATTTTTTATTTTTTTTACGGAAATTTTTTTTTTTTTTTTTTTAGGATTTGAATAAGAGATTGACCCTTTACAAAACAATCAGATCAATTGGCTATTCATTATAAGACATCAGGCCATCTTCACAACTAACTTCACATTCACTTTCACCTATCCCCTGGTCTGCTGGACCGTTGAGGAACCACACAAGATCTGTCAACCTTCTTTCTCCATTCTTCTCTGTCATTTCCCTTTGATAGAATTTAATTCTGTTATTCTTTCTAAAAATATTGAAATCTGGCTTTTTTTTTTTTTGCCTGGATGAACCACTTCGGGGGCCGATTTTGAGTTCGTGTTTCCACACAAACTGTCTTTGTAACCTTGTTTTTTTAATATTCTTGTTCTTTTCTTGTTATTGTCATTATTGTTATTTTATTGTTCTTCAATTTTCTAGTATGACTAAACTTCTTACCATCAAGGTCAACTTCTTTCAGAACGGACTGAAGGTCATAACTGGACAAGGTCATGTCCCTGTCTCTGTCCCAGAAGTCAAACACCAGGTTGGTGGCCACTGGGTCTGCATTGTATGCCTGCGTTGTTCTATCGACCCAATGTCTCCTGCGTACTTGACCTGCGAGTAACAATAGAGTATTTTAGTTTTTTGTTTTCTTTCGTTTGTTTTTTAACATAGTAACTTCAGCAAAATCAATGCTTACAACCGTGTAGCTATGCAAAGCTCCGGAACGTAGCGAGCCAATTTGTAAAAGTAAGTAAAGTTCAACTTTCAGACCTTGCGATCTGTAGGGCAGATGGTGTCAATGTCATCTTTCTTTGCCCAACGGTTAACAAGCAGGGTGCCATGTGGCCAGCACAACGACCAACCACCTTTACTTTCCCCAAGATAAGTCAGCTGCCCACTAGAGTTAGGTGGACTTAGGGGCGTCCTTAAAATCATAAAGCCTAGTCTTCACCGAAATTCGAGCACGCAACCTCTCGGTTCGGAGGCCAAGTGCTTTACCACTCAGCCACCAAGCCCCCTCCCCAGGTCAATATGTGGGCTGTAAGAAATTGTTTTTTTTAACAGTCGTCTCAATTCGAAAAGTTTTTTTTTAAAGGATTTTTTAGTGACCAAAATCATGAGATTATGTAATAGTCTCCCCTGTCCTCCACTACAGCAGATTAAAATCTTACAATTCTAAAAGTCTCATTAACAGAGTGCGTTTTACAATGGAGAAGTTTTTAAATTGTTACTATGAATGCAACAAACCCTCTGAATTCATTCTGGAGAGTTCCTGTTTCAGTTCGTTTAACGTCACAATCTTGTCTCGGTTAACATCAACACTGCTTATAAAGAAGTCATAATGTATCTCTCCGGTATCGCCATGGCCAATGCTGAAGAAAGAGAGTGCGGGGAAATGATACACAAGCTAAACAAGATTACAAAGAGAGTTTGTGTTACACAAACTCAGAGGCGGCCCCCGTCGAAGTCGGATCCCTGTCGGATCTGCATATTCGCAAATAATATTCAAGAGGTGATTTAATTTTGATGTAAAATGTTTTACACGTTTCGGATGTTCCTTCAGAGTTGAAGATAATTACTTCCTAGTCCAAACCTCCCGCAGGACGACGGGGGATGGGAGCGGGCAGGGTTTGAACCCTGGGCCATCCATAAATCTGAACGACAGTCCAGCGCGCAAACCGCACGACCAGGCAGCCATCCGATGGTCAAAAGTAATAATGTTTCAAAGATTCATTTGCCGTAAATTTAAATTTAATAAAAAAAATAGTAGATTAGTTTTAGTATATTAAAACATTACAATATTGATCAAAACGTTTGGAAATGAAAATCTACACTTTTTTTTTACACTTTAAGTTTAGAAATTGAAATTCTACATCTTAATCTAGTCTATTTTAGTCTAAACTAGATCTAGAAATTCTAGATCTAGACTCTAAAATAATTTTAATTAGAATATAAATCCAGATCTAGATATACTGTAATAAAAATCTAGATCTAGTTTAAAAAATCTAGATTAGATCTAAATCAAGATATCATTCCTTTTTTAAACGCGAGTCACATAACGAGGCTTAATAAACATTACTATACCGAGTTCTTTTTTCATTTCATTTGAAGAATTAATTCCATATAACGTCAGAGGGAAAAAAAAACACTACGTCACACGGCCTAGCTAGACTAAAAATCGCCTTTATCTATAAGAGCCATTTATCGAGTGTTCATAGACTTTGGTGCACCGAGTGCGTTCTTTAAGCATTTCATTTAAAGAATTCATTCCATTTGACGTCAAAGGAAAAAAAAACACTACGTCACACGGCCTAGCTAGAATAAAAATCGCCTTCATCATTACGAGCCTTTTATAGAGTGTTCATAGACATTGGTGCACCGAGTGCGTTCTTTTAGTATTTCATTTAAAGAATTCATTCCATATGACGTCAAAGGAAAAACAAAACACTACGTCACAAGGCCTAGCTAGACTAAAAATCACCTTTATCAACACGAGCCATTTCTCGAGTGTTCATAGACATTGGTGCACCGAGTGCGTTCTTTTAGCATTTCATTTAAAGAATTCATTCCATGTGACGTCAAAGGAAAAAAAAAACACTACGTCACACGGCTTAGTTAGACTAAAATATGTTTTCATTAATACAAGCAATTTTTTCGAGGGTTAATAGAAATTGGTGCACCGAGTGCGTTCTTTTAACATTACATTGAAAGAGTCCATTCATATGACGTCAAAGAAAAAAAATTCCATTACCTCACAATAGGCTAGTACCGGTACCATAAAAAAAATGTCTTTATTTACACGAGATATTTAACGAGGGTTCATAGACATTGGTGCACTGAGTTCTAATAGATATTATTTAAAAAGGATCAAAGCCACATTGTTTTTGCGTTTTGTCTGTCAGTCGGTCTGTCCGTTATCTTGATATAAAAAAAACAACTAAAAGTTATTAAAAATTGATTAACCTTTATTTTACGTTTCAAAACATCGCAATAATTTTTAGGTACGAACACAATTGAAAAGTTTATATAATAGATTGTTCCGGATGTTTGTATATATAGTAAAAGAAAAAGAGAATTTCAGATAAATGTAATACCGTTAATTAAATTTTTTGGATGGTCTCGTATAAAAATTAGATGTACTACAGCCACGTGGAGAGATTTTCATACCTTACTTTGGTGTTTGGATTCTGTTTTCCTTAAAAATCGGAACATAATATTAACGATAATTAGATTTTTTTATGTTTTAGGTAGAAAGTTAAATGTACTGTAAGAGAGTAGTGAGTTAAAATATTGTTCATAAAAATCCGTAAAAACATTATTTCGTAAATGAGAAGATTATTTGTTTATTAATTAGAAGAGGGAGTTCAAACAATTATTTGGCGTTAGTAGATTTTTAAATAAATTCGGAAATTTCTGGCGACGATTTGTAAGAAACAAAATCCGGAACTTTCTTTATCGATTACAAAACTTCTATGTTATGTTTTACAAGAAAATTAAATGTCCAAAAAGTAATTTTCAGTAATCAATTCTAGTAAATTACTTTTTTTAAAAGCCTTATGCGATTTCAAACAATCATTAGGCATAATTCATGTTTTATAAAACAATATCCGGAACATTTTTACACTTAATGAAATATAAGTCAGTATAGAGATTATGATTTAGCATTAATATGCTATTTACATAAAAAACGGAACAACATATTATTGATAATGTGTTTTTGCAACGTTTAAGCATGGAAATTGAATGTAATATAAGTTAGAAGAGCAAACAAACATTTGTTGGCGTTGATTAGTTTTGCACAAAAAATCCGGAACAATCAATTTTAGATACTTAAAACTATTGAGATGTTATGGGAGGAACATTAAAGGGTAAATCAGATTTTCAATAGCTTTTAGAGTTCTAGTTTTTTAAATCTAATCGTGACGGACAGACCGACCAACAGACAAAACGCACAAAAATAAGCTTCTTTTATTCGGATGGGGGCACTAAACAAAAAATAAATAAAATCTGATTTTTAAAAAAAGTTTAAGGAATTGGTTTAGCACCTGATCATGTTGCGACGTTACGCTACTGCACGAAAATCGCTGCATAAAAAGTCCATTTAAAAAAATGTGCGTGATATTTACATACAAAGTGCATTATTAGCCTTTATAAACAAACAGAAATGTTTTCTTTTAATTTTAGCAGCTAGTTGACCAGAAAAAACGTCTTTAACTATTATTTGTATTTGTTGTAAACATTTCCTGTACATTTTAAAAATATATTTGACTTAGTGATACTGAAAATACACAAAAATTGTCCATCTTTGTTAGCATATTGTAACATTGCCTCCCTTACATTTACGTAATTGTTTTAGAATTGGTGTATTTTTATGAAAAAATCGCTTGCATAATTAATTTTATAAATTAAACGGTTTGCTTTTAGAAAACCAAAAGTAGCCGTTGCACCTAAACTTTTCAAGCCGGATTTAATGATGAAATAATATTTTTCATATCTCTTCTAGTTTTCGAGATCTGAGTGTGACAGACGGACAGACGGACAGACGGACAGACGGACAGACGGACAGACGGACAGACGGACATTTTGCACAAACCTAATAGCGGCTTTTTCCCCTTACGGGGGCCGCTAATAAAAAATAAGAAAATATCAAAAGTGCTTTAAAAAAAAAAACAAAGCTTATAATAAGCATAGTTGAATCAATTGGTTTGAATTAGTCATATGATTACATTTGTAATAGATATTGACTAACAATAAAAAAGCAATTATTAAACAAAATAAGGAAACTATCTAAATTCGAACTCATGGCTCAAGCCGACACTGACTGAATGTTTTACTTCACTCTGCTAGTGAAGTTCTAATAAACATAGAAGATTGCATAGGTATCTATCGTTTTCTAGTCTAGTCGTATTTGATAGATGTGTTCTTCACCAAGTCTCAAACGACGACCTATAAAATGGTACTTAACTTTTCTTATCCTTTTTGTTTATATTTACTGAACTAAACCTGTGTTCTCTCTGTCTCTAAGCCTCCAAGTAGTAAGTCAGAAACTGGTCGCGCCGCAGAAAAAAAAAAAACCTGTCCAGAGCAAGGTAATTGATACAATTGTTTTCAGTGGCGATGTTTAGAAAAGAGAAAAACGTGTCTAGCATCAAGCCAACTTTGTACTCAACACAGTCCTACTATAGGAGAGTAGGTTTCCAAGAACACATAGGACAGACAGTGCAGAGTGTACACTAGTTCCTCATCGGTGTAAGCAAGTTTGAAATGTTAATGCCATTGGTCGACCATGACACTTGATTCCGAGTCCCATGCAACTTAAGGGTTTTGGGGTGTATGTTTATACGGCAAAATCTTTATCAAATCAGAATTAGTTAACCTGTCTACATTGTCTTTACGGGCTCACAACATCAACAACAAAACCCCCAAGGTCTCTGAAAACCTGACTGAATGTTTTACATCAGCTTCACAGGGAACAAACAAAAAATTAAAGCCCCTCTGTTAAGAGAGCTCGTTGCTTATCTCAAACAGCATAAAGCCAGTTGGGTTCGAGCTCCAATCCCAAGAACAAATGTCTCATAATTTAAAAAAAAAATCTTCTCTTAATCATTGGGAGAGGGGCGCTGTAGAAGTAAAATTAAGGAATAGTGCAATATTAAACATTTTGATACGATAAGCGGTAATATAATGAGGAGCTAATTTTTTTTAAAATGAGGTTCACAATTTGAGTGAACAATGTCATCGTATTTCCACTACTAAATGGTGATGTTACAGACAAATTATAATATTAATTTGTGTATTTTAACGAGTTAATACATACCGTAATATTAAATATGGCAATAACACTTATTAACTAACACAAAAATAAATATCTAGCTGAGTACTTTTACATTGTCGAACTAATTTTTAGTACCATAAAAAATAATCTGATACGTTGGTATTAAATGAATAGCTGTGACGGAATAATCGAAGAGTTACACAACCTTAACAGAATACAGAAATAAGATGCACATTTATTGCATTTTGTTCTTATCGTTATATCGCTAGTGTCTACAAATAGGGCCTTAATAAAAGTTCTTTTTTGTTTCTTATAACAACACTGTCGACCGTGTTCCCCGGTAAGCTACTGTCTACGGTGTATTCCCGGTGTATGCTATTGTGTTATTCTGGAAACATTGTTTCACAAAAGATCCAGAAGGCTGACTTCTGTGACCCAGAAACTACATAACTGATAGATTGAACGTTTCATTTTCGTAGAAATGACATTATTTAAAATTGTTTCCGCAGTAAGTTCAAAGTAAAAGACTACTCACGAAGTTGGTGCCATCAAGAGAGAAAGTAACTTTTCTGCCGACTGCCCAATCCACTGGGGATAGAAAATTAAAAAAAAAACAAAAAAAAATTTAATATTATTTTATTGATCTGAAGAAATGACAGTAAAAGTCATATTTAAAGCTTACAAAAATGAAAATGAAATTAAAAAAAAAAAGTGTTAATTAAAACTATAACGTCTAGAGTCAAACTAAAAATGAAAGTAAAACATGTTGGCCTACCTTCTCAAGTACGTCTCTGTAGTCATTCACTGTTATATAGTCTGTGGATTCAAACAAAATTAAACATTTTAAATTCAATCTATATCAAATTTAAAAAAAAAAAACAACACCTACCCCTCTCAAGAAATATGAATTAACAATAGACCAATGCGTGTATTTATTCTAGGCCATACGAGAATTCAGTTTTGTATGCAATTATTTTGTTGGTCATAGATACTGTTTAACAGTGAATAGATATCTCAAGACAAGCAAAATTAAAACCAATTATTAGAAAATACACTGATTCAAAAACAAAAAGAATGAGTTATATCTGTCCTAACATTCTCTCTTCCACTCTCTCTCTCTCTCTTTCTCTCCTTACTTTTCCCAGAGAATGACGTCAGAGACACGTCCCGCTGGTCGATGACGTCGTCCCTCTGGCTCTGATCATTGAGATAGTCAAACATGATGGAAGTCAGCTCGGAGCTGAGGTTGTACATTCTGTAATAGTCAATGAACTCGTCACGTGATACTTCGTCGTCTGCAAACCAAAAGAAAGATTATTTCGATCTTCTAGTAATTAACATCACTATATCGGTTCCACAATTTCACACAGAAAGACTTAAATAAGAGTTAAAAAGAAATATTCTGTCGGATAATCAAAAATCAAAGATTAAAACAAGGGTATATATGAAAAAGCTGATGAACTAAGCATCAAATTTAGTCAATCTGATGTTTAATCAGAAGAGCATTCTGTAACAAATGTATCATTTAAAGTAGAAGACTATATACGAAAAATGTATTGTTGTAACTTTTAGTAAATTGATAATTAATCTTTCAATACATTTCACTGCACTATCATTAATGTATATTTTTTTCTTATAGTTTTTGAAAAATATTGCTTTATCTTTGTGAGTTGGGTTCTTCTAAGATCATTGCCAACATTTCAAAAAACGAAATTTCAGAAGACCAACTACTGTAGATTCCATGACTTGAAATTCGTCTTTACAAAAAAACTAAATTAAAAAAAATAATTTTTTAATCCAAACATTCCCCTGACCATGATTTCCTTTACTATCAGCGAGCTTGTAGAGGTTGTTGGTAAACTCTGTGTCTGTGATGACTCCATCCTTGTTGGTGTCCCCTAGACTGGCCTGATCAACAACATTGTACTCTGATAAAATGCTCTTTCTGTTGAGGAGAAATTCGATGTCCAGAGTCAAAATAACAGAACAAGGTTTTGGAAGGGAAGCATACCATTGAAACTGAATAGAGTTCTGTGTTAATAATTAAACAACTAAAGGCCTACTGAGATTGTCTGATTGGGTCGTGATATTCAACGATTAGAGCTTTAAAGTTTCGAGTTAAAATAGGGATTTCTGCTCACCTGGGACCCAGCTTTAGCTGTAAATAGCTATGATTCTGAATTTAAATAAAAAACAACAAAATAAAACGTATATAGGCTACTGATAAACTTCAAGGACAGCGACAAATCTACATTACTCCTTCCACTTAAAGAGTCAACTATATATATATATATATATATATATATATATATATATATATATATCATAGGGGAGCACCTGAAAGTAGTTAGGGCAAATATCCGGCCATTGTTCACTATTCGGCCATAGTTGGCTCCGGCCGAATAGCACTGCAGGATAGTTGGCAGGATAATAAAAAGTACGCAGTAGTATCTATATTTGTATTAATATATATTATCCCGAAATTTAATTTCCCAGCTTTAACTGAGATTCGTACCCGAGACACCTCGGTTCGGAAACCAAGCATTTACCATTCAGCCACCACGGCTTCCTATTGAACTACTTGTTGAATAAAAGGATGGACGAAAGCCCCAACAAACATGTCACTATCCACGCACCGTTCCTCAATGAGCCGTTTCTTTTTATGGCGGACACCTGAACGGCTGATGTGGTACAGAGAAGGAATAGTAGGGACTTTCCCTGTTGTCCTCGGTCATTGGCGTCGCTTCTAATCTGAGCGCCTTGGGATGTCATACATCGGTAATAGGGATGTCATAATTTGCGTTTTTCCCGGACAGAAGTTTGTTTAGACAGTCAGCTTCCATAGACCTAGAGTTCCAAGAGTCTTAGACTCATCACTTAGGACAATAAGTAACAAGAAGAACAGCTTTTAAAATGTACCAAATGTTTTTTTACACCAACATATTTTTGTGTTGAACTGAACTCACGTACATAAAACTTTCTTGACTCCAAGCCTTCAGAAACTTGACTTGATAAAACAAGAGTAACACTAGGACAACCTGAAGTCGCACCATCATTGATGGAAGCCTGGAAGTTACAGCAACAATTAGTTCATTAAGATTAGAGTTTATTTTTATGTTGTTGTTTTTTTTTTTTTTGCATTTTTTTTCGGATTCATAAAAATGGACATTTATTGTAAAAACAACCTATGTCTATTTTTAAAAGAACATTTTACATTGATTTCGATTACATAACACAACACAATGAGAACAACAACGACACAACACACACGAGCGCATACACATACAATATAGCATTTATTCTCATAAGTCGAGATATTTACTTTTATTAACTCTTTCTCTCCGTTATTATTTTCCTCTTTCGATAGTATCATTCATTTAGCTCATTTGTATTTCACTCTCCTGTTAGGATTAAACTTCCATAACTTTTTTTTAATCTGTTATCAGAAAATGTTATATTTGGTATTAACTTGTAGGAGAAAGCATGCTCTTTGTACACAACACAAGTTAAAGTCTATGAATCCAAAGATCCATTTAATTTAATGGGGGTCAAATCAACGTTAATCGTTAATTAGGAGAGAAAGAGTTAATGGGAGCTTGGCAAGTAGTAGTCAAGTAGTAGCAAGTAATCTAGTCTAATCCTGCATTTTGTAGAAAAGAAGGAAAGAGAAAGGGAGAGATAGGCAGATAGAAAAAGAACAATGATTGATAAAGAGAGAAAGACAGGTAGAGAAATGCAGATAGAGAGACAGGGTCAGTATGAAAGAGAAAAACAGCGACAGAAGATAAAGAGAGAGAGAGAGAGAGAGAGAGAGACAGGTAGGCAGAAGGCTGGCTGGCTCAGGCAACCCATTCCATGCCCTTGCGTCCTGATAGTCAGAATACGTTACTTAGCGTGCAGTATCCCACGACAGAATGTATTCTAGCAACATGAACACTAGACCCTGCAGTCTGCATATCTGCTTTAATAAGATTGATGAACAAAATCATCCCTACATGATGATATAAAAAGTTGTTGTTTTTTTTTGGTGTTTTTTTGTTTTTGTTTTTATCTACAGCTTTATCTGATAGTCTCTAACAGCACACGCCTGTATATGGCTCCTGCAATCGCGAAACGACTATGTGGCATCATATACAAATCGGGTGAATGCCCTGGCATTAGATATGACCCTCAATGATGTCGCCAACACAGCAGTTCCCCCCCCCCCACACACACACACTCCACGCAGCTCATCTATCCAAACAAGTGCCAATCCAGTTTGGTATCAGCTGATAAGTTACCTGAGGCTCGAATACTCCTACTTTTACCTCAAGATTGACTCCCGAAACCTTTCCCATATTTGGGTAATAACTGCAAGGCAGCAGAGGTTTGAGTTCAGAGTTTTCCTTCTCTTATGTGGATAGCCAACCAAGGCTAACGCTCCCCTCGAGCCCAAAGCTTACTGGTTTAGGCGCCAGTTACTCGCCTTTGCCTTTTCTCTTGTGAGTGATAACAGTTTCGCCGGACTCAATATCTGACGTTTTTTTAGACATATGCCATTATAAGCATTTTATAGGCTTATATCCATTACCACGTCCGTGCATAAGGTTTTACTGTACTCAATCTGAATTAGTCATTTATTCAAATGTTTAGTTCAATAATTCACTTTCAAATCCTGGACTAGCTATGTTTCCATTCATAATATTTGTTAATCAGAAAATATTATTGTCAGTTATGCATTGTTATTTCTGTTGAAATCTATATCTACTTACCTGTTCTACTGAATATTCTTCCAAGAACACAAGAAAGTCAATAGACTTCACCTACTAGGACATCATTATATTCTAGCTACCTTGCTACCTGTCTTCATGGAATGACTAGAAACTGTTTGAAGAAATGTTTTTATATTGTCTAATGACATGTATGCTGCATGCAGTGGGTCTGACACGTAGACAACACCTCTCCATTTGGGCAAAAATATAGATTCCATGCATCGTTCAGATGTAGTGACTTTGAAGTTATTTAAAAAAAATGGTTATTCTGTGTGACTGAGATCAATCTGAATATTTTGACACAATCCTAAATATGTCATAAATACAATAGACCAGATAAAGTTGAAATGATTATTTTCAACATAGAAGTCATTCTTTGATTTGTATCGGACGGACTTGTTCAAAGACAATACTTCGAGAACCTTTGACAAGTTTATGCTTAGAAGCAATTTCTTAGTTGACCAAACATGACCGTCTCATTGGATGTGACGGGGTCCCTGGTCACGTGACTTCATTAGCCCATCAAGAGGCTAGAAGTTCTCAGGGCGAAAATAAATTGACACTTTTTTTTTCTGCAAAACATTTGTTTTTAAACTTCTGCACTTTTTTTAAACTGCTTGTGACTGGACTCTTCTTATCTCATTACTTTCTGCTCAAGGCTATTGTCGTCTGCTAATGAACATTTCCATAAGACGTCATAGTTGGTGTGGCGGGATTGTTTGAGAATGATCCAATCCAGATTTAGGGCTTGGCCCAGACTTGCTGTACTGTATTGAATAGGGGATGGGCTGTGGTGGCTATTTAGTTTTTCAGATATTTAATGTATTTATAAGGTAGTGACTATGTATGTATTAGTAGGGTTATATGGGATACTAGCATTACCCACCGGCTACGCCCGTTGATATGGTCACATGCTAAATATTGTTTATTATGCCATGGACCCTCCTCCTTTTTTTTCCTTACTTATAACTTGGACCGTCCCGTAAATTCAAGTATCACTTATCTTTCCCTCCCAACTCTCGCCATTAACAAATAGTCTCTTATTTCCACTATCTGACTATTCTTTTGCTTTTCATTATTTCGAAAATTTGATAGGCGCCGCTCAAGGGTATTTTTTTTTGTCCTGGGTCTTTTTTACTTTTTACATTTTGCAAATCGTAATGCTTTTTTTACGTTTTCAACAAAACATTTCGCATTTGGGCAGAACCATTTGGGCAAAACCATTTGGGCAAAACCATTTGGGCAATACCATTTGGGCAATACCATTTGGGCAAAACCATTTGGGCAATACCATTTGGGCAATACCATTTGGGCAAAACCATTTGGGCAAAACCATTTGGGCAATACCATTTGGGCAATACCATTTGGGCAAAACCATTTGGGCAAAACCATTTGGGCAATACCATTTGGGCTATACCATTTGGGCAATACCATTTGGACCACAGTCTGTTCGTTTCATTGGAACGGTCTCCACTTCTGACCTGTCAATTCGATATTACTTTTCACACCAGCCTCCCCCCTTTTTTACAGCGTCGCCCCTGTTTTACTAATTTAAAAGTTTTGAATTCTACAATCTGTTACATCTAATTGGCAAAGCCCCCTTTATAACGCTACCCTCTCCCAACCATATACAGTGTACCTCCCGGTATCACATTTCCTCCACCCCCTCCACCCTACACCTTATGAGATAACCCTACATACAATCTCTGAGTATTCCTCCACCCCCTCCACCCCCTCCACCCTACGCCTTATGAGATAACCCTACATACAATCTCTGAGTATTCCTCCACCCCCTCCACCCTACGCCTTATGAGATAACCCCATATACAATCTCTGAGTATTCCTCCACTTTTCAGCTCTTTATCAAAATATTTTTAAGTCTCTCTGGTGCTTCTCGGCAAGAGCCTTTTTTATTATCGCCTTTCTGCGTCGAACGCTCACCTAATATTTTGGCCGAACCAACACCTTACATATTCCAACTATCCCCTAATATAATTTTGGCCCATTATTTATAGGTTGTTAGGTTGATATGTTGTTAGAAAGGGTTCCGAGCAGATGAGAGTTCGTGACATCTGTTGTTTTTTTTTCCGGAGGCCCTTCACTTAAAATGCCGAGACAGAGCACCCCGGGGAGACTCTTATTTCCCTTTTCTATAAACATCCACCGCACAGATGTCCGTCAATGAGGAACGGGATGTTTACCTGGTCGTGTGGTATGCGCTTATGGACTGACGTTCAATGGTTACGATGGTACCGGGTTCCAACCCAGCCCGCCAAAATTTCCCGTCGTCCTTCTAGAGGTTTGTGTTAGGATGTAATTATCTACATTTTTGTGTAGGCCACTACAAATTTTTGAAAGATTTAATAATAGAGTGAGATCAAGAGTAACTTCTAGAATCTATTTTGTGGATATCCCAGGGGCCGTAGACCCCTTTGACCTGCCTTAAATACACCATACCATAGTTTCAAGGAATTATTGCGAAAATTAAATAAGACTACGAAGATTAAAACATACAACCTAAAATGGGCCAGATTGTTTGGTTAAAAAATGATTTCTAGATGTCTAAATGGGACAACCTTCTCGTATAGATAAAAACACATTTTAGTCTAACTAGGCCGTGTGACGTAGGCTTAAGAATTTTTTCTACTCTAGATTTTTTACACTAAATTAGATTTTAACACTAAATCTATTTTTTTTTTTACAATAAATCTAGATTTATATTCGAATTAAAATCATTGTTGATTCTAGATCTAGAATTTCTAGGTCTAGTTAAGAATTATATAGACTAGATCAATATCTATAATTTCAATTTCTAGATCTAAATGTAGACTTAAAGTGTAGATTTTGATTTCCATATGTCTCTATCGAGGGCCGCATTAATATTAATTATTTAATAGAATTAAAGTCTTGAACAAGGCCCCAACAATCGTACGTACGCCTTAGGCCGGCCCTATGTAAACAAAATGTGAGATCTATATGTTTCATGATTCTTACTAGATTGTCAATGCAGCTTTGTGTAAATGTAAACTTTTCCGTTACTATTTTATGGTTGGAAAATCGTTCTTTATTTTATTAAAAAGCCCGTTTTTCTCAGTCTTAGCACGAGTCCCATCAGTTGTTACCCTTGCCATCTTGTACAAGCCGACCCATCACTTTCAACACAGTTCTTCATAGCACTGAATAAATACTGGCGTGAACTTGCGTCTTTGACGGAATTTTTCGAATTATTGGCATTTAAAAAAATCTTCGTTTTTACTTTAAACTTTTTAGAATGACGTTTAGAGACAATGTTTCTTTAGCCTCTTCATTATAACTGATAAGAATCAAAAGTTTCAATTTCTATAGCTATTTACCATTATTTATTTTTTTAAATATATTTGCATTTTTATATATTTATGTGATGTGTGGACACACCTGATTTCTTTAGGTGTCCGCGAGCCGAATAAAACACTTCGGCGGGCCGCATGTGGCCCGCGGATCGTAATTTGTCCACCCCTGGTCTAGATCTGTTTTGCAATTTTATAATATACTAAAACTAATCTACTATTTTTAAATTTAATGTTGCATTCAGTCTATTAATAGATTACCTACGCTTTTTTATTTTCGTAAAACGTATTTAAATTACATCCAAATTATTCAAAATTTAGATCTTAGAGTGCTAAATCAGAAGTTTAGTTTATGTATATCTACATCCCTACAAATCAATGCTGAAAGATTATCTAAAATCGTCAAGCTATTAGTTTGTAAGCAATTTGTTATTACCTAAGTTAAGAGCAATGCCTGGTCGTGCGGTTAGCGTTCCGAACTGATTATCTCGACGGTCTCGGTTGTTTGTTTATTTATTTTACATGTTTCGGATGTTCCTTCAGAGTTGAAGATAATTTACTCCCTAGTCCAAACCTCCCACAGGACGATGGAGGATGGGAACGGGCAGGGTTTGAACCAGGGACCATCGAGAAATCCGAACGACTGTCTAGCACACAAACATCACGACCAGGCAGGATTCGTACACTGCTCGCTACCATCCTCCGTCGTCCAGCGAGAAGTTAATTATTTTCAACTTAGAAGAACATCCGAAACATGTAAAACATAAAAAAGCATTTTTTTTACAACGGCAAATTAATCCTTGAAACATTATTACTTTTGACCATCAAAATTAAATCAAGTCTTCACTATTCCTTGCGAATAGGCGGATCCGCCTCTGAGTTTGTGTGATAACACAAACTCTCTTTGTAATCTTGTTAAATGTATTTAACTAATCATGTATCATCATCAGCTTTCCTTTGAGTTCCTCATGGAACTTAGGGCCTCTATAAAACCACGCCACTCTCCACTGTCTCTTGCTAATTTTTTAGAGGCTTGTTCCCTGTGGGTTCCACTCTAAGCCTTTCTAGCTCTGTTGTTAGTATCTTTTCTAGTATCTTTTCAGCCAATCCATCCCCACTTCCTCTCTAAGATCTGCACCTTTATATTTTTCTGCCCACTCATCTCCCACAGTTTGGTGTTTTCTACTTTGTCGTACCAGAGTGTTTTTAAGATATTTCTCAGACATCTGTTGATGAAGGTCTTTACTACTTTTGTTGTTGCTTCAGTTGTTCTCCATGTTTCAGTACCATACAGTAGGACCGCCTTGACATTAGAGTTAAAGATTCTTATTTTAGTCTTGTTTAAGATGTATACTTAGACTATATTACATTTAGTTAATTATGAAGTTGTAAAAAACTTTTTGCTTGATTAAGGAAGAAAATATTTTAAAAAGAGACAGAGAGAGCTAAAAAAAACAGGCAAAGAAAAGAGACATAAGCTCAGGATTTTTGGGATGTAACTCTAGATCCCCTACATTGCAGTAACAGATACTCAAAATCCTTTCGTCCAGATGACCATACACACACATTTCCGTCACATCGCCTCGAAAATCATCGAGTCCAAAAGGATCAAGCCCTTGCAGACAAATGCTAAAAGAACTCACTCGGTGCACCGATGTCTATAAGCCCTCGACAACCTGCTCGTATTGATGACATTTTTTAGTCTAACTAGGCCGTGTGACGTAGTGGATTTTTTTCCTTTGACGTCATATGGAATACATTATTCAAATGAATTGCTAAAACAACTCGTAATCTGACTCGTATTTAAAAAAGACATAATAGCTAGATTTAGATCTAATCTAGATTTTTTACACTAGATCTAGATTTTTTTAACACCAGAGCTAGATGTTTTTAACTTGATTTAGATTTATATTCTAATTAAAATCATTGAAGATTCTAGATCTAGAATTTCTAGGCCTAGTTTAGAATGTTTGTTGTTTTACATGTTTCGGATGTCCCTTAAGAGTTGAAGATTTTTACTTCCTAGTCCAAACCTCCCGCAAGACGACGGGGATGGAAACGGGCAGGGTTTGAACCTAGGGGACCATCGATAAATCCAAACTACAGTCCAGCTCGCAAACCGCACGACCAGGCAGCCATGATTTAGACTAGATCAAGATCTATAATTACAATTTCTAGACTTAAAGTGTAGATTTTTATTTCCAAATGTCTAGATCAATATTGCAATGTTATAAAATACTAAAATATAATCTACTACTTTTAAATTTAATATTGCATTCAGTCTATTAATAGATTATCTAGGCCTTTTTTTTTTTACATAAAACTTATCTAAATTACATTTACATCTACATTATTCCAAATTTATATTTTAGATCTAGATCTAGTAGATATAGATCTTAAGATTGCTAAATCAGAAGTTTAATCCTCATTCTAGTTCCATTTAAAGGAAAATGCCACTAGCTCTGTTGGTAACTGTGCTAGGACTTTTCTTTTTTTTTTTTTTCAATTACAAATCAATACCAAAAGATTATCTAAAATCGCTCCTCTGATATATTGTAAATATCCGGTAGTTGTCATGCCGCAATGTGTAATATATCTCTTTATGCTGTCATCCCCGTCCTCCAGCAGGAGATTCAACTTTGAAGGAACATTCAAAACATGTAAAACATTTAACAGAAAAAAAAACACTTTTTACAACGCCAAATGAATCTTTGAAACATTATTACTTTTGACAATCAAAACAAAAATCACGTCTTGAATATTTCTTGCGAATAGGCGGATCCGACAGGGATCCGACTCCGACGGGGCCGCCTCTGAGTTTGTGTTTTCACACAAACTCTCTTTGTAATCTAGTTTTTTTTTATCGCGCGTAGGATTGACGTTTTCCATACTGAAAGACACTCCAAAATGACAACTTCTGTGTATATATTTCAGGAGATTTGTATGAGTTTTCAAAAGATTTTAATAATTTCCGGATATTTCTAGGACTTTTTCGTATATTTTGCAATTTCCGGAGATTTCCAGGAGCTCCTGGTAAATGGACAGGAGGCTGCGAGAAATCTGTTATAAATTATAAAATGGTTTAATTTAATAATTTATACACCTAGAATTAGCGCGGGTCCTATGAAAGTGCGGGACCACAGCGGTCGCATAGGTTGTAGTGGCATTTGTTTGATATGAAATGTTAGCACAAATATTAGTCATATGACAAAATATACAAAACGTTTTACATAATTCATTCTGCTAAATATTACAACAATTTATATGCAAATTTTTTTTTTCAAAATATAGTATGGAAGGTAAAGGGAGCTAATCTTAAATGTACAATATAAATCAAACATACACATGCCTGAAATAGTTTTTTTTTCTTGTTATCTCCCTTCTAATTTTTCTAAAAGCATAAGCATTACGGCCAACTAGAATGTGAAAATGTCCAACTTTTACTCTATTATTACTGCAATTAGTGGCGTCACTATGGCGGATGCGAGCCGCACCGGGTGACAGCCATTAGGGGATGGAAAAAAAGAACTTTTGCAAAAAGAAAATCTAAATGTTACAGTAGCAAGATTTAACAGCAAGTTGTTTTATTGATTTTATTGTTTTTGATAAATAGTGGATATGTCCAAAATTAAAAAAAAAAAAAAATTACGAGAAGACTTAAGAACTTCTTTTAGGCTTTGAAATTTGGAAAACTGTTGCAGTTTGATGAACGTAAAGAAGGAAAAGTTGAGTAACACCTTGCACTGACTGCTTGGTATCACACTGTTTTTAGCAAAGCCGGGTTTGGCATTTCGTAGCTATATGACGATGAGTCTTCATAGAATAAAGTTGTGAGTTCTTGAAATTGTGAAAATGTTATTCCAATAAGACCCAGTACTAAGATAATGACTTATAAGATTTCAAAGTAGCGATGAACAAACAATTGTTAGGTTCCAACTTTGTACTAAAACTCAGTTTAAAAATGTATTAGCGAACCACAAAAGGATATTGTAATACCTTAAGTGAGGCAACTCAACGAGGAACATATATGTTTATTTACAGGACATCACAGGTACACAAAAGCAACATCTTCTCTTAGCACAATTTCTCCATATTGACTCTCTACTTGGGCGGAAATCATACTTCTCTTCTAATGTTGACATCCTTTCCAGTCTATTCTATAACAGTGCGCACCTCTGCACTAGCCTGGACTGCGGTGCGCATGGCAGAATTATAAAAAATATACTTATCACAAACATAAATGCCACAAGGTTCTCAGGATTCTTGTATCACAGCACACCAAACATAAATCTCTGAAGTTATAAGATATAGTAACAGTAGCAATGGTATCATTCAAGTGTTAAATGTTTTAAGCTATTTCTCTTTAAATTGAATCAATGCTGATGGTATTACTTCTGATATGTGAAAATACCGGTACCTGTATAGGGCAATAGCGGATCCAGAACTTTGGAGTGGGAGGGGGGGGTGATTTTTTCCAAACCCTCACCCTAACGCCCAGTAAACCCTAATCCTGTGCATAAACGCGAGTACAGCATTTATATATGTATAATGTTGAGGCCTTTCTCTTGACAGTTAGGGGTCTAGGGGAGCGCTGTAAGCCCCGACGCCAAAAGCGTTTTCTTGCATTCTTCACTGCAGAAACTCATTCTCCTGACGTCTACAGCTCATTATTCATCCTATTAAAAAAGAACCTTTTGAATAATGTTTTACTTGAAAAATATTCTAATATGAATTTACAGGTCCTTACTAAATTGCTAATACAACCGATTTGTTCCTTGTAAAGATAAGATACACCACATATTTAGATTAATAGGCTTAATAATATATTAATAAAATTATAATAATATATTATTATATGTATATGAGAATAAAAAAAGCAGTGTTTCTCAACCTTCGGCGAAAACAACAACAACAACAACAAAAGAACAACAGACATGTTGAGGCCATTCTCTTGACAGCTAAGGGGTCTGTAAGTAGCCCCAGTGAGCCCCGACACCATAAGCATTTTCTTGCATTCTTCACTGAAGGAACGATTTCTCCTGACGTCTACAGCTCATTCTAATATGAATTTACAGGCCTTTATTACATTGCAAATACAACCGACTGGTTCCTTGAAAAGGTAAGATACACAAACATGTTTTGATTAAGGCATTGAAGAAAATAAAATTATTCGAAAAAGAAAAAAGCTCATTTTTAAGTGATACATTTTGTCCAATAGACATGTTTGTAACTTTGTTTTGTTACAGAACTATAATTCAAAACTCTAAACGAAAATTTCGGAAGTGGGAGGAGAAATTAAGTGGACCAATTAGATTCTACTGTAATTTTTTCTTTTGCATTTTTAGGATTCAGCATTTATTGTGAGCTATGGTCCCAAATTTATTTAATTAGAAAAATATCCGACTGAGTAAAGATTGGAAAAGGGACTAGCAAAAGAATATTTGGGTTTATAACTCATTTCAACCTTTACTCTTATACTGAAAACTTTCTTATGAATTCTAAATTTTCCAAAGCAAAGTCTTTCTTTTAAAAAATATGATAAATTCATGTGAAATTACATAAACTCTGTCGCCATATTTGACTATTCTGTTTTAAAACGTCATGTTTTCATCTGAGAATAGGGGTGGGGGCGTTAGAGTGAAAACGATTAATATTCGCTCCTTTTTATAATTTCTGCTAATGATTGCATTTGGCTTTAAAGAATATGTGTGGAGCGACTCGATATAAGAATTAGGCCTATATTTATAGTATATATAAATTATATTAGTGAAATTTTTTTTTTATTAATTTTGTAATTTCTTAATTATAATACAAAAAGAAAAAGTATTGGTTTGTCCAATGGGCGGAAGGCGATTGCATGTATCGCCCCTCCCACCAGGTGCAACCTATTTTTGAATCATTAGGGCCTATCATTGTTATTTACTAATGATATACTTTGTCTTTGAGATTAAAATGTGGTGCGATTTTAATATACAAATGAGTTCACATATCAATACATAGCTTATATTATATAGATATTCAACTAATTTTGTTCACAAACTATGATTTCTTCATAAAAATATATCAATTATTTCAAAGTAGCAATGTAAGGCGTATCACAATTATCTCACTGTTGGCTTATTGATTTTTACTCCAAATAATCGATCTGTTTATAGAACTCTTCTCTACAAAAGATATTAATTGAAAAAAATTGCATCACGTGATGTCATGTTTTTAAAATGGCATCCCTTGTTTCAGCCTTGGCA
The DNA here is from genome assembly GCF_947242115.1 of Biomphalaria glabrata. Lineage (NCBI taxonomy): Eukaryota > Metazoa > Mollusca > Gastropoda > Planorbidae > Biomphalaria > Biomphalaria glabrata. Next base: position 24,391,659 of record NC_074722.1, read on the forward strand.
GCTATTTTCTGTAAAGAATAGTTCGTATTTATTTCCGCTTTCCTCTCGTATCTACTTTTTTTTTGATGCATACTGACTGAGAGAGCCACTTATGTGCCTGACCTCAATATCACTGTATGATCGCATGCCCTTGTGAGTTAGTGCTATTTATAGATTCTAAACTTGGATGCCCAACGTCGACGTTAATCAAGTAAAGGAGGACGTACAAATCGTCAACGTAGAAGTAGAAGAAACTTCTCAGGAAGTTCCTAACGTAGATCTACATCTAGATCTAGGTCTAATTGATTGTGAAACTAAAGCCAAAGCACAAATATCAGATCTAGAGGATAATTCTGTGGCTGTAGGTCCATCATACACAAAAAAAGTCATGGATGATTTAGGTATGTATATAATATTTATATTGTATGTTAATAATGTTATTGTTACTAGATTCTAGAATCTAGAAGCTAGATCTACAAGTACAATGTAACAATTCAATTGAATTATGAATTATTGTAACTAGAATCTAGATCTAGATCTAGACATCTAGTAATACTAGAAGTACTTCAAGTAGAAGCCTAGAGTACTAGAGTCTAGTCAGTCTAGACACTATTATTCACTATAATACTAGATCTATATGATAGTATATTATGTATTTATCTAGATCTAGTCTAGATCTAGAATCTAGTCAATCTAGTCTATAGTCTATATAATATATAAATCATAATGTATTTAGATATAGATTATTCTAGATCTAATCTTACATGTCTTAAATATTATATTAATCTAGATTTTCTAGATCTAGAGTCTAACTATAGATATATTTAGTATTTATAACCATTAAATTTAAATAATATAAAAATTGTGATATATATTATAATGTACTAGTCTAGATAGGTAAGTCTAAATCTATAAAATTTATAGTCTAGAATCTAGCCAATCTAGGATATATATTGTTGCTCAGTTACTGAGTCCATGAGTCTACTCTATGTTCAAAATTATATTATTAAATATTTAGATCTAGATTCTAGATTAGATCTTGATCTATGTTGAATGTTCATGCTGTAGACTAACTTCACTAAGCTTAAGGGCTCAGACTAGATTTGTTACCTTGTAAATTAACTCTAGATCATCAGATAAATATAATAATCTCTATTGATGTGAATTATGAAAAATAATGTCCTATTTTACTTTGAAGTGTTTTTTTTTTTAATCTAATTAATATTATAATTTATCTAGCATTTAGAGTCTATGATTTGGGGTGGACAGTTGTCAAAATGGCCCTGGTATTAATTACCATACAATATGACCCACTAATTGCATGGCAGTGGTGGATATATTATCCATTTATACTTCATTTATATGTACCAGTACTAGATCTATAATATAGATAGTATAGATAGATATGTACTTTAAAAAATTCATTGATAAAAAATGGATGCATGTATGTGTGAGTTTACATTCCACTCCTGCCAGCTACTCTTTTCAGTGTTTTAATTGATGTGAATGTCTGTAATCAATGAGGTTACTAAAGCAAATTGTGATAAAATATTAAATATACCCTTTGAACACAGTGCATTAACATCGACTACACTTGTAATTGAAAGTAAGGGTGTCCATGACATAGACATGAATGATTAAAATGAGACAGTTTGATATCAGCTTGTTCAATAGGGGGAAATGTCTCATTATCTTCCATCGACAAAATGTTTCACTTTTGCAATGATTTAAAACTATTTGTACTGATAATTATAAACTGTTGAGCTAGATCTATAGTTTAGATAGTGACAACTTAGTAACAATAAATACATTTTATAAACAATATCCATATTATTTAAATTGAAATATGTTTAAGAATAGATCTACTGAAACAACATGTTTAAAAACAAAATCAACATTTACTATTACTTAGGCCAAATCTCAGTGTCTAATTGAAATGAACCATAATTTACATTTTAATTATAAATCCACCATTATGGTAATTATAAGAAACATTTAGAAACTTTAAAAAAAACCCTTGTTGCACTTGTTTAGTAAAAATATTTTAAAATTTCTTCTTTCTTAGGATACCAGTCTTTACCATTTAAATGCAATTTTCATGCTTTAAACCTTAGTGATCCATTGGGTAGATGAAATAATTTTTTTGTGGCTAAGAATTAAATAAGACTCTCTTGCCAGCACAACAAGCAACTATCAAACATTCTGTGTAGCTTTTTTAAAGCTGGTAGTCTCCGAGGTGTCCTAAAATCTCATATAAATATCACAAACATTCTCTGTTCCTTAAAACCTTCAGCTTTCAGCTCTTTGTCACTCAGCTCAGCAGTTCTAAAATAATAAAAATTGGTAAGTTATGCTCAGAAGTGTTTCATTTTCATTTTCAGCTCTGAGATTGTAAAGCTATGATCTATTTACTTGACTTTGTAAGCCTTAATAATACATTGTTACCTCTAGAGATCTGTTTTCACTTTCCTATTAAATTCCCACTCTAGATTTGTTAGAGAATTAAACAATCGCACATTTAAAAACATTTTAACTAATGTGCAACAAATAAAGGAAACTAGACCTTTTAAAAAAAAAATATTTTTTTTTATTGATGGCTATCTAGTTATAAATAAAAATACAAACTAATATTAATAAATTCTTTAAATATTATGTAAATTTAATAATAAAAAGTTCAGAGAAATTTGTAAGTTCCAATGACTTAAAGATATAAATTGATAACCTCATTTTGTAGAAAAAAAAATCAAACAGGAGAAATGGCTTTTGGGAGCTCACTGAAGCCAAATATAGCTTTTCTCTCAGTTAAAAAAATTGCAGATGTTTACATTGTATTAAAAAAAATAAAATTGCTTTAAAAGTATTTCTCATCAAGATGTCATATATACGCTTATATATCCTAAGTCTATCAGTGAGGAGAGCTGAATGAGTTGGATTAACTGAGACTCATAGAAATGTTTGAATTTGTTTTTTCTTATTGATCTTTGGTTTCTACATTTCTTCTCCTCCTGTCCACTCAATCTTTCTAGTGTCAGATGGTCAGTGCTTAGAACACTTAGCCTTTCTGTGTTACTCACACTCTGAGCCATTGAGGGATGTGTGTCGGAGGAGTGTTGCAGAAAACGAGTTAAATATAGCGCCTAATAACCCCTCAAAATTTCATTTTAAGAAATAATATTCCTTTATACTCCAAGAGGCATAACTCGTATACATGCCCAGCGTTTTAAATAGCAATGGTTAAGTCCCTTGAAAATAGCTACAAATGACAGCGTTCGGTTTGTGTGTAATACGCTTTTATAAATATTCCTTTTACATATTAAGTTTATAAGATATTTGTTTGTTAAGCGTTAAATTTAGTTGATCTACGCATGGAAAACGAATGTCGTCTGCTGTAGACCTAAATGCCATCCCGCCACTCTCTCAAGACATTCGCATCTCCAATGTGTGTGCTAAATATCGAATGGGATCATATGGTTTATTCCATGGGAACTCAAATAAAAATTTAAATAGATCTACGCGCTATCGTCTTAACGGTGTCGGTCTGTCGAAGCTCCACAGGCTAATTGTGTGTGTGTGTGTTTGTCCCACTTAAGTCTCCTGACGTCTTAGGGGCTTACATACCAGAAGCATGGAATTTCTATGACCCGTCCTTCCACTACGACTCTAGTATGAAACAGAAGTAACACGACTCTTGCCAGCTGTCTGACCTGTCTCTAGTTATACTCTAGTAGTCGTTGGGTACTGTGTGTGAGATTCAGCTGATGAATTTGTGGCTCGCGTCCTACTCCGGCGTCAAGTCGTAGGCATTATATATATAAAATAATCTTTATTGTCCATATGGAAATTTGTCTTACAATTTGTGCATTACACCAAACAAAAAACATTATAACTATAAGAAACCAAAGTGTACATTCACACCAGACGCACTCATAATTTACATGTGACAAAGTTTATACCAGATTGTTCTTATTTAGTGATTTGATTGCCAGGGGAACAAAAGAGTGTTTGTGTCTGTTTGTCTTTGCCATCGGTGTCTTGTATCTTTTTTGTGATGGTAAAATCACAAAATCCTGACACAAAGGGTGATTCTTTATTTCGAGGATCTTGTTAGCTTTTTTATAGGGTTAGGGTCAATTTATAGATGTTTGTCTCAAAAAACTGCCCAAATGGGGTTTGTTTTTTTGCCAATGATTTTACCATTTAGGATTCTATAAACTTTATTTTTATTTTTTAATGCTCAGATTGCCATACCAGGCAGTGATATTGAAACTTATATATAGTGAGAGAGAGAAAGTCATTTGTTTGTATAAATAAGTATAAAGTATTCACCTTGAACTTGGTTGCTAAAGTATTCCCACACCCGCCCCGAATTATTTTTTTTTCTTTCTTTCTTTAGACATTACTTTTAAGCATCTATTTTTTTTTAAAGGACTTTTATCTAAATATCACAGTGGGTTTCAAATAGAGCGTTCCTGTGCACCTGTGTATTCCAGGTGTGCATCATGGGATGCCGAGAGCACTCCTCTGGTTGAGTGAGCAGAGAAATATGTCCTTGACTAATTGAATTTTTTAAAGTTGTTTAGACTCGGGGGGGGGGGGGGGGCGTGCGAGTATATATTACACTGTAAAGAATGAAAGCATTTTCAGTAAGTTAATTAGAACAAAAAATGTGGTGTTAGTTGATTTGTTTAGGCATTGAATATTTACTTAGCACTTATCCCCTTTTTAAAAGACCTAAACATCTGACCAGCTTCAGTAGTGAAACTATAGAAAATAGCGTTCTATAGCAATGCGGTTGTATGCAGACTGAAAGCAATTTTTAAAAGCTTATTTCAACTCACTCTCTGGTAAAAGGTTTGTACACGTTATTTCTCTGTTAAATAGATACTCTCCTATTATTTTGGTGTTAAATAGAAACTCTCCTCTTATCTTGGTGTTAAATAGATACTCTCCTCTTATCTTAGTGTTAAATAGATACTCTCCTCTTATCTTAGTGTTAAATAGATACTCTCCTCTTATCTTAGTGTTAAATAGATACTCTCCTCTTATTTTGGTGTTAAATAGATACTCTCCTCTTATCTTGGTGCTATTTCAAAACGTCTGTACAGGAACTGTTACTTATCAACACGGCGTGCTAGATGTTCATCCCAGGAATCTATCAACTTGTCTGTCCCAGTTCTCGAGGCCAACACTGCATGTCGTCTGCCTCTACGGCGTGTCTACTCAGTCCAATGTATTCACCGTACCCTCGTTTCATACATCCTGCCTGGAGTGTGTCACTGGCTTCCACCCCGTCACACCCGGCCCTCCCACCCTCTCGCTGTTTATGTGCCAAAATAACTTAAACACTTGTTTGCCTGGCCTTCTAACATTAGCTCTGAACTCAAAGGATAGGCTTCTCTAGAGATAGTGACTGTGTTGGTGATTTGATGACCTGCTGGAAATGAAGATACGTCTTAAAGAAGTAACATTCCACTTGTAAGGTAAGGCTACCTTTCGTGTCACGTCTACAGTGGGTGTTAGGGGAAATGTCTGGGGGTCCCACACAACATGCGAGCTTTTCTAGTGCTTCCAGTGTTGGCACAATGTTAACATTTGGACCACTTCGTTTCATTGGACCATCTCTCTCTCTTTTTTTTGTTCTGGTCTTTTTAAAACAAATTAAGCTAATGAGGCGTTCTCTTGTTCTCGATTATTTTCAACGAAGTTTTATTAATACAAGTGTATTTCCTGTTTTCAGCTTCAATGAACTCTCTCGGTCTGTCTGGTACAAATCCTGTACACGTTTGTTTCTCCCATTTCCCATTCTCGGATGATTTGCACAATTATTTATAATCCATGATAATACATGACTCAGTAAAAAATTAACCAATTATTTACTCACTGGGTGGTAATTCAATAATTTCATTTATTTAGAAAAAGAGATTTAAACCTTGCAGTATTGAGAGATATGGCAGGGATTTTGCTATTCTTTCCAAGAGATCCTTTTTTTTTATTTTATTTTAATTTTAATTTCTGTTGGATACCAAGCTATTAACGGTTCTGATGTTACTGATCTGTAAAAATGTATTGTATAATGTGAGTGTGTGTTTATAGTATCACCCGCCCCCCCCCCCCCCCCCCCCCCCCAAAAAAAAAAATGTCTTTGCTGGTCATCTGGTTGTTAAACGCGAACGTGGTGGTAGAGTGAAAAGAGACTTATCTTCTGGACCATGGGGGTCTCGAGTTTACATCCCGTCTGAAATCCACTCTTTAGATTAGCAACGACCCCATCTAGCCGTGACTTCCGTGACCCGTGTCGAAGGTGCCGATCTAGCATGTTGCTGTTGAGTGATTTAATGGTGCACAGGATTTGTATGTACACTGAACACTTTACGTGGCAAATGATTTGGACCCGAGACGTCTACTCCGCTGTCTGTACCCGACGCACGAGTTTCAAGTGTATGCGTCTTGCCTCTGTAGATCTCATTGTTTGGCTGCTTTTTTTAAAAAACCGTTTGAATGTCTCGTCTGGCTGACAGTGACAAATAGCGTTGTACAGAAAGACTGTAACTCTCAGGTCCTTGGCTGTCTCCATTCAAGACAACTAGTCGACTAGAAACACGCTGATTTCACGTTGTCTGTGGCACTGTTTTATTAGACCCCGATTGTTGCGATCTGAAGGCGTGCTTCCTTTCTTTGACTGGGCACACTATGAGGTCATTGAGTCCATGAGGTCATTGACTAAGGTTAGGGTAATAGGCTTATCTAAACATTTAGAGTCACGCTGGTGGAGACTTGCTGTTAAAGAAGTGGTTGCCTGCTTAATGTTCGGCACTCTTCTCAGGTTAAACCTGTTGTATTTTATTGTACGAAACATATTAGCGCTAGACAAATTATAGCGTTACATTTGCCTGGCGTGTAAGTCGTGCTAATCCATTGAGATTGTCGATACGATAGTTCGAATCCCATCCGCGGTCATGCCCTCCTGAATGTTCTCGTAACTTTATGAAATAATCTTTATGAGGAAAAAAGGACCCCACCCCCATTGCTGTTTAATGTAGCTCTATATACAAATCTACATATGGTGGTTTTTATTACAGACTTATAACGACAGAGTAGGCTTATATATATCTATATCTAAACTATTTCTACACGAAAACAGGTATATAATAAGAGAGATATCCACTTATAAGTCTGTATCAAAAGTATTCCTAAAAGGGTCAGTTACATTTATACATATATTTATATTTATACGCGTAGGCCAGTACCAACATCTCTAAAGGATTATAATAATTAGAACATTGTTATCTCAGTGTTTAATGAGATACTAATATGACTTAAGACATTCCATATTTAGTGTAGCTGATAGTAAATGAGATCAAAGCCAGTCCCAGTATCAATATTGCTTAGACAGTGGAACTATAGTTAATTCATAGTAAATAATAATAAACACACAGGCACACACGATCGCTACAGTTTAGCGATCGATAGCTCATAGCATAGATTTGAAATAGGGAAAATCCTGGTCTAGCCAGATTTCGTTCCACTGAAATCTACATTTTAGATCTTGTCTTTTTAGAGTCAGCTTCAAGAAGGTGGTCTTGGATAGCGAGCGTTTTTTATTCTGCTCAAGACCTCCTTTCCGAAAAAAAAAACAAACCAGTTGGTGAATGTTTACATGATCGTTTTTTTTTATGCATAATAAAAATGTTCACTAAGGGTTCAAGAGTGCTCAAGGGAACTAATTCAACTTATACCACCACATCTGTCAAGTACGATTTCTTTCCCTTGTTCAAGGTACCAAAACGAATTACCAATAATTAATTACTTAATTTTTTTTTTATTTGATTCTTTTGTTATCAGGTAAAATGTATAATAATGTAGAATTTCAGCTTGATCCGAGATTTGGTGTGGGAGAATAGCGTGTACAAACATTTTGCCAGAGAGAGTGAGTTGATGTAAGCTTTGTAATAAGCAGTAGTCTTAGAGTCGTCTAAACTGATTTCTACGTAAGACGATGTGCAAAATGTTCCTGGACGTCTATTAGTTTCTATAAATCTTTGATGATTGAATAATGCCGGGATTTCCAATGCGTGCGTTCAAGATATATATCTCTAGACTGAATTTAATACAATTATATTAGAAAAAAATTAAAACGGTTAAAGCGTTTTCCCGGTATGGCTAATCAGGTAGTAAATGTTTTTTCCTAAAGATGTACATAAAACTTTCAAATTTGTAGGAAAATCGTGAGATCCGTGCACGCACATTTTTTTGAAGCTATAAAGAGTTTGCAAGCTAGTAAGAGGAATTGTAGAAGAAAAACAAATGTTGGGCACATTTTCAGAGAGATCAAGTCTTAGTTGTATGTTAGCGTGTTCTGCGCTGTTTCATTTAGCATAGCGAAATGTTTGCTTTAAAGTATGGCTCCAACCCAGGAAACACTACAGCACTGTCAATACTGTTATGGACTAATCATGTCTGGAGCATTGAGGTCAGGGTTCATCTAGTTCTAGGACCACGTAACATGAAACAAGCATTTCTGATTATGATCATTGTCTTTGTGAAGGCAGCGCCAGTAGAGGGCGGAATCGGCTACTTGGGCGTGTACCAACAACACAGTGTAATGGAGGCTTCCCCCAAGGCACGCTGATGCATTACATTTAAAAATAAAAAATGTATGAACGACTGGCCTTTTGTTTAGGGTGCACGCTTGTACTATTGTTTGGTTTAGCTGCACCAGGCAACAGCCTAGGGGGTTTCTTTTCCTTTTTTCTCCCATCACAGATGAAACAGGGCTCCGATTGTTCTTTTCTAGGCCCACATTACACAGACATATGTTCCTTGAGAGGAACTCGATCCAAGATAATCAATAGAGGGAAGCAAGGTATATACATTTCGCTGACTGGTAATAAGACTCGTTTTCGAGGGGGGGGGGGGTGAGAGATGGTTCAAAGCTAGGTCTTTGAAGATAGTACCAGTATATGAAATTGTAATGTAAACCTGATATCAACCATGTTTTTCGAAACTTATTTTAACGTTAAACGCAATGTGTAATATTTTGTAGTTAAACTAACTATGTAATCCATTCAACGTTGAACCCATTGTGTAATGTATTCAAGTTAAACCCAGTGTGTAATCTATTCGACATTAAACCTAATGTGTAATCTGTTTGACGTTAAACTCAGTGTGTAATCTATTTGACGTTAAACCCAGTGTGTAATCTATTTGACGTTAAACCCAGTGTGTAATCTATTTGACGTTAAACCCAGTGTATAATCTATATGACGATAAACCCAGTGTGTAATCTATTTGACGTTGAACCCAGTGTGTAATCAATTTGACGTTAAACCCAGTGTGTAATGTATTTAATGTTTAACTCCAGGGTGTAGCCTAATCTATTGAACGTCAAGCCCAAAAGTGTAATTAGTTCAGCCTTAAACTCTGTGTGTACTTTATTCACCGTGAACTCGTAACATCAAAATTGCGGCATTTGGAGTTGTTCTAATTTATCGGGGAAAGGGGATATGTCATTCAGAACTCCGGTGTTGAGTATCTAGACTAGAAATAATCATTTTGAGACTTGCTCACCTTCACGCTGCACAACACTGAGAACATGGTGCCCATTGAACATGCACTGTCACTCTAAGGTGCTACTTACTCAACATACACACACGGTGGTGTATGCATACAGATATATTAGTTCCTGGTTTAGAATTAGAAAGCTCGAGTCTTCCTTTTGAAAAGGGTGTGGGGTAAACAAACAAAAATACAATGTTTTATAAACGAAATTTGAAGACAGTTAAAAGGTGTCGGTTGTTTAAAGACTCTGGGCGTGCTGTTTGTGGTGGAAATATTGTCAGTGTGAGCAGTTTGAACTATGCAGCCGGATCAGGGAGGTCACCAAATGTAACATGGGTGTCTGTTTGAACGACCTCCGTTTAATGTTATGCTCTGTGACTGTGATTACTTTTTGGAAAAAAAAAAGGAGGGGGGAGAGTCTGAATCCACTCCCCCCCATCCCCTATGCAGCTGTGGTTCTCTTCCTACTCAGATGTATTGATCACCCCCAAGTCCAGGATGACTCAGCACCCCCTCCCCTCCCGCCTCGACCACCCTCCGACGTAGCCGATCTTATGTTTACAGCTGATGGTTTGTGTTGGGCTCAAGTTTGGCAGGGGTGGAGCCCCTCCCTCCCCACGAAACCACCATTCTCCTCGTCATCACCCCATTCGTCCTTAGCAAGGGTTGAGACTTGCTCGTGCCTGGTGAGTTGTTTTTGCCTTTACTTCATCATCACTCACTGTTTGGTTACGTCTGCTCTTTTTACTTCTTGCTTCATCATCACTCACTGTTTGGTTACGTCTGCTCTTTTTACTTCTTGCTTCATCATCACTAACTGTTTGGTTACGTCTGCTCTTTTTACTTCTTACTTCATCATCACTCACTGTTTGGTTACGTCTGCTCTTTTTACTTCTTACTTCATCATCACTCACTGTTTGGTTACGTCTGCTCTTTTTACTTCTTGCTTCATCATCACTCACTGTTTGGTTACGTCTGCTCTTTTTACTTCTTGCTTCATCATCACTCACTGTTTGGTTACGTCTGCTCTTTTTACTTCTTGCTTCATCATCACTTACTGTTTGGTTACGTCTGCTCTTTTTACTTCTTACTTCATCATCACTCACTGTTTGGTTACGTCTGCTCTTTTTTACTTCTATTCTGCTCGACTTGAAACCTTGGGCCTGTATACTCTTGACTAGACTTTCTTTGGCGCTAGATAGACGCCCATATCATTTCCTCGCCCTTGACGGCTGTATACACACTTTTAACTTTCACATACAGTTGATTAGCACATTCTGTGAAATTGAGATTTTGACACTATTATTGTTGTATATAATAAAACAGTAGAAAATCCTAGATCTTACTGATGAGCTGATTTAGCAAGAAGTTTAATACATATATACCGAGTTAAAACTATTGTCTCTCTTATTTCAGCGTAAGTGTGCTACTTCCAGTAGCGTAAGGGTTGCAATGTTTGGTTGTAATTTAGTATGATGAAACATGATGTATGGCATTAATGTCTCATTGTTCAACAGTAATTTGACGGTACAATTTATCACAAATTTTATTTGACAATGTTTTACTTTAAAAGTTTAATAATGCGTGACGATGTTTTGAGACGCAAGCATCTAAAGACATGTGACAATTTGACAACACTCTAAACAAATACATGCTGAAAGTACACTATTTAGGATATTTTTGTCACATTCAGAGATACTTTAAAATAAAAGCCCTCTTTCACCTCCTTTTAAAGTCTTTTAAAGAATGGATACATTTGAAGATAAGACGTTTGACATTCTGATTACACGTCTGTGATTCACCGTGTGACTCAGTCTTTGTAATAACTGTGTCTAAATGTGCTCACTCAGCTGTACCCTGTATTACACATATAAAACAGCCACCACTAAACAAGCTCCTAGTTTGAAAACCAGCGAAAGTTTGGTCTATTTGTCTCTATAACCAGCGAAAGTTTGGTCTATTTGTCTCTATAACCTTAGAAACGTGTTTGTATCTGTATTGGAATCATTAAAAACTAGGTGCATCTGAACGCCGCCAGACATTAATGACACTCTCCAGAGGCAGGCCATGACATTGTTTGCACATATGATTGCCATTAAAGATCCTAATACTGGCAGCCACACTGGCGTCGTTGTTCTTGCGACAGACAAAAATCGTGTTTTTAATTCAAGCGGTCACACTCGAGACCCCAATTGTTATGGTCCAGACACACTCGAGACCCCAATTGTTATAGTCCAGACACAGTCGAGACCCCAATTGTTATGGTCCAGACACACTCGAGACCCCAATTGTTATGGTCCAGACACACTCGAGACCCCAATCCTTATGGTCCAGACACACTCGAGACCCCAATTGTTATGGTCCAGACACACTCGAGACCCCAATCGTTATGGTCCAGACACACTCGAGACCCCAATCGTTATGGTCCAGACACACTCGAGACCCCAATCGTTATGGTCCAGACACAGTCGAGACCCCAATCGTTATGGTCCAGACACACTCGAGACCCCAATCGTTATGGTCCAGACACACTCGAGACCCCAATCGTTATGGTCCAGACACAGTCGAGACCCCAATCGTTATGGTCCAGACACACTCGAGACCCCAATCGTTATGGTCCAGACACAGTCGAGACCCCAATCGTTATGGTCCAGACACAGTCGAGACCCCATCGTTATGGTCCAGACACACTCGAGACCCCAATCGTTATGGTCCAGACACACTCGAGACCCCAATCGTTATGGTCCAGACACACTCGAGACCCCAATCGTTATGGTCCAGACACAGTCGAGACCCCAATCGTTATGGTCCAGACACAGTCGAGACCCCAATCGTTATGGTCCAGACACACTCGAGACCCCAATCGTTATGGTCCAGACACACTCGAGACCCCAATCATTATGGTCCAGACACACTCGAGACCCCAATTGTTATGGTCCAGACACACTCGAGACCCCAATCGTTATGGTCCAGACACACTCGAGACCCAATCGTTATGGTCCAGACACACTCGAGACCCAATCGTTATGGTCCAGACACAGTCGAGACCCAATCGTTATGGTCCAGACACACTCGAGACCCCAATCGTTATGGTCCAGACACACTCAAGACCCCAATCGTTATGGTCCAGACACACTCGAGACCCAATCGTTATGGTCCAGACACAGTCGAGACCCCAATCGTTATGGTCCAGACAAAGTCGAGACCCCAATCGTTATGGTCCAGACACACTCGAGACCCCAATCGTTATGGTCCAGACACACTCGAGACCCCATCGTTATGATCCAGACACACTCGAGACCCAATCGTTATGGTCCAGACACAGTCGAGACCCCAATCGTTATGGTCCAGACACAGTCGAGACCCCATCGTTATGGTCCAGACACAGTCGAGACCCAATCGTTATGGTCCAGACACAGTCGAGACCCAATCGTTATGGTCCAGACACAGTCGAGACCCAATCGTTATGATCCAGACACACTCGAGACCCCAATCATTATGGTCCAGACACACGACACTTTCCAGGCCCGATTGTATCTTGCGATCCAAATGAAGGACATTCACTTTTCAATGGTAAATTGTCTCATTGGTGTCCCTCCATTTTAGGAGCATGTTTGGGGGTCATCTATACTAAATAGTCTGCTTTTGTTTTCTGTCGTTCTAGTCCTGGTCACTCGTCATACGCGTTTCTCATGTTTTATGTTTGGATTTATTTCGTTTTTTGTCCGATTTAAACTTGCGCATTGCCTAACTCTCATTTTCGATGTAATTCATTCAATCAACAACACTCGCCCCTTGACCCCTTAGTAAAACCGCATCTGTTATAATTACATTGACTAGAGAGACAACAGTAGGGAAAGCTCTAGAGCCAAAGTAAACGTGTATCACCAAACTACCTCAATTTCCTACTGGTCAACTCTGTGGTCACTCTCTCCTACTCCACGTGGCTGTTTTGATAGTCACATTCTTGGTGTCATTAGTTGGGACTCTACTCATCACACTACACCTGCATGCAACGAAGAGTGTCCTTATTATGGACCTACGCCTTATAAAGCTAAGTTTCATTTGCAAGGCTCTGGTTTTATAATGCACTTTTGTTGTTTGTTGTATTTATTGCTCTAAACTTTTGAAGTGTTCTGTTGACATGCAAGCTGTGTAACAAAACTTTCTACCAAGTGAGACTAACGACAGGAAATTAGGGACATCGGTGTAGCGCCCCCCCCCCCACTTCACACTACAGTACGCTAGTCTTTTTAGTTAGTTTTTAGTTGCTCGCCATGTGCGACTTAAGTGCTTGGTGTGAACTGAAGTGTTACACATCCAGCACGGGAAAGGCGCAATTGAAGAGGGAAGTCAGTGCTGACCTGTCATCATTTCTAGCGGCCCTCTTAGGCCTAAGCCGATATTTTTTTTTTGCGCTATCTGATCGTCCTCCTGTCTGTCAAGTTTAGATTAATATCAGGGAAATGGTAGCTTTTCAAAATCGACATCAACAGTTGGGAAAAAGTGGCACTGGATAGATCCACATGGAGAGCGAGCATAAAGGAAGGGTCTTGGATTGCAGATGCTATACATAACAGTAGTAGAAAGAAGGGTGAAAATGCAATGGCGCCTGATGATTACATATGCCCAACCTGTGACCGCAGCTGTGTATCAAGGATTGACCTCTTTAGTCACACAAGAAGTTGCAAAGGGAATAGACGTAGAATGCCACAGACCACATATAGTTATACAAATATCTTTGTTAAACAAATGTTGTTTTTTTATATAATTCTGTTTAATTACCACCGCTTCTTCTGAATGTCTGAAAGTGTGTACATTTATGTGCTACTTCCAATACAGTTGATGTTTATCTACAAAATAGATGCCAGAACTTTGTTGGCTTACGTGCACCTCTTTCCTCTTGATCCGTAGAGTCTGACTTTTAAACAAAACCTCACACAATGTTTCTTGGTAATCTGCTGTTCTCGGGAAGTCTGTGAATAATAAACCTGACACGCCATTAATACTAGTCAGCATCTTGTTAAGCATTTATTAATGTGTGCAAATATATACGTTTTGTAAAGTGGAACTCCTCTCTTTCTTATTCTGTCTCTCTCTTGTGCTTTCTCTGTCTCCCTCTTGTGCTCTCTCTGTCTCCTCTCTTGTTCTCTCGTGCCTCTCTCTGTCTCCCTCTTGTGCTCTCTCTCTCTGTCTCCCTCTCGTGCTCTCTCTGTCTCCCTCTTGCCTCATTCCGAGTCTAAACGTAAACCTGGTGGTTAGCGTCTTTTTAGACTCACCGTTTTGTGTATCCACTCCAAATCTGACAGTTTACAAACTCACGTCCAGGTTTGTGGGTATGTGCGTGGGTGAGTGAGGTTTCGTTGTTTGCCACTGTGGTAAACTCTCTGCCCCTGGTCCATGGCATAAAGGATCATCTGAGAGATAATTACAGCACTTGCTGTTTGATGTGCTACTTTATACGGATTTCAAGGGCATCTTAAGCTGTCTCGAAAAAGTGTACCCATCTCTGGCTGGACAGTCTACTAAAAAACTGGACACGTTTGCAAGAAAGTATCTTTGCTTATGTTGAGTGTCCTCTTTTCTTTATTCTCTGTAGCCTTCTCTTGGTAGACTTACCACGAGCTGTATCCTTCTCTTGACTTAACACGAGCTGTATTCTTCTTTTGACACGAGCTGTATTCTTCTCTTGATAGACTTCACACTAGCTGTATTCTTCTCTTGACTTAACACGAGCTGTATCCTTCTCTTGACTTAACACGAGCTGTATGCTTCTCTTGACTTAACACGAGCTGTATTCTTCTCTTAACACTAGCTGTATTCTTCTCTTGATAGACTTAACACGAGCTTGTTGGATACACAGCCTTTTAATCTCTTCACGATGATCTAATAACTACCGACTTAACGATTTTTTAAAAATTCAATTCTTTTATTTCATCTCTGCATAATCTGAATGCATCTCCTGTGGGTCATATCTATATATAATAACCTTAAAGGTACACCTTTTTTTTTCATGTAATGCGAAAATGTTTTGTGCATTAAAAAGTAAAACTTCGTTTCTTATTAAGAACAGGTCTAGTTTGTTAGGTAGAAATACTTAGTTTCCCATTCAATGTTCTCCCTTCTAATAACACCTTTACTTCTACTGACTTTGAACGACAGTTTCGATTGTGAACTGAACTAGAAGAGATGGCATTAAACTCTGACTGACCAGCTAAGTTAAACTCATCCCAGGATACACTTTAGTTTTTCTCTGTGCTCAACTATGAGTACGCCCTTCCTATCATGTAAGTTTGTGAGTGGGTTATCTTCCTTGTTTCCCGGACAAAAGAAGTCAACTTTTCTCAGTGTTACCTCTCTACACGACCTGTGTTGCTTGTGCGTTTACATTGTTTCTGTGTTTATCCTCAACTCTAATCCTGGGTTTGTTTTTTCATGAACGTGTTCTGGTGATTAACTTTTGTGTTGTTCTTTATTTCCCTGCGTGTAGATCTAAGTTGTGTAGAAGTGCTGCTATATTTCAGCTTCAGATCTTAATAGATGGACGTGGGTTCGGCTGTCAGGTAGCACCCTCCCGTCACAGTTTTCGTCCTCATTCATTCATTCACCTCATAATCTCTTATACTCCCGCTTGCCGTGAACCACAAAATAGGTAAATTTAACACATTCTAACTGGAATGAAGGAGGCGCGATGGCTGAGTGGTAAAGCGCTCGTCTTCCGAACCCCGGGTTCGAATCCTTGTGATGACTAAGATTTTTAATTTCGTGATCAGCCATGATCAGCCGTGATCCACAAGACATCCCCGTTAACCGCGGGCTACAGAAACATAGCTTCACATCATTTGCCCTTTAGATCGCAATGTCTGAAATGGGAACTTTACTTATTTTACTTAAATGAAGCCTAGGACAACTAAGCCATTTTCAAGCTATAAACTACAGCGGTTAAGCCATTTTCAAGATATAAACTACAGCGGTTAAATCTACCAAAATGTGTTTTATTTGCAATCTATAGAAACTATGTATTTGGTGCCGTAACTTTCTTTCGTTTCATTTTGTTATTGATGTCTATTTCTTTACAGATCTAGATCTTTAATGTCATTCTCCTCTAGGTGTAGATAATTTGTCTGTGTTAAAACAGTTGGTACTACAGGGAGCGTGTCACTGTTGTGCAGAGTATTGCTTCAAATTCGAATATTCTTATTGTTTAGGTATTATTGACCTACAAAAAAACCCCACTAATGACTATTTGATCGCGTGAAGTTATGGACGTCCTGTAACGGTATCTCCACCTTAAGACATAAGTCATGTAATGAGTTGGCGTAGCTCCATCACGAGCTTGGATAGAAACTTGCACACACACAAATAGAGACTAACAATAACTCTGAATAATGAATGCCTTGTTTAGCGTCATGTCTTGGGTCGTGTAGCGTCATACTCCCACACAGTGCTCAATGCCAGCTATGCAGTCAGAGTAGACTTCAGAACCTCCCGGGACAGCAAAGTTCTAATCGTGTCTTATTTTTAATATGTCTCTAGGCCATAAATCCTGAACTACACAAGGTACACAAATCTTTGAGGTTATTGTTTTGTTGGTTGGTTTGTCTACAGGAACTGTACAACTTTCTGTGTTGTCGACATAGACATTTGGGGACTGTTTCAATCGATTGACATATCCACGAATGAATAAAGATCAAAGTCCGAATAAAACCTAACAGAAATGGTGGCGACAAGTCCTAGATACTTCCAATCAAATGTAACAAGGACAGCTTGGGGATTTTTAGTGTCCTCTAGTAGCGAGAAGCCTGTATTGGTTTTGTGCTGTACATCTGTTCGTCCACCTGTCACATTTAGATCTCAAAAACCATTAAAGTAGGGCCACTACTCGGAACACTACTTGCGCTTTACAGACCAAACTTAGGAACAAGAAAGCCATTGAAGAGAAACACTTAAAAAAAGATAATACCTCCATTATTAAACTTCAAGTATAATGTGACACTAACAGAAATAAGTTTTAAAAATGTTGGTTTAATTCTGCTGCTAGAAAAAAAAGCATTTTCTGATTCGGCCAGCGAGGAATGTATGTTTGTGCGATGATTAATTGGTCTGTTCATTCTATGGACATCTAGATGTAACACTAGACCTAAACTTCTGATTTAGAACTTTTAAGATCTAGTCTGGATCTACTCCTAGATCTAGACTCTGGATTACGATGTTATCTATACAACATTTACGTAAGAATAGAAGCAACACTTTATAAACTTCAATAATGGAAGCCACTTGACATGTACCCAGTTATCGCATTGATGGTAATACGGCTGAGTAGGACATGTTGGCTCTAGACCTAGATATAATCCCTTGCCATTTTTTTTGTTTACTTTGAAAACTTATAACGGTCAAACGAGCTAGTAATTCTTTTCTCAGCGATTTACAACAACTGTTAAATTTTTGGAAAATCGTTAGAGCCGTTTTTGAGATCAGCTGTTTACCCACCCACTATGGTTCCATGAAGGAGTGACTTGAATAGAGGTATTGTAAAAAAAACAAAAAACAAAAAGATCACGCGATATTACAGTCCGAATGGTTTTATCAATGAACCTTTCATCTAAGTGGCTCATGGTCTCAACTGAAAGACAAAGGGTCTATGTGTTTTACCACGAACGTAATTGTGAAGTTTTCTTTTTTTTTTTAAACTTCCTACTTCTTTATGAACATGTTCATGACTCCAATAGTGCAGCGCGCTGTTTCTGTGCGTGCTTTAACGTCATGACGAACGACAGCTAACGTCAGAGATGGCAGTCTGGTGGAATACTGATTTATAATGTGCTATTTAGATTTACAAAGCGAAGTTAATTCATAAAGTGCAGTTATGATTTATAAACGTGTTGTTGAGATTTATAAAGCGCGGTGTATTGTTATAATATACACTTGCTGCTTTGATTTATTTGGATGCTAATTGTCCATTTTGGATGGCATGATACATACATTAGTCCACTATTTTTCTTTTCTAATTTACGCCCAAGATGTCATCGTTTTTTTTTTTCTTTGTTAATGCGTAAATCACATATTTTGGGTAAAAAAAAACAACAACCCGAGTTGTGTCGCATAACTCTGTCACAGAAAATAATGAATGATCTCCCCTATTTATCTTTCCTGTTGTTTTAATTTCAGACGCCTTGCTAGCAGATTTACAGAGCACAACAGCGAACATCTCCTCCTACCAACACAGTCTGGGCCAGTACAACCAGGAGCCCAACACTTCTTCCTACCCTCAGTACTACCGGAACGACGGCGCCCCTGAAGGCGTAGACTTAGGGCCGCATTACCAACGGCTCGACCACAGCCGCTCGGGTCAGGATGGAAGGGGCTATCTAGGCCAAGAGTATCACGCCCCAGAGGATTACCAGCAGCGTGGAACAGGCTCGGTGGTCACGGTCCGGCGGAACAGCTACAACTCTAGCGGGGAGAATTCTGGCAACTCGACGCCCCCGCCGTTGCCTCCGCCTCCCCCGTCTGAAATTCTGGACAGTATAGCGTACGGTAGAGATCAAGAGGTGAGTGGTCAGTTATATAACATAGTGTTATTCTGGCGTCAGGGAAAATAGAGTTAATCAGCACTACCATCTGAGCAGCCCTCGACTGTGTGAAGGAGTAATGTCTTAAGTTACAAATTGATTTTCCTTAATAATAATAATAATCTTTTACTTTTATGATTAATTATTGATTTTCACACTAAAAGTTTAATCACACTGATCCACCGTATGATAGGTTTACGTTTTTTTAAGCGTTTTATATATATATATATATATATATATATATATATATATATATGTGTGTATGTGGTAGATACATTGGTACCTAAAAAGAAAATGAAAAGAGGAAAATTAGGAGAAATTTGGAAACACAATATAAACAATGTCACGGACGCCCTATTGACAGAAGTGTTGCAATCTAAATAAGACTTTGTGCTACAAGCGAAAGTCCTCAGTAATGTGATTCTTCACTGCTGGAAAGTGCACACAAATTAATAAATGGTTCGTTGATGCACTTGCACCTCGGCTTTTGCGATCAAATCAACCAATCAAATCTAGTTTCTTTCTTTCTTTCCGGGAAAATGTTTCCAAAACCCACCAACTCGAAGATAGATGGTGAGTGTGAAGTCCGATCTTTGATTGGCTGTGGTTCAGTCCAATTGAAATCAAATATGACAGAAATCTCAAGACATACATCATTCATTTAATCTTAAGTAATCGATGTTTTTTTAAATTTTATAGCATACCACCTGGGCAAGACTCTGATCCTAGCTTGTGTGTTTATTTAGGTCATATGTTCTGGAAGAATTGGAATACTTTAAATCACACCTCTTCCATTTTGTTAATTGGTGTAAATTATTGAAGATCTTTTTTCTAAAGACCACTTTAATAAAGGCCGTCTCTAACGAGGATAGTTAATTGAAGTAAAAAACACAATTAATGAATGAAACGGATGTTCATTGACACATTTGATCACATACAAAACCACACACAACAAACTTGTAGCAGACAAAAGAGGATCCCAGTCTAACCATCCCGTGACTTTTCAAAGCAAAGATCGGACTTCATATTCGTCTTGGAGTTCACAGAAAATGAGATTGTGCTTCCACCGATAGCTAGGTGCTAATGCTATCAGAAGATAGCTAGGTGCTAATGCTATCAGATAGCTAGGTGCTAATGCTATCAGAAGATAGCTAGGTGCTAATGCTATCAGATAGCTAGGTGCAAATGCTATCAGAAAACGTCTTTTCTCTGCCCCGGTGGGAGGGTGGGGGTGTCGCTGTTAGAATAATTAAGTAATAAATTTTTGTTTCTGGAAGAGAAAACCAATTGTTATTATAGAACAAGTTATGTCCCTTACCGTGGCTGTGTGTGTGCCACTTTCTTACAACAATGGCTCTCCAAGGCTAAACTCTATTGGACTCTTCGGACAAAAAAAAAGGTTGTGAGTGAAGAGGCAAGTAGTCCCTTTGGTCTTCCCGTGATCGCATGCAGTTACCCGCACTATGGTGCATTGGGATTGGATAGGTCGCCATGCTCTGTTGGCCATCTCGGTTGTCTAGCCTCACGCTTCACGCAGAGTTATAGCAGGGCTGAACGCATGCATGTGTTTAATAATACATTTTTGTGTTATCGTCAGGCCTGCATCTCGTGTGTTTGTGGTTAATACTTCTTTTTATTTTATCTTTAATTCTACATTTTTGTTCTCTTGTTCCATAGAAAGATGAATGCCAATCAATGATTCATTAATTGTTGTTTCTAGCCAATATACGTTTTGTTTTTGTAGTGTTCCTTTTGTTTTTGTTTTTTTTTTTGGTCTTTTTCATTAAGTGGTCGTAAAACATCTTCAATCCAATACTGTTTTATGTTAGTCTCTGATCTTGCTTCCAATTGGCGAACCAATTTTTAGTCTCCTTAAAGCGTTTTTTTTTTTTAAAGAATTGTTTTTCATCCATAATCATACAAACCATTTTTTAAACAAGTTTACTAGTGTATTTCTTGTTACTTATTAGATGTACGCTAATACAGATTATAACATACCTCATTTTGTGGCGATTTAAGTGACAAAATTTGTAAGTACGACTGGCCCACAATGGACGCCCACGAGTTTGTGTAACACAAACTCTTTTTTGGCACCTATATAATTCCTCAGGTTTTTAATTGATCAACAACGTCATCAGGGTTGTCTATAGTCGTTTCCACTGGGTAGTCTCGGAAATACTTTGCTTTTAACCCGTATCGCCAACACTTCTTACGTGCTTTAAATAGCTCCATCCCTTGTTCAGTGATGCCCAAAATACGGCCCGTGGGCCAAATCCGGCCCGCGAAGAAGTTTCATCCGGTCCGCCAAAATGTCGGTACAAAGTGTAGAAAATCCCCACCTCTTTCAAAAAAGAAAAAATGTATCTATACTAACATTAGGACCCTCACGTTTTCTAGAATGAATTGGTACTATGACTTTAACATTTGTGCGTTTATGAAAAGTTAACGGATATTTACTTTTTTGTGGAACATGATAATTAGTCAAAAAAAAAATAGACGGCATTATGAAACAAGAAACCAATATGGCGGCTTTCTTGATTTTATCCGCCAATAAAAGATTGTTAAAAATGTTTATAGAGATGGGAGAATTTATGAGAACATTTACCAAAAAAACAAAAAAAAAATAAAATAAAATGAGTGGGTTGTAAAATTAGCTACAATGTTATTCACATTTGAAGTAGCGAGGTGAAACCATTTTCTGGCATGTTAAAAAAAATTAATTAACTTCAAATATTCCATCAATGAATATAAGTACTTGATCCACGGGTTTCTACTCAAGTAGACACAAGTGTCGGAAATGAAAATGGCCCGCAGGTCGAATAAGGTTGGGCATCACTGACTTGAACAAACCAGAGATGAGACCACTTCCTCCTCCATCCTGGCAGCTCTGTTAGGACTCATTGAATTTTTTTTTTTTTGTTTTCTAGATACGCCCCACTCTCCCAAACTATTGTTTCCAAAGTCCCTAAGTCCAATTTATTTGTCAAATATATACTCCCATAATGCTTTTTCTCTTTCCTTTACGATTATATCTAACCTGTAACAGAATATAGCCCTCCCAGCCCCCTCTCCCCTCCCTTCCCATCGCAAAGCCTTAGAAAAAAATAAGCAAAATATATAAAAAAAATACTTTAAGAAAAACACATTTCATATATATATATATATATATATATATATATAGGGATAGAACTGCACATACCACAGCCATATCTCTCAATACTGTAAGTTTGATTTTCCCTTTTTAAAATTACAAACAAAATTAATTAATTACCACTAATTAATTAATTAATTAGCTTTAAGTTTGATTCATTTTTTTGTTAGGGACAATTTATAATTGTGAAAACTTGGGAAACACAACGTGTCCAAGATTTGTACCAGACAGACGTAGTGAGTTGATGTAAGCTTTGTACAAACAAATACAATTGAAGCACCTTTACTTCCTCCACAGCTAATGTCTGGTTGGAGTTAAACTAAGACTACATTAAAAGAATTGCTTAAAAAATAATTTCTGTCCTATTTGAAGACATTTTCATACAATTTGTATTTGACTACAGCCAATCTACGAACAGCAAACATTCCATGTAAGGGACACGACTCCTTCCTCCACGTCGGACGGCAGCGAGCAGATAACCAGTCAAAGGGCGCAGGTCAAAGTTCGAGGGGAGAGGATGTCCGCCCTCAGCAACAACCTGTCCGAGCTGGACCAGCTCCTTCAGGACCTCAACTCTGCCCAGTTCATGGCCGAAGTTGACCGCAAGAGTAACAAAAGTAAGTGTCGCTCTAGGCTGTTTTCTGTTTCAACTCTTTCTGGCTGTCTTGACCAATATTAACTTCTATTATTGCTAGTACAAAACTTCAAAGATTTAAATAAGAAAGAAAAAACAAAACACAACAAATAGCTGACATCAGTGGAAATGTGCTTCCTCCTTCACGTATCTGCTCTTATTGCTGTCGCTAATCTGTCATTTACTTCTTGGGTTCTGCACTGTTGGAATGAAATGATGCAAGCTCAGTCAGGCCCAAACTACGGCCATCGAGCCCTATCAGGCCCACGGCTCACCAGCCACTGGAAACATTTGCCCGCAGTGCACAATGCAAGCAGCAGGGTGTCGGTTCCATTGGACTCGACTATTTATAGCAGTAAAGCGGCATGTAAAACATGTAAAGCGGCCTGTAAAACATGTAAAGCGGCCTGTAAAACATGTGTTTGGAAAGTCTATCAGCCCTTGTCCAACAAACGTTTGGGTATGACTGTGTCTGGATGAGCTCCCCACGCCCATGAGAATCTCTCCCACTTCTCTGTGTCCTTATAATCTACTGTGTTGTTTTACTTTTGCAGTCATAAACTTTCTAAATTACCTGGAGGATCAGAGTGAGGAGAAGCCAAAGGGTGATTCATTCATTACCGTTGCGACTTTTTTTTTTTTTTGTCGTGCTTTCTGCTTTATTTCTTTTTTTTGTTTTTGTTTGTTTTCTTCTAGTTACAGTCGAGTCCCGGAAAATTATTTTGTTTTTTTATCGTTTTAATGTTTGTTTATCCTGCAATTTTTTTTCGTGAGAGACCACACACATAATAACTGATAGTGAACAGACTTTAATTTCCTATCACAAAATGTATCTAATTTCATTTGATTTGGTTTGTAGGTGCATGAACCATTGATTTATTTATACGGTATGTTTGCGTCAAGTGTTAATTGGAGTTATTTATCCAAGGAGTAATTAGAATTGTATTTTATTCAACTGGCTCTAGGGACAAGGTCCCGAGTGGTGTAGAACGACCACGGATGTGTGTATCGGGAAAGAGGCGGGTATTAAACGCTGAAATAGATCAATGTTGATTCCCTGGTGTCTTTTAGTTCTAAATAGTGCTCGTTGTTTGGGAAAGTAGCACATTCAATGTAGGAATTCACTGGTCGTAAAATTGTTTGGAAAAAAACGGGACTTCACTGTATCGTCTATTGGAAAGAAATCTGTTCATTTAATTTGCTTTTTTTTTTTAATGGGCTTTTTCAACACCAGGAACATTTGATGACTGATAGCACACACAGAACCTCTGATACCATTCCCTTGCTACATCTCTAGACTTTGAATTTGTTTTTCTACTTTGACTATCTCATACATTGTCTCTGAAATGTTTCTGTAACATTTTTTGTTTTGGTCAGTGTAAATTCTTGTTCTATTATTTTCATCCGAGCAAATGCACGTAGTTAAATGTTAGACTTAGATCATACTTGTGAACTCTATGAATCAAAAGTCATCATGTGACTAAGTACACTATTTATTTTTTATAGTGTTGTTCTCATTATATCTTTTGTTTTTCATTCAGTCCATCCATCCCTAAAGCTAGCACTGAATTATGGATGTGTGTGCACTACTCGTGTATCAAATGTTGTTTTGCTTCTTGTGCACTCTCTTATATCTGTGGTCTACCTTTTGGTGTTAGCTTTTTATTTTGTTCATTTCAAGTAATATTGTGTTGCACGTGTACCCTGTTCATGGCATGTCAAGTAGCAATGCATGTTTTAAGGTCTGGCGAGATTATTGCTAGTGGTGTGTGTACATTGTTGTGTATACATTAATGAGTGTACGTGCACTAATAAGGTGTTAGGTATTGCTGAGATGTTAGTGGGATGTACGGCTTGGCCACCTAACAAGAAGGCTTGAGTTCGAATCCCGACTCGAGCACAGTTGTGTTTGCTGAGCGCCTAAAGGCAGCAGGGAAACCTTCTCCCAGATAACACCCCCCCCCCCAAACCTGAGCATGCTGTAAGCATAAAAGATGTCCTACATGAAAGCAATCAAAAATGTCCTCTCAAACAAATATTGAGCCAATGGGATGTTTTTGTTTAAAATATCTATTTTTAGGGAGTCCCTCCTAATAATGCAGAGGTTCTCATTGGTTTGCCCCCCCCCCCTCCCAGGTGAAGCAGAATGTAGATTGAAAAGAAAACCTTAAGGACCATATCCCACGTTTGATTTGCAGTGTTTCTTTTCTTGGGCCAAAGTGCCAGTCGCTGAAATGGTATTTTCGGTTAAATTTGGACTTTTTAAAAACTCCCCCATGGAAACTCGTCTAGAAACACCTCTGTGACGAAAGTATGAGAAGGGGAAACAATATCTTTGATCAACAGTTTTAAATAGTTGAGATGAAAGTATAGTTTGAAAATATACAAAATAACGTTGAAATCTACTTTTATTTTACGGTTTGCTTTCTAGTTTAAAAGTAGTTCTTTACGTTGGTCAGCTCGCCCCCCCCCTCCCTCTTATTTGGATGAAATCTGCCATCTTCATTGCCATCGTCGGTTGACAGTATCGCTTATGAACTTTGACCCCATCCGCTTCCTTATTTCCTCCCTCTGATGGGAAAAAATCTTCGTAGTCAATGACGTCAGAGCTCAAGATAACTCTTTGTTGGAAATATAGGGGGAACATTTTTGGGCTATGAAATATAAAAAAAAAAAAAAGGGGGGGGGGGTGTCAAGCTCGTCCTTCTATGCTAGGCTTTTTTTTTTGTGTGTGGAGGATAAGACCTTTAAACAAACAAACAAAAAAAAAGTTCCGACAAGACTGGAATGTTCCATATGGCGTATCTCACGATTGTGTCAGACCCTCGACGAAGATAATCCCGGCTGCTTCCTGGGTTACGGTTATTACAATAAATGGCGCGAACGGTGGAACAAGTAGCAGGCGTACTTCGTTGAATAGCTGAAGATAAAACTTTTGACTTCTGGAAGGACATTCCTCCTGGGCCAAGTTTTTTTTTCTTTCATATATAACACTTTTTCTTGGCCAGAAGCTGCAATTATCTAATCTATTTTTAGATCTGGAGTCTATTTTTCGCTCTACCTTTACCCAGGTTTCTTTTTTTTTTTTTTTTTTTACTTTCATTTTTGAACTCGTGGGGTCGCTCTTTGTGTGATTACTTCTTGAGTCAGCACACTTCACTCTGGGTAGTCACGTGAGTGGACTTGGGCTAGTGGTCTGTCTTCTGTTCGGAGCTTGAATGACTGATGCTGAGAACTTGGACTTTACATTCTATACTCACCGGTCTGGAGTGTGGAAGCTAAATTTCAGTTTGCTATAAGTGCTAGTGGGTAGGTACGATAATTTGATACTAGATGACAAAACTTGTCTTTTGGTTGACGTCTTTGTCTGCCTTGGTTTCATCGTGCCAGAGATTCACTTCTGTTAATAAGATTTCACTATTGAACTTTTAAAAATAAAAAATAAAAAATTTGGTCGGTGTTGTCAGTGTAAGATGATCATGTTGACACACAAATGTACACCTGGACGCTGGGAATGCTGGGAAGGCTGATTGATTCAATGTGTGATTGCACAGCTATTGTGTGTTTTGAAATCATGTATCGTTCATTTATTTAGGAGCATGGCTCTGGGATTAGCTTCTGTCATAAGTTGCAGTTGGCTTTGTTGAAAAGGAAAAGTGTGCTCTTCAGATTTGCTTCCATTGAAGAGTAGGATCAGTGTTGCCGTCAGCAATGCTTCATAAGTCAGTGTTCATTATAAAGAAGAATCAGATTCATTTCTTAAAATATTACGATGGAATCTTGAATGATGCGAATGGGTTTGTATTTTCAATGGTTTAGTTGAGTGAGCCAATGTGCAAAGCATACAGATGAATATGTAGGTTAAGAATAAGTCTTTCCCTTGAAGACATAAAACAATTCAATTCAGTGTTGCCGTTAATAATCCTAGAAATAGTTTTATTATGTTTTTTTTTCAATAGATGTATAGCAGTTCACATAATCGGGACGCTCTAGAAATTTCTATTTATTTTACAAGAAGAATTATTATTATACAGTTATGAGCAATTTTGTAGTCAATGGGGAGGGGGGGGGCCGGCTCTGAGTTTGTGTGAAAACAAACTCTCTTTGTTATATTTATTTTCTTTTAAATGATCCAACATGCAATGAAACAAAGTTGTAAGGCGTCTTTGGAACTGATGATCAGTAAAGGGACAAAAAATCAAATATAAAAAATACTTTAAAAAACAAACAAAGCTCTTATTGAGTGAATTGGGAGTGCCTTTCAATCTCTGCCATAACTCTCAATATTGCTAGTTCTATCTTTCCTTTTTCTGTTTAAAACAAAATGAATGACTAACACCTAATTGATTAATTAATTGGTTAATTGTTGTCATCGACAGTGAATAATTGTGCAAAAGTTTCAACTTGATCCGAGAGTGGGAAGTGAGAGAAGAACAAGTGTCAAAGAACCCATCCAGACAGACAGACGGACTGAGTTAAAAATCATTGAATTTTCATTAACAGTGTTCACTGAATGAAAAAACCTACTATGATGTTTCAGGTCTGCAGCAATACCGCTCTCTGGGTAGCTTCAGAGCTTTACAGACTTTTGTTTTCTGAATCCACATTGTCGACTAGTATCTGTAAGACTTTGTCTCTGTAACGGTATTGTCACTGTACATGCCTTCGTAGTCTTGTTTTCTTGTACATGTGTGTGCGTGCGCGCGTGCGTGTGTTTAGAACACAAAAGGGTGGGAATGGTTCTTTCTAACGACGAGACAGTGCTCTTGATTATTATGGCAAAGCGTTTCATTTGTCCATAGCCTATATCAACTCACTCTCTGTCTGTCTGGTAAAAAAGTTTGAGCACGTTATTTCTCCCACACCCAGTCTCGGATCAAGCTGAAAGTTTGCACAATTATTTCTTGTACCTGACAAAACAAGAATCATTAAAAATAAATTAACCCATTAGTTCATTAATATTATTCATTAATTATTGTTTGGTATTGAACAAGGGAAAAATTGTACTTGACAGATGTGGTGGTATCAACTGAATTAGTCCCCTTGATGAGGCTTGAGCCCTGAAATCAAGTCGTGCAACTGTTTAAATATTTTTTTTAAATGGATTTAAAAGCGATCACGGTAACATTCACATAGGTACTCCCTTCTCCCCCCCCCCCTCGTTTTTTTTTAACCATCTGGTCCCGATAAGTGATGGGGCCATAGCGCATTGAGAAAGCTTAAATCATGAATTGGATGTAAACAAATACAATTGGTATAAATATTTATAGTCGCATAGATTTATAATTGCTAGTCTAGATCTATTACAAATTTAATGACATGACTGTCCATACTCATTGATAAAATTAGTTTGGACGTCTTCTGGGGCTGTTAAGTACCACATGTCCTTGACGTTCTATCTATCTATCTATCTATCTATCTTATCTATCTATCTATCTATCTATCTATCTATCTATCTATCTATCTATCTATCTATCTATCTATCTATCTATCTATCCATCTATCTGGCTGTCTATCTGTCTGTCTGTAGATCTATCTATCTATCTGTCTATCTATCTGTCTGTCTGTCTGTCTATCTATCTATCTATCTATCTATCTATCTATCTATCTATCTATCTATCTATCTATCTGTCTTTCTATCTATCTTACTATCTGTCTAATTTTTCTGTTGTTCATATCCTTTCTGCTTTTCTTTTTTTTTTTTTTTTTAAATGAAACTTACAACCAAAGCCTTATACCTTATGACTTACTGCTAGCTAGATCTATGTATCGTTTATGGGTGTCTACGCGAGTGTCTGCGTGTGTGTTTGTTCTTGTTGCCGAATTATGAGTCAACGAACGTGGTACTAGGCTCTTCAATTGACTAGTGACATAGATTTGCCGACACACAAATCAAAGTCTTTATAGATATAAGCGTAACGACGTTTAGAAAATGACTTAGTTAGCAGCTAGTAACGTTCTAACGTTATTACATTTTTGTGAATGACAAATACTTCACTTCCTGTGTAGGAATGTGTTTTTGTTGGTGTGTGGAGTGAAGGCTAAGGTAGTTGGTGCCAGACTGACAGGTAACGCTGATGAGTCACCCACTCACGTGACCAAATATTTATTTCTGGATTAAATTTTTTTTTGTGTGTTTTTAAGACGACGCTCTCATATACTCTTGTTGTGTGTTGTAGCTGTTGTGTGCTGTTGATGATGATGATGATAATGCTTAAGGTGCATGACCTGCTATGAGCGAGGAAGTCTGTCGGAGAGAGGTGCGGGGAGGGCTAAATGTTTTTAAGCACGCGCTCACCGACTCAAAGACCAAGGAGGGTTGAGTTTGTAGTTGAAAACTACCGCGCGGCTTCTAAATACAGAAGCAAGTCAAGTATCGGGAGTCACACATGGAAACAGAAAACAAAAAGTTAAATAAACAAAGCCAGGGGAAGACTTTGATTTCATGTTCTAACCCTGAATGTAACAGTGATGGCGCTTAGGTCCAATAGGCAACTCATCTGCTCTCAAAAAATGGATCCAGGGAGCAAAGCATAAGCTCTCACAGTGAACCCAGAGACTAAAATTAGCAACTTCAGTTGAGAAGGAAGAACCGGGAAAGGACAAAATTAAGTTATTTTGTAGTTGGCCACTAGAAGAATATATTTTGGCTGGAATCCCCATTCAGTCTCTGACAGTTTGTTCAATAACGCCTGGGGGAATCTAAAATGTAATGTCCTAAACCGAAAACATCAACTCATGGGCCCCGCCTACTGCTAACACCGCCTCTGATGTACACTACTTGATTTTGTGTTTACATTTATTCCTTCCACTCGCTCTCTATCTTTTTTTTTCTTCCACACTCTCTCTCTTTCTCTCTCTCTCTCTCTCATATTATCTTTTCTTCTTCCACCCTCTCTCTCTCTCTCTCTCTCTCTCTCTCTGTCTCTGTCTCTCACATCTACATCTAAACTCTCGTACACTCTTTCATTTATGAATGAGTTAAGAAATTGAGTAAAACATTGAAATCTGTGTGTGTGTGTGGGGGGGGGGGACTGGTTTACTTCGCTTTTTTTTTTCGCATTTTTTTTTTTATTGGGACCATGTTTTTAAAGACAATCCTCTGAATCTCAAGTTACTTTTAAGCTTCTAAAAAAAAAAAACCAAGAAAATGTAACCAGGACGAATACAGTTGGTTCTCACTACGGCCTGAATGTCGAACCAACCTAGACATGGATTATTTGTCAAAACGAAAGAAATAATTCAGTGAGTAGCTCATTGGCCCCGAATCTTTCCCTTCAGTGATGGTCACTAATGAAAGACTGTAAAGTGGACATGAAAAGACATGAAGCTACAACTTTAGAACAATGGTTCCTTATTGCATCAGCTCTCTCTGTGTCATCTTTAGTACTAGATACAACTTTAGAACAATGGTTCCTTATTGCATCAACTCTCTGTCATCTTAAGTACTGGCTACAACTTTAGAACAATGGTTCCTTATTGCATCAGCTCTCTTTGTCATCTTTAGTACTGCACTTTTTGTATACGCCCAGTATTCTAAACGCACTCGTTGTAGACCTCGATGTGTCATGGAGAGCTTGATGTATTCTTGAAGCAATACATTTGAATACGCTTATATATGTTTAGAGCACCATTTCGAGCTGATCGGATTCTCAAGTTTTCTGACAACTAAACCAACTTAGCGATTTTAAAAATTCAATTAAAACTGATTTTTGAAATGTGTTATTTCTTCTTAGAATGTACACTCCATCCAAATGTTACTGCCACTTTCTTCCTGTCTTATTTTGAGAACCTTCATAGTTTGTCTTGAAAGTATTTGCAGTTCTGAAGGTGGATACGACTTAAGAAAAGAAAGAATTTGTTAAGGTGGAGAAAAAAAACGTAATAAGTAGGGAAAAGTTTCCTCCCCTGCAGATGCTGTTCCAGGTCGGGTGTTCAATGAAGTATTGGCCAGGTAGTCTGTCAAGTGAGTATTGGCCAGGTAGTTTGTCAAGCCACTGGCTGTGTGAGAGGGAAAGTCTTCCAGCGTTTGATGAGCTATAGTGGTGTTTCGGAGGGGAGTAGTCCTTTGCGTGCGTTCATCCATCAGCTGGAGATTGTTTTCTTTGGTGGACAGGAAGAGAATTTCTTGCCTTGGCGTTCTGTATGTGTTTGATCCTTTGGGGATTTAGTACAACAGCAGCATGTTGGAACAGAGTTATTCTTATTTCACTGGTACGTGCTGGACTCGTCCTACTCTAGCATTGGTGTGTGTGTGTGTGTGTGTGTGTGTGTGTGTGTCTAGACGTGTGCTTGTCTAATTTGACTCTGTTGAGGATCACGACATCTAAAACAAAAAAAAAAACTCCATGCAATGCTGTATTGTAACTTAGTCGCGACATTTCAAACCAAATAGTATTGCTGTATTTTAGCTTTAAACTATTTGTAAGGAGATTGTATTGCTTATTACTTATACAGTTTTCAATGAAAGTAGAACAAGACGTAGACAATGTCGATGAAAAGAAAAACAACTCTTTGAGTTGTTCGTAGTAGACTTGTGATGAGCTCCCCTTGTTAGACTTCAAACAGCATGTGTTACATGTTTAGTTTGTATTAGTGAGATAAAAAAAAAAGACTACAAGAATAAATGTAGGCTACAATTTTCAGCGTAAATCAGCACATTTAGTTGTATGTATCACGTTTGATGGCAAGCTTTCCAAAATAGATGAACTCAAGACATCACTTTTAGAACGTGGAAGAAATTATCTTTTTTTTTTATTGAAGGGGGTGCGGTTAAAAAATGTCTGTGTAGGCTTCCTTGCTACTTGATCCACTCGACCTAGCCTGTGTTCTCTCCCCCTCTATATTATTAGCTTTCGTCTAAAGTCAATCAAAGTCTAGGCTCTAGATTTTAGTCTACGTACATATAGTCTAGATTCTATTCGATTCCCACAAGAGAAATGGTATGTGGATTAGTCATTGTACTAGTCATCTATCAGCTCTGCACTGTTAGCGTTCACTCAGTGGCATCTCGAGAGTCGACGAATTCCAGCTAGGACTATTTTTAGACTAGAGGTAGAAAAAAAAAAGGGCGGAGGATTCCGTTTTTTTTTTGTTTTTTTTTTTTACATATAATCGGCGTACGTCATAGTTGATGTATAGTTCCTGGGGTCTACAGATGTGTGTCAGGTAGGAGCTTGAGGGCGGGGGTAAGGATAAAACATGAGAAGTGCGTCTTTCTGAGAGAGAGAGAGAGAGAGAGAGGAGTTGTCTAGTTAGAGTATATATGGTCTGAATCTGTTTATTTTGTCCATTACTGTTTCAAATGTGTGAATCTGAAGCTTGTGGACACCGTTTATGGTCGTTGCTGTTTGGGTTGTATCCACGCGTCATTCATTCCCAAAAGATCTCTCTAGACCCAACCCTCAAGTAGCGTGTGTCTTCCTTAAAGTTTGCGTTGAATTTGCGGTCCCACTATCCCCCCCCCCCCACCCCATTTGCTCAAAACTATCTGAAGTAATTCTGAGCGAAATTTAAAAAAAAGGGGGGTGGGGGGAATTGTATTGTTAATGAAATATGCTGGTGAGATAGTAACACATAACTAATGTGTCAAATATCAGATGTGTTGAAGTTTTGTCTCACCTTTTACATGTTTTTTTAAATAGAGCCATCCCAACCGGAAATACTTGTGTTATAAAAACGTTTCATTTCTAATTAACCCCCCCCCCCCTTTATCATTCTTCACAATACAAGAAAGCATTGAACCCTATTTTATCTCTCGGCTATTTTTAGTACTGTTGGAAATTAACTGTTGTTTCTCGAAGTGTAAACATTCTGTTTATTATCTATATACACAATTAAAACTACTTAGTTATAATTTAGTGAGGACACTTTGTCTACTTTTTGTTTTTCCCTGGACACATGCATAATCTTTGATACTCACCAAAATAAAAAGTGTGCAATCTACTGGTTAATTTAAAGCTGAACCATCTCTATCAACATGACCATGACAGATACATTGTTAGGATCCAGCACTGACCCAGAGTGGCAGGGATTGACAGATAAACTTAGAAATAGCCTTAGAACTATATGACTTTGATTTTGTTAATATTGAGCAGGGTGGACATATAATGTATTGTAGTAGATACTAATGCAAATGCTAAGTTTTGTAATTAGTGTCTTGGAAGGTCTAATTTGGAATGATTGCTGTAAAACACCCATTATTGAACGATTATTTTATATAAGGACCAACCAGTTATATTAGCTACTTCTCACTGCCAGATCTCATAAATACCTACAGCCTAAAATTTTCATTCACCATTCATTTCTCTATCTTTGACTTAATCCAAGTTCTATAAATGATTTTCTATTTTTGCACCTGTTCAATATTTTGTTCACCACTTCCCTACAACTTTCTTGGTGCATGTCAAATCTTGTGTTTGAATGAACTGGGTTTGAATCCACTCGAAGGCTGTCTATGATATTGTTGTTTCTTGGCATGTTTGGCATGACCTATTTTCTCTCTTATTGTTACGTTAGTGGAGTACATGTTTCATTAATTGAGAAATATACAACTTAGACCAACTTTATTCCATTACAGTTAGTTAGCACTGAGTCCTGTAAAGTAAATGTACTAATCTATCAGCCACAAATAGATTTGTCACTTAACATTGACTAAGTATCTAAACCAGTTGTTTCTCAGTGAATTTGTTCTTGAGTAGAGATTAACCCCTTAGAGATCAAGTCAAAGTTAAATGTCTTAACACAGTGTTTTAAAAGTGAGCATCCATCTAATAAACTTTTAGTTTTGTTTGTCATAGTCTTTTAATTCCTACAGTATTGAAACATGATTTCTTTTCTGTCCTCTTCTTTAGTCAAGGAGGTGAGTGTGGTCAATGGAGGTGTAGCCGCCAAGCAGCCACCTCCCAAAGTAGCCGCAAAGCCTGGCCAAAGGACTTCAGTGGACAATCTGCTGGATGAGCTGGAAATAGTAGGATCACAGCCTGGAAGGTCAGTCATTTTTTTTTACTTATACAGATTAAACATAGCAGTTCATGAGTGGATGTGAGGTCATCTTTAGACTTTGTGGAGTCAGGGATGTCATAAGTAATCATAAGACTTGTGCCCAGTTGGTGATATCATAAGTAATCATAAGACTTGTGCCCAGTTGGTGATGTCATAAGTAATCATAAGACTTGTGCCCAGTTGGTGATGTCATAAGTAATCATAAGACTTGTGCCCAGTTGGTGATGTCATAAGTAATCATAAGACTTGTGCCCAGTTGGTGATGTCATAAGTAATCATAAGACTTGTGCCCAGTTGGTGATGTCATAAGTAATCATAAGACTTGTGCCCAGTTGGTGATGTCATAAGTAATCATAAGACTTGTGCCCAGTTGGTGATGTCATAAGTAATCATAAGACTTGTTCCCAGTTGGTGATGTCATAAGTATTTATTACACTTGTGTGCTGTTGGTGATGTCATAAGTAATCATAAGACTTGTGCCCAGTTGGTGATGTCATAAGTAATCATAAGACTTGTGCCCAGTTGGTGATGTCATAAGTAATCATAAGACTTGTGCCCAGTTGGTGATGTCATAAGTAATCATAAGACTTGTGCCCAGTTGGTGATGTCATAAGTAATCATAAGACTTGTGCCCAGTTGGTGATGTCATAAGTATTTATTACACTTGTGTGCTGTTGGTGATGTCATAAGTAATCATAAGACTTGTGCCCAGTTGGTGATGTCATAAGTAATCATAAGACTTGTGCCCAGTTGGTGATGTCATAAGTAATCATAAGACTTGTGCCCAGTTGGTGATGTCATAAGTAATCATAAGACTTGTGCCCAGTTGGTGATGTCATAAGTAATCATAAGACTTGTGCCCAGTTGGTGATGTCATAAGTATTTATTACACTTGTGTGCTGTTGGTGATGTCATAAGTAATCATAAGACTTGTGCCCAGTTGGTGATGTCATAAGTAATCATAAGACTTGTGCCCAGTTGGTGATGTCATAAGTAATCATAAGACTTGTGCCCAGTTGGTGATGTCATAAGTAATCATAAGACTTGTGCCCAGTTGGTGATGTCATAAGTAATCATAAGACTTGTGCCCAGTTGGTGATGTCATAAGTAATCATAAGACTTGTGCCCATTTGGTGATGTCATAAGTAATCATAAGAGTCCTGTAAATCTGAACAAAAAATCCCCTTAGTGTCATATGAATTCCAGATTGTCATGAAGCCAAGAAGTGAATGACCACTTTGCCTCCATATCACCTCTTATTTTTGTTTCAGAATACATTTTTGTCTTTTTGTCTACAACAGATTCCCAACAGACCCTCACTACCAGGAGCTAAGCACTGTCACCACCAACCATTCCCAGTACCAACGAGAAGGTGGCCCAGCCTTTATTCATAACTCAGCTCAGTCTTCCACCACTTCATATGCCCACCCTCAAACAGCTTCCACTGCAACCAGGGAGCTAGATGAGCTAATGCTGTCCCTGTCTGAGTTTAAGGTCAGTGACCAAGAGAATCAGCATTGCTATCTTGTCCACTTGAAGTCTGTTCATACAAATTATAATGTCTTACAGCTTTCTTTCAATGCCATATAACTTAAAATCTTCTCACCCCAATGAGGTCATATTTCGGCTGTAACTAAACTTTAATGACCAAAATAAAAATAAACAATTTTCTAATTTAAGAATAAAATGATAATCTTTTACTATCCATGAAGAGATTTGTTTATGACTATTGTGCATTACACATAACAGTACATTATTAGAGCTATCAATTTCTATGCTAGTACATAGACTATACCAGTTTTAATCATTGCCCATCAAACATCACACATTCTTAGCAACTACAACACACTTCTGGAGTTCATTCATGATAGCCTATAGAAATTAAAATGGAATTATCATTCATGTGTATTATACCCTCAAACAGTAAAATGGAATTATTCATTCATGTGTATTATACCCTCAAACAGTAAAATGGAATTGTTCATTCACACACACTTTCACCCATGACAGTGATAATTAACTCTTTATCTCCGTAATTATTTTCCAAGTTCTGTCAGAATTGCTATTTTTTTCACATTTGTACATTCTACCCTGTTATGTTAAAACTTCAATAACATCTTTGTTTGTAATTAGAAAATGTTATATTTGATATAGAATTATAGGAGAATGCATGCTCTTTTTATAAAACACAAAATTAAAGTTTGTAAAATAAAAAAAGTAATTGAATTTAATGGGGTCAAATCAATGATGTATCATTAATTAGGAGAGAAAGTGTTAAGGAAACAACCAACAAACAAACATTTGTTCCTTAACAACTGTAGTAAGTCAGTGTTCAGTCTCTTAATGGCCCATAAACTAGACCAATGGAACACAGCACAACATCGGCCAACCAGAATTCCATTCAACAAACAAACAAGTTGTAGCCTGGGTTATTTAAGTGAACAGAAATTAAACGGGTTCATTTTAAAATCTAATCGTTTCTATATTTTTCTAGTCCTTTGTAATTGTTTATTTTAGTATCTTGATGCACTTCAAGTCATTTTTCTATGGATTTTACAAAAGTGAATTCTTATTTGTATTATTGTTTATTGATTGCTCACTTTTTTCTTTTTTTTTTGTGGATAGCTTCAGAACAAGCCAGAGGTAGATGCCAACCAGGAGCCAGCCTATGCCAAGCCAGTCAAAAAGTCCTCTACCGGAGTGAGTCCCACCAGTCCTTTAGGTCCCAGTCCACTTTCACAGCAAGTCCCAGCTGAACGTCATCAACAGTTCCAGCAGCAGCAGCAGTATCAAGTAAGTGATAACACAGAAGAACAACTTTTTAAGCTTGATACAGTTCATTTGGTCTGACTAAAGTTTACCAGTTAGTTAGATCAAGAAAGACTCTATACTAGAGTGAAAAGGAAAAGTTCAGACATTGAAACAGAGATGTTTTAAGAATGCTGAAGTTGAAACTCAGAAACCTTGGTTTGAAAATGAAACGTGTTGCCATTTGACTATCATACCCCTAGAGCAGAGTGAAAAGTTAGGAAGTTACATTTTAAGGATTAAACTCTGTGAGTCTGTCTCTAATTTCCTAGAAGGGACCAAGCTTCTGTTTTCATGACACAAGATGATTAGATACAGCTTGGTCTAATAACAAACCTCTAGTATAATGTGATTCATCTTGTAATCTAAATCCATTCCTGTTACTTCACTATTCCATTTTGTAAATGGTCTAAAATATAATGTTGGTGAATGTTGTAAAAAACAAATATCCACATTTCTGTCTTTTTTGTATTAGGTGATAGAATAAAAATTATCAAAGAAAACAGCTGTCTTCCAGTAGGCTTGTCTGTTGTATGTCTGTATTTGTCTAATGCATCTTGTAAACGTAATATGATAATCACAATAAAAACAATACCTATGTGAGCTTAACAAATTTGATTAGGATACATTCTCAGATTCACTGTTTTTAACATAGACTATCTTCCATAGCTTGCCTAATGGATTCTTAATGTTATTTATGTAATGATCATTTCTTGTGTGAAAACAGCTTAACTATATCCAAATTTGAGATAATTAAGTTTTGAATCACCTAAAGGTAAATGCTAAAACAACTCCATTTCATGGTCACAGAGTTAGTAAAGTTTGCTCTTAGATTTACTAAATAACCCTAAATAACTGTTGTCTGGATCATACCAAACAGTTACACTGCTTAACTTTTTTTTCTGTTTCTGTTCTTCTAGATTCAGCGAGAGAACGGTCAGTTGGAGAGTATGCTAGGGGACCTCCAGTCAGACATGAATAGACAAGGAGTCAACACCAAGCAGAAAGGTGTCTGTGCTGCTTGTCAGAAATCCATTGTTGGCCAGGTATAATACCAATAAATAAACAATTAATACATTTAGACATAATAGCTAAAAAATTCTAAAAGTAATTAGTGTATTTTTTTTTTCAAAAGTTAACTCCTCTTGCTGAAAGGTTACTTATGTATAATTGATTATGTTTCAGGTTATCGCTGCACTTGGCCGCACATGGCATGTGGAGCACTTTGTCTGTGCCCACTGTGAAGTTCCTTTGGGCACAAGGAATTTCTATGAGCGGGATTCTTTAGCCTACTGCGAAGTAGACTATCACCAGCTGTTTGCCCCAAGGTGTGCTTATTGTAATGGCCCTATCGTTGATGTGAGTAGTTCTTGTTTAGCTGAGTTACAAAATACACATTCTTACCACATTCAGTGCTGCTGTACTGGCCCAGGAAATAATACAGACGTTGAGAATTAGTGTAATATTTCAGTAGTGTACTATTTTATTTGATCTTAAATGTCGTTCATTTACTTTTACAATGTGAAAACAAAATTTAAATTATAACATTTCAATTAACAATGTTTCTTTCTTTTTTTTTTAAAGTAAATAAACTAAAATAAAATACTTTAATTTGAAAAACTAATTGAATTCTTAAAAACTCCACCACTACTTGTGAATTTTGAATTTTTAGCGGGAAAAAGACGCTATTAGTTTTGTGCGAAATGTCAGTCTGTCCGTCCCGTTTAGATCTCGTAAACTAGAAAAGATATTGAAAATCCGACATCACAATATTTTAGACCATTCAAAGTTCTGATGCAACGGCTACTTTTTTTTTTTTTTGAAAGCAAAAATCTAATTTTTAAAATCAGCTATGCAAGCAGTTTTTTAAAGAGAAAAAGCTAATTAGTATGCATTATAAGTTAGACCTAATTTAAAACGAATAGTAATCTTGTAAACTTCATTTTCCTGAACATATTTTGTAATGTGGAATGTTGTATCTTTTTTTATTGAGCCTTTTCAAAATATTTAGATCAATTATAAGACATTAGTTAGGCCAGGGGAGGTGCGGTGGCTGAGCGGTAAAGCGCTTGGCTTCTGAACCGGGGGTCCCAGGTTCGAATCCTGGTGAAGACTGGGATTTTCAACTTTGGAATCTTTGGGCGCCTCTGAGTCCACTCAGCTCTAATGGGTACCTGACATTAGTTGGGGAAAAGTAAAGGTGGTTGGTCGTTGTGTTGGCTACATGACACCCTCGTTAACCATAGGCCACAAAAACAGATGAACTTTACATCATCTGCCCTATAGACCAAAAGGTCTAAAAGGGGAACTAGTTAGGCCAGGTTCATATCTAACTTTACATTCACTTTCACATATCCTTTGATCTGCAGGACCGTTGGGGCACTACACAAGATCTGTTAAATCTCTTTCTCCATTCTTATCTCTCATTTGTCTTTGATATAATTTCATTTGGATGTTCTTTCTGAAAATATTGAAGCCTGCCTGGGTGGACCACTTCGGGGGCCGATTTTGAGTTTGTGTTTCCACACAAACTGTCTTTTGTAACCTTGTTTATATATTGTTATTAATGAAGTCTTTTTAATTTTCTTCACCTTTTAAAAAATTATATTGAGTCTGCTAGGTTTTTATTACAAATCATAGAAAAAAGGTTAGTTAAAAATGTTGGTGATAGCCTGAAGACTTGTAATGTCTTGAATAAAAATATTTTAGATGAACTTGTGACCTTGTGTCTTCCTTGTGTTTCAGAAATGTATCACAGCACTTGAGAAAATGTGGCACCCAGAGCACTTCTTCTGTGCCCAGTGTGGGCGTCTGTTTGGGGAGGAAGACTTTCATGAGAAGAATGGGAAAGCTTACTGCAGGTGTGTGGCAGTCAGTGCTGTTTTATTTTGTTTCATTGACTTGTTGCCAAGTTTTAAAGAAATCTTTTTATTTCCACTGCTGGCGAATCACTTTTTCATTGTGTATTCTGGAATTCAATGATTCATTAAATTCTCGTTTAAGAGAAGGCATCATTTGATGCTCCTAACCATTCAGTTCACTATTGAAACAAAATGTTTTCAAGATTTTTATTTTACACTAGTCGACCGGCGGCATAGCTTACGCCGCTATTTTGCAGGGCTGGTCTTAGGCCACTGCAACCTATGTGACCGAAGGATCCGCACTTTCATGGAACCCGCGCTAATTTAAGGTGTATAAATTATTAAATTAAACCATTTTATAAGTTAAAACAGATTTCCCGCGCACTCCTGTCGATTTACCAGGAGCTCTTGGA
The DNA here is from genome assembly GCF_947242115.1 of Biomphalaria glabrata. Lineage (NCBI taxonomy): Eukaryota > Metazoa > Mollusca > Gastropoda > Planorbidae > Biomphalaria > Biomphalaria glabrata. The sequence continues at coordinate 24,431,639 of NC_074722.1, forward strand.
AATCTCCCGAAATTGCAAAATATACGAAAAAGTCCTTAAAATATACGGAAATACATAGTAAAAAATTGTCATTCAATATGGAAAACGTCAATCCTACGCGCTATTAATAAAAACGGCATTATGCATTAGCCGTTATTGTGTAATCAGGTGAAAGAAGCTTCTCGCGCCTCGAACTAATGAAGAATTACTTGATGTCAACAATTCTCAAAGATAGATTGAAACATTTGGTAATTCTTGCTATTGAGCGGGATCTATGTGGGAAACAGAATTATTATGATATACTGTATGACTTTGCTACACGCAAGGCTCGTAAAGTAATTCTGTATGTAGTAAAGAATGAATAAAATGCATAGACAAATTCATTTTCTAATACAAACTCTTAAATTTGACTTATTGTCCGCTTCCCTACCCAAACTTGGCCCTGCGAAATCCGTTTCGAATAGGGCCCCACAATGCTTAAGTTTATGTCCGGCCCTGCTATTTAGTGTTAATAAAATGTTTTACATGTTTCGGATGTTCCTTCAGAGTTGACGATAGTTAACTTCCTAGTCCAAACTTCCTGCATGGGATGGGAGCGGGCAGGGTATGACAGTCCAGCGCGCAGCCATCCATAGCGAGCTGTGAAAACGTGTTTTCCTCACCCCCCCCCTCTTGTTTTTTTTTCGTGGGGTGACTATCCGCAGAAATAAGACAGTGATTTTCCCTTTACTTCTTGTTTGATCTGATTAGGGAAGAAGAGAATTATATATATAGATTTGTACTTTGATGTGATTTGTTAACTTTGGAGACAACCTTATTTAGACCTTACTGTTTACCTAACTTATTGCAAATGACAATTAAAAAAATTTGATTAAAATGTAACTTTATAAATTTTAGTTAGAAATGCCTGTACATTAATGTGGCAAATGCTAATTTTTTGTGTGTGTGTGAACCAGGGAGGACTACTTCCAGATGTTTGCCCCCAAGTGTGGAGGCTGTGCCAAGCCCATCATGGATAACTACATCTCTGCACTGAACAGGCAGTGGCACCCAGAGTGCTTTGTCTGTTGGGTGAGTATCATCTACTGTGTAGGCCATACATTCAATAGCATTCATACTCTAAAAATAATTTTCTAGCACAGAATTGCCTTTCAAATGATTTTTGAAGAATGTGTGATATCAAAGGGGGCTTGAGCTCAAAACCTGCCTTGAGCTGAGTTTGCTATTCAACTCCAGCAACACAGAAGCCTTCTCCCTGATACTCTCTTCCCCCACTGATCCACAAAAGAGACCTAAACCTACCACATTGAGCTTGCTTATAAGCATGAAGGTTGTGCTACACAAAATCAATTTATAAAGTAATAGGGAAAAATTACTAACCAAAAAATGTTTGTGAACTAAGTGACATAATAGCTCTTCAATTTTTACTTTCTTAGCCTCAGATGTCAGCAAACTATTAGCTTCTTACATTGTAGTGTAGATGAATAAATGTCATTATGTTGAACACTATTTGGTCAATGTAATTACTTATCCCTAAGTCTGTTAAACCATTGGGGCACCACACATGATCTGTTGACTGTCTCGATTCCTGTCTTTTCAATGACAGACCAGTCCATTCTTTGATGTTGTCTTCTCATCACTTTCTCTGTCTGCCTTTTCTTTTCCTGATATGTTCTCTGAAGGAAGGTCTTTGCGGTCCCTGAGGACCTCCATAAAATAGGAGAAAATATTTTTAGTACATAGCTTCTTAAAGTTTGAAATATATTACATTTATTTAGTTGATGGATTTCTTTGGTCATCTGGTTTAGACTCATTCTTTGTAGGTTTTGTAACAGAACTTTCTTTTGTTTTTGATTCTTCAGTTCCTTTACATTAATTTGATTACTTGTAATATATCATGTAGAGTAGATCCATTCAGTCTTATTAATTTTCAACTTACAATCAGTTTCAGCTTTTAAACGACTCAATTACACTATTGGACTCGCTACAAAAATTATATATTCATTTCATAATTTAGTATTTATAAAGACATTCTTTTTCATTTTTCTTGAATGAATGTGAAAATAATTCATTCATAATTAATGACAATGCGTACAACTCTATCTCAATCATCTGCTAACACTATGCAATAACTCCATTCACATTTTCTAATTAATTAATTTTTGTTATGGTACAGTTTTTTATTTTTTAAAATATTTCTTTTATAGGAATGCAGAGCTACATTTGGCGTAGGTAGTTTCTTTGACTATGAAGGATTACCTTACTGTGAGACTCACTACCACGCCAAGAAAGGCTCCCTATGCGCCAGCTGTGAAAAGCCCATCACTGGCCGCTGCATCACGGCCATGTTCAAAAAGTTCCATCCTGAGCACTTTGTCTGCGCATTCTGTCTGAAGCAGCTTAACAAGGGCACGTTCAAGGAACAGAATGACAAGCCTTACTGCCATCCATGTTTTGTGAAACTGTTTGGTTAAAGCCTTTAATTTCATGTACTTTTTTTATAACTATATTTGTATATAAATCATTTATATTTACATGTTTCTCTTAATATATATATATATTATGACATTATATGCGCTATAGATTGTATATGTATATATTTATACAGTTATATATACATATTTTTTTTTTCATTCTAATAACTAGCAATTAATGACTAATCAATGAAGTACTCAAAGAGTATTTTGGTTGATATGAATCAATGTCCAAAGATTGGCTTCGCCTTTAAAGTAGTCAAAAGAACCAATGAATAACATGATTCAGCTCTAATGACTTAATGAACAGTTTCATGTGTGCAGAAAGTATTTAGCTTTTAGAAAAAGATATCTGTAGAGAATAAAAGTTGAAAACACAAATGGATATTGTTCTGGCTACGTAGTGACTGAAGGGAAATCTGGAGTTCACATTCTGATGGATCTTGAGATTTTGTACAAATCTTGGATTCTGTCTGTCTGGATTCTTTGACACTTTTTGTTTGTTCCTTTACTTCCCATTCTAGGATGGAGTTGAATTTTGCCCACAATTGTTTATTGTTGATGAATCAATCCAAAAATTAACCAATTAGTGGTTATTACTTCATTTTGTTTTGTTTAGGAAAATAGGAACTGGTGAGATAAATTTTGCAATATTGAGACATTGAATGGTGCTCTCACTTCACTCAATATAAACTTTGTTTTAAAAAAAAAAAAAGTCTATTTTTATATTTTGTTTGTTAATTATGGGCTTTTGGGTGTACTTCAGTTTTTAAAATTGATACCTGACAGTTTTTTGGGTAAAGTCTTATAACAATGTAAAATGTTGACTATAGAGACAGGTCACAGAGGGAACTACTAGATCACTTGCACCAGAGAACCTTATCTCACCTTCCATCTCACCTGCTATCTCACCTGCTATCCCACTTACTATCTCACCTACTATCTCAGGATTTTCTTGAAAACAGAACCAAACTTGTAATTCATGTAAAATTTTGAATCTATTTTTAGCCAACATTTCACCCATCACAAGAATTAAAATGAAACATTGGAACAAGATTTGAACTCACTTTCTGTCACTAAAACATTGCTGTCAAAAATTGTAAATCCTTGTTAATTGTTATCTTTTTCTTTTTTTTTTGTAAACCTTGCTGGAACACTCTCTTACGAATATAGCCTTGATTCGTATTAGTTCCTCTGTAAACACAAGACTAGAAATACAGAACCTAGTATTGAACTAAGAAACACTCTAGTAGTTGAACACATTTTTTTCTTTGCCAGAAGTCTCAGTCTTTCTGGCTGCATTGAGTAGAAGCATTGAGTGGAAGTGCAGTATCAAACATCTTTCACATTTGACCAACATTGGCAATAGGAGAGTTTCTAGACATGATGTAGACATAGTATAGGCCTTTGAGGTGTTCCTAAAAAGCTAGTCACATCAACTAAAATGTTAGGGTCATGAACTAAAAAGAAGTCACATGACCTAGTGTTATTTTGGATTGTTATACTTTCTTCCAGACCTGGACACCCCCCCCCCCACACACACACACACACCAATTCCCCTTCCTCCTTTTTTTGTTCTATAGACAATGATACAGCAAAAAGTTTTGTATAAAACAAATTGTTTTGTTGCTCTTGATTTTACATTCTGGTTTGTTTTACCTGCTGGAGTTTTTTTTATTTGTTTGTAATGAATTTCTATACATTTTATTAGCAACTTGATTCTGTTCAATTTCTGTTTTTGTCATTGTTAAGGATAGTTTACTATAGTGGGAATAGTTTGTTTTGGTTTATATTTTGTGTTGTATAAACCAAAACTTAGGTTTGTGTGTTATCTAAAAGAATTCTTTTACTACTAAATATAAATAGAATCTAATGACACTTGTCATTTTCTTGGTTTGATTTGGCAATAACTGTTCTTGTTACATTCTATAGAAACTATCTCAGCCTTGCTGATATTACATGCTGAATTCATGAGTTAGATTGCACTTGATTCATGATTCATCTGTTTGTTGTGGATTGTCACATGACTACAATGATTAAATTACATGAAATGTATTTGGCCTGAAGTCATGATGGATGAGTGTTCCATTTACGGACATGTTTGTATTAGTCAGTGACAACAATGCAAGCTTTTCCAAACATTACTGTCATCATGTCATTTCTTTTTGTTCTGCTGACAATATGTTTTTTTTTTGTTTTTTGTTGTACTTTTTATAACATCAAATCAAGAACTCAATCTCACTGCTTTTAAACTATGTTCCATTAGTGGAATAATGGGAAGCCACTGTTAGGGTTTATCATTTAAAAAAAAACAAACAACTGCTCATATGCTCATATTTCAGCTGTACATTGAAGCTAATATAATTTCTTTATGTTAACCCTAAAATACTTGGGCAAAGCTTGCTTACTGTTCAACCTACAATGTAAATTTGTGATAAAAATATATTTTATTATGGGTTGGAGACAAAATAATGACATCTATGAATCTACTTTTCTTGTTTCCCAATCTGCTCTGCAGTTCAAACATTGAACATAGAACATTGAACTACTCAGAAGAAACAAAAATAGTGTGTCTTCAACAGTATAATTTTATGTTTTTTTTCTTTCGTGTGAGTTCTAAGTACTGGTTTGCTTGTTGACAAAATCTGTTTGTCAATAGAAAAAACTACAATGCCATTGTTTTGTGTGTTATAAATCATGTGATTGATATCTTATGTAAAAGTTCAACACTAAATCTATTGAAGCCTTTCTTAAATTTCTGTTTTATAACAATTGAAACTAAAACTAACAGATAGATTAGAACTGTGTGCCTTGAAATTTGTTTTGTCTAGATCTGTAGAAGGTTGAAACATATTTTGTTTAGATCTGTAGAAAGTTGAAACATGTTTTGTTTAGATCTGTAGAAGGTTGAAACATGTTTTGTTTAGATCTGTAGAAGGTTGAAACATGTTTTGTTTAGATTTATAGAGGTTGAGAAATGTTTTCAATTCTTTGATTGTGGAGCTTGTGATACTTGTTGTGTGTTGTGCTCTACTCAAGTGGTAATATGTCTAGTCAGTGACATGCACATGTGTCACTTGGACACACATTGGGATAAATGACCAAGTGAAACTGATTCAAGGTTAGGACCAACATGTTTTGGCAATTTGCTGTTTGCTTAGCTGTGCTCCTAATTATTTCAAGTTACCTGCCTGCATTAATTTTTTTTTATTTGCCTGAAAATGTTAAATTCATATCTGGAATGTCATTCACTTAACAAATTTACTTGACTTCAATTTCCATAGTCTGACCTTTCTGGTCTACAACATTAAAATAACCCCAACTAATATCTTTTGATTGCAGATCTTCTGGTCTGTCAGAAAATGTACATTTTACTATGGACAGGTAAGGTTAAGGATACAGTGGTTGGCTTATTGTGTGAATTATTTCCTAAGCCAACTCTTTCTTCTTTATCTCTGCTGTTTACAGTATATAGCAATCTTTATTTCAACCCTTCTGTGCTCTTTATTGGTTGCTCTTCAGACAGTCCACATGACCCGTTACCCTTCTGATGGAATGATGACCAGGCCAATGGCTCTATTTAATCAAGGTTAATTCAATGTACACTTTTGTCCCTTCACTTGGAAGCCATTATCAGATGTATACTTTAGGGTCAAGAAAATGTTTTATTTTGTTGATTTTTAGCAGAACTTCAAAATGATATTCACTCTAAATCTGCAACTTGTCAATTTATGGAACTGCTTGTACAAATGAACTTTTATCACAATAACAATTATTTATTTCTTTCAATTATTTTGGTTGATTCTAAAAGCTTGTGAAGAGAATCATTAAATAAACAACACAAATATATATTTCTTTTTTCTTGTCTTGTTCTGTTAAAAATAAGCTTTTAAATAATTGCACTGAACTGATTTTGATTGCTGTCTTTAATTTGGAGTCTTTTACTGCTCACTATGGGTAAAGGTGACTCAAAGTGTTTTTTATTGTACAGCTGTTTCATCCTGGGATCTCTGCAAAAAGACAAGATCTTCACCATTTACTTACTTAGCTGTGTAAGGCTGGGAGAGTGTTTTAGTGTGATTCAAAGTTCTTTCTTTCCATTAAACTTGTACTAATTAATATTATTCAAATGTTTTCCTTTTTTAAAAGTGTTTTTGAGTTAAGAAATTTAATTTAGAAATTTCTAAGTAAAGTTTGGGGTCTAAATTGTATACATTTTATTAACAGTAAATAAATAAATGAGCTTATGTTATAGTATTTAGCTTTTAAATGCAAATTGGCTTAGCTATTATCTTTGCTAGTGATAGGCAAAAGTTAACTAAAAAGTCACAAGCCAGTAATCCAGTCTAGTATTTAAAAAAATAATGATGCAATCAACAACTATTTTGTCCATCTGCATTTGAGGAGGAATTGGTAAAGATGTTTGTGGATGTTATGAGACCAATATCTGCACTTAAATTTTAGTGGCTTGAGGGACATTTTGCTCAGCAATTTTGCCAAAGTATTTTCTACCAAGCTTCTCTGCATTTATATGGCCTCCTTCAGTTGCTAAGCAACTATGGATCGTCCCATAGAAATGAGATGAATGCCTGGGTATTAGCTATGGTCGGAACGATATCACCCACACTGCAGTTCCCCGCCGCCTCCACACAGCTGATCTTTGCAAAGGAACGTCAAGGACCATTTTAGTTTGGAACACATGACGTCACAGCTTGTTAGGCAGGATGTATGCTGTTAACTCCCTAAGGGTTGCTAGTTCTTGATTTTTCATCAGGGTTGACTCCTGAAGCTTTTCTGATGTTTGGGTATAGCTGCAAGTCTTGAAACAGTGTCCATAAAATGGCATTCATTGGTGTTACATTACACTCTACTGATCCAGTCACACTCCAGATAGTATCTTCTGCTTTGGCTTGTTAAAGATTCAAAGGCAACAAATTGGATATGATAAATTGGCAAAAAATCTAGCCTTCATTATCTATGGTAGCGGGCAGGGTATGAGACCGGAATCTGAGCTTTTTTTTAAAAAAATATTTTTTAGATTTTTTTTGTTTTAAAGTTTAAACTTGGTTGTAATTTAGTATTAAAAAATTTAGTTTAGTTCCCACCACTAATCTTGACCAACAAATCTTAACATATTTGCACAATAAAACACAACACATTTTGAAACAAACACAATACAATATTTTTTTTCCAAATGTTTATTTTTTTTATTATTTTTATTAAAGGAAAAAAAAAAGGAGTGCGCATGACAACTTTGAATCAGTTTGAAATAAACCAAGCAATAATCAAAATAAAAACTTGAGTTTTGTAATGTCAAGGAAATCAAATGAATGATGATAAGAAATATTGGAATATCTACATCATTAATGTCAACCTGTCAGCTGTGTGAGTCTGTACACAATCCAAGGATGGCTTCATGGGTCTCTAGTACTTACTGACCATAGTCTTGGACAAAATAAATAGATTACATAGTAACACTGGCAGGGGCCTTCTTGGAAGCGAGGGAACAATTGTGTCCATTTTCTTCTCTCATCTAAAACATTGACACATTTGTACAGTAGCAAACAATTTAATGCTTCACTAATTTTGAAAAAAAAAATGAGTTTAAAATTTTGGCACAAAGCAGAAAAAAACAAAAGAATAATCTGAGACATTGTTACCCTTCAAACATAAAAAAAAACAAGGAATAAAATGAAACTCAGGGAGAAACTCAGACTTTATTTGTGGTCCAGCATCGACTATCACTAGCAACAGTTTCAAAAACACACTTTCTCTCTAGAGTTATAGATTACAAAATAAAGACCAAAAACTTTCTAAATTTAGTCTCACAAAAAAAATGTAAGCCATATTTTGTATATATGTATGATACAAAAAAATAAAAAAATTAAAGTGTCACATACAAACTATAGTTCAGGAAATGTAGTTGTAATTGGTATTACTATTAATAGTTGATTTTCATTTTAGTTTAATATCTTCATTTATAGAATATTGTCTTATCAAGAGATTCTATTTTCACAGAAGTGAAATTCTATTTTTTTAAGTTTTTTTTTAAACATTTGTATATTTTCTCTTCCAATGATTGGTTGAACTGATAACTATGGACCATCATGTCAGTTCATTCTCACACACTTCAATAACTAAGTGGATGGAAAACTCCTGCTATACAGGTTTGCTGCCATTTAAAAAGGTTTCCTTTTCACCAAATTGGTTTTCGATGTTTTGTCATAAAAAAAAAAGAAAAAGAAAAGAGCTATATAAAAATGATTGTTGATCTACCTTAAGCTTTCTTAGTTCACTGAAAAGCAGGAAAACTATTTATGTTTTTTACCCAGCTTTCCCATCGTGAGTTTCAAAGTATCCATCTGGATCACATCCACAACAATTATTGAACCCTATTCACAATTTTATCATGTGAATGTATCAAAGACTTTTCTCTATAAACCATTCAAATGATCACATTCTCAGAAGTTACTTTGACTTTTTTTTTTTTGTCTATATGTTCAGCTACAGAAAATAAACACAAATATCTAGAAGAATATTTCATTGCACTTTTAGTATCCATTAAACAAAGCCCCCAAACCACAAAATCAGACTATGTTTGTCAAATATACAGAGTCATTGAATAAAAGGAAAATAATGAATACTCCTCTCCAGACATCTGAAGAGTGTTTAAATTATTTTTAATGGAATAAAAACAGATCTTCATTGTAATAGATCAGATTTGTAACACTGAAATGACTATAGAAAAATGTGATAGGCTTAAGAAACTTATGAACCTCATAGATAATGTCAATGAAATGTATTCATATTTACCAGATGTGAAGTAACTTTTATTATTATTTGTTTAAATTTCTTACTAATTTTAATCAAAATTTAATCTAACAAAATCATCTAACCCACACTTATTATTCTAGCTCATGTTGAAACTTGTTTTGCAGTAAATCATTTCTAGAATAATGACATCAGTTGCTAGTTTTTATTGGCCAAATGTTAAGTGCAACATAGGAAGACATTTTCATAAAAAGAAAGATTTTGTTTAGATCATCAATTACTCTATCATGAAAACCCTATGAGGAAAAAAAAACAACAATAAAATAAACTAAGTGAAAACAAAAACATGCACAGACAATCTTTATTGCCACTTTAAAACAAACTTACTCACAATTATTTTTTAACTGCTGTTTACTGTAAGTAAGTAAAAAAAATACAGCTTAATTTATATTTTAAAATAAGGCAGAAAATAGCAATCTGATAAAAAAAAAAAAAAAAGCAAAAACAGAAAAAAATAATCAAGCTGTGGTTTCAGTTGGAAATAAATATAGAATTTAATGACAAACAAAAACTGACATCAATTACCCCATTCTCCAAGTGTTTTATTTTTAGATGAAAAACTGTTCACAGATTTTAAATGACAAGTTATTCAATGCCAATATTGATGTTTATGTTGTGGAAATGTGTAGCAAGAACATAATAGAAAGCGGACCATTAATATCAATTGATAGGGAATAGATTGAAAAAAAAATTTAAAAAAGACATTTGCACCAATTGATGATTAGTAAATATAGAAACAAGAAACCCTGTAGATCGATTACAATAATTATACATATGCATGTAGATATATATATATATATAAAGATACATTATATATATTGACAAAACAGAATCATTATATCATGTGCAATACATTATATGAGATATTTTCATTTTATTGAGAGAAGGTTTAAACAAAAGCAGCCCTAGATAAATTGATTGTTATTTAGACCAGGCTTCCTACAATTAGATTTATAATATAACAAAAAACTTTTTTTTAACAAGTTATGGCAAATTTGAAAAAGTGTATAGGCCAACATTTAAAAACAAAAGGTAGGGCCTATATTTATTTAAAACAAATCCATGAACATTTCCTTTCCAAAAGTTGTGTAAGTGTGTTCAACTGTTTCATTAAACATCAAACATGAGAGAAATATGAAACTATTGCTTTATTATCTTCGATTCAACAATTGTTTCGTCACAAAACCGATTTTTCCCTTGTCATCCAAAACAATTAAGAAAAAATAAATTAAAAAAAAATGTTATTAAGCAATTGATGAATAATTTTTATTAATTTTATTTTATAAGTAATTATAATTCAAGTTGAAAAAGAAGTCAAACTTGTAGAATACTAATTGGACTTTTAGTGTTTAAAACTTTTGTTTCAAAAAAAAATTCCACTTAGTGCAGAATCATTACAAACTGTCCAATCAAATGAAAGATCAAACATCCAGATCACAGAGTAACATTCATCAGTTTGTTAATTTACTCAAATCTAGATTCAAAATAAATAAACATTTGTATATCACAATACAATTACATCCTTTTTTTCTCTATTACCCATTCACAAAAACTTTGATCGGAAAATTGTGACTTGATTTTCACACTCTTAAATAGAAACAAAAATTTTTTTTACTATGATGATTTTTTATGACAATCTTTTTATCAGAACAAAAACTTGTGCCATTAAAGCAATTGCATAGTAAAAAGAAAAAAAAAACTACAGAAGATTGGAATAAGTAATGATTTAATGGTCTAAATATTTCTTTGCTCGTTATAAAAAAATACAGACAATGATTATTTTAAATAAATGACTATTCATTTCCTACTTATGAGATCAGTCCATTCTATTGGTACTTTCACTTAAGTACAAAGTGTAACAAGACATTGGGAAGAAGGGACAAAGCAAATGAAATTTAAAAAAAAAATATATAAATCTTAAAATAATAAAAATTCCTAATTTTCAAAGGAAGAGTAAAATCAGAAAATGAAATTCTTGAAATAAATGCTACAAGATTGTTATTTTATACTTTCATTATATTTCTTCAACTAATTGCCCTGATAGCAAAGAAAAAACAATTTACCCATATTTATAAACGTTTGATGAATTTTGAACATTTCTTAAAAAATAATGTTACATCCTAGTCCTTCAACTTATGTCAATATTTTCTTGCCATAAAAATGTAGGCCATATTTTCAGTAAGCCATAGTGCAAGTATAGCTATCAATAAAAAATTCAGTAAAAAATGTCCTATTTATTTATAAATGTGATGTTCAACTATTTAAATGAATATATTATGTATTAGTAGCCAATGTAGGACAATTTTACTTCATTTTTAGTTTTTTTTTATGCATTGATAATACAATTTTAAGTGAAAGCTATTTGGATACATTAAAAATTGGCAAAGATTCTGTGATGAAGCTCTATGTTTTATTTACATTTTTGTCTCATATTAACAAAATGATTAGAATCTATTTTAGAAAGCTCAATTTATATTTAGAAATTGTGTGAAAGCATAAAAAATATTTATAAATGTTGGCTACTTGTATATACAGAAAATAAGAATTAAAAAAAAAAGAAATACACAGAACTTTGTTCTTAAAGGACTCTAATTTAAAATTTAAAGAGCGTAAAATAATAACTATATATAAATAAGTTGTTTTAAAATGAATTCCTTTAAAGTTAAGCATAAAATAAAAAACTTCTTGTCTGATTTGAATTATTAGCCAAACAAAACAATAAACACACACACACACAATTTAACATATAAATAAATGTCTGTAAAATAAGTGTGAATATATTACCAGGATATTTGTAAAAATATATATATATGAATATTCATAAACATAGTTATCATGTGAAGCAGACTTACAGATTAAATTATAAAAAAGGAAAAATGAAGCGAGACAGTTCAGTCAATGATCCAAAAGTAAAATGTCAAGTTGATATGTGGACACTGATGTGGACATTGATGTGGATACGAAATGTTACATTTCATTCACAAATACACACACACACACAAACTAACTAGAAATAAAAGAAACTCTGTTCAATAGAGTTTAAAACATCACTTTTCTTCAGAATGAAAAAGATTTTCTTAGTTTAATAATGAACATAGCAGACAGACTTGAAGTTTTGTTCTTAGCCAAAATTCCTTTTAACTACTACCGGTATTATCCTTTTTCTAATACTCATATAATATTTTATTTTTCTGTAAAAGACATTTAAAAGTGAATAGAGATTATTGTATACAATTTCACAATCTCTAATTACCCAATTGTGTTTTTTTAAATTTAATTCTTTTGCAAAATAAAATTTATCATGTTAAAATCTTATGTACCATAAAAATTAAGTGGCAGTTATCAAACACATGGTAATTTTTAATCTTTTTTTATTTCATAAAAATTCTATTGATTTTAAATAAAAGCTAAAAAAAAAAGAAATGAAATATTACTAAATGATAATTTTAAATATATGCAAAATAAGTAAATGATGTCATTTTGAAAATAAATAAATGAACAAAATTGTTTTAGTCATAACAATGAGGTGACAAATGATTCATATCACATAGAAGAGTAAATAACACCATCATTAATAGAATCTTAACAACAAGGTGACATTAAGAACAAAGAAAACAAAAATATTGGTTGATATTCACAGTAGGTCATTGTTGATATTTATATTGTACACAATGTTGTAAGCCTGTAAGACGAAGCTGGCAGAAGTCAATTGACATTTTTTATTCATCAATGACACTAGACACAAACACTTGCTGGTAATTAGTTGGTCATGTGACAGTACTTCCAGGGTCACAATTGAGGCATTCAGTCATTAACGCCTTCTTGAAATACAAGCATGCATGAGATTGGAAGGAATAAAAAAAAAAAAGGGGGTCCATGAAGAGTTTACCAATGACCTAGGACTGGACAGCTAGACATGGACTCAGATACCATGTGATTAGCATTTCAAGCACTACAGGACTGTGTTAAGTATCTATCAGAAATAATGATCCCCAAATCTTCTTCATTTTATATGGCACTGAGACCAAATCTTTGACATTAGTTCAATGTAGATTTTTTTTCACATGATTTTAAAAATTTTCTTTAATTTAGGAGAAAATCAACAAGATATTGACCCCCCAAAAAATCACATTTACAAAAGAACAACAAGTTGTGATCATTTACAATTTATATGCTGCAGGACATTCTTTTGCAAGAATAAGTGTTTTAGATTATAAAGATTTTGTGACTTTTCAATATAGTACCAAAAAAAAAAATCAAAAAAATCAATTGATTTAAGTATTATAAATATGTTATTGTTTCTAAGTATTTGTTTCTTTTAATATTTCCATAAATGATCCAAAGATATTTCTTTTGCTAGTCTATTAACAAATTACAAAAAAAATTTTTTTTTCTGAAAAAAAGCCTTAATTTGAAAGGCTTAGAGGAGAACAGAATTACTGACTGGACATGGCTTATCTGACTTATCTATTTATTTGAATAAACTCACATTCAATTTCTTTAACATCAACACAAATATACAAAATTATTGCTTGTTTTTTCAATTTTTTTTTCTCTTTTAAATATGGAATAAGACAAAGTCATATTTAGTCATGAATAAGTTTTAGTGGTTTATAAGGGAGAGAACCAAAGGAAAAACAAAGGGAAACAATATGTTGGGTAATGATATATCAGACAATTCTGTACAATTTTATCATTTATATATTATATATACAAGAAATAAACTTGAAAGAAAAAAAAAAAATTGCAAAAAGGGAAAAAAAAAAAAGTTGAAAAGGTTGGAAGCCAGTTGTTCAATAAGGTGGTTTAGTCCAGAAGATGGTGCACAGTGAAATAAATAAGTCTCATCACATGATTCTTGGTTTAACAAATGTGTTTTGCATTGTAATCAGAGATGACACATTGAAGGAAGAGATCTCAGTGAAGCTCCAAGTCTTGGCTTCTTTTGTTCTAAATTTAGAAGTAATATGCTCAACTTGTTCAATACAGCACAACTATAAATAAAATTAGATGTTCTATAAATATGTGATACAATATCAATTTGTGGATGAGTTTCTGAAAGGAAACAATAAAAAAGGTAAGTACACCAGCGTTATTAGTAGGTAACATTGAATGTTTTGTTTTTAAAGTTAAATATACTGTATGTACACATTGGCCTAGATGTATGGAAACCTTTTTATGGAAGTAAAAAAAAAAAGACCAGTATAACTAGCAAAGTCATATCCTACTGTTCATTCAAATGGTTTGAACAGTTATGATAGATTATTGAACACTTCAATACCTTTGAAGAGTTTTTTTTTTGTTGTTTTTCCTAACTCTCATTAAAAAAACAACAACAAAGCAATAAAAAATAAAACACAAATTTTACACATGTATTTATGGTAAGAGAAGAACACATCAGTGTTTGCCCAAGAATTCTTGGAGCTGAGACATAGGTTAACTTTTAGTTTTAAGCTGACAGTTTCACACACAAGTTTTCTTCAAATTCTTCTTGATATTTGCATCGGTTTTAGAAATGTCTAAGATGGTAAAAAAAAAAATTAAAAAAATTAAAAGTACATTGTCTTAAAGTTATTTTTGACTGGTATTGTTTTTCTGCTATAATGAGATAATAAATAAAAAAATAATGGGCATGGAAATAATTTTAGGTGATAAAGTATGGAATAAATATTTATCAAAACAACAAAAAAAAGTTGTAAAACCTTTGCTGTTTTACAAGGTGTAAAGTTAGTTCATTGCTTAGTACAATATTAAAAAAAAAAAAAAACATCATAAGACTGCATCCACTTCCATTGAGTTGACCCCTGCTGATAAGCACCTTCAGAGCCCAAGTGGAGGGGATCCACAGAAAGATAGTTGGTATTAAAATTTGTGACCTGCTAGTAGAGCATTGGTTAGGGCTTGGGTCTGAAATGAAAAAAAACATATTCAATGAATATAATTATATTTTTATCTAACATGCTTTTGATATGTTAAAATCATTTTTAAAGTTGTTTTTTTACAGTTTATTATATCACTGCTTTTATTTGCATTGATTAAATTTTACTATTATATATAGCTTCCTAAACAGCACAATATATGGTTCCAATTAATCACTAAATACTGCACATAAGTCTTTATCCACTATATACAGATATTTTATTTAGATATATCAGAGGCATTAAAAATGATCAAGTCATAGTACATTAAAAAGGGGAAAAAAGAATGATTAATACAGCAATGTCTATTAATTCTTCTTTATTTCATGTACCTGTCTTTCTCAGACCTTTTTTATCAACACTGACTTAATATAATGTGCTGTTTGAGAATATTTTAATTGTTGAAATTACTTGTTCATCTGATTATAAGACACACTTATTTTTTATTTTTTTTTAATTTGGAAACATCATCCAAGATTATTCTTGTTATTACAGGTAAAGTTACTAACTTGAAACATTCATGCAGGTTTATTAGGAAAATGTGCACTATATCCATCCTTCATTTCATTGAAATAGTTAGCTATGTTTTTTGGTTGTTGTTTTTTTTTTATAATAATTGTAAATGACATTATGCCAACCAAACAAAAAGAGCAAATCAAATTTAAAATTAACTTTAACCATAGACTAAAGCATAATGAAATGAAAAATGATCTAAAACTTTTAGAATCTATTAACATATATTTTTTAATTGACCAAAAACATAAATTAATACAAAAGATGTCATTATATTTTCATTGTATCTGAGGTGTTTTATAAAAACAAAAACTATGTTTATGACTAATGAATTACATGTAGCTAGAAGTCCATTAGAAGTAAATATGTTTTTAGGAAGTATTTCAGTTCAAGGATTGTTGAAAAATTTAGGAGAAACATAATCATCACTAAGGATTCATTGAATCACAAGCAAAGATAAGGGTGACTAAGGATTATATAGATATATAAATATAAGCTTTATTAATTGAATAAATGAGCTATACTAAAGACAAGAATAAACAAACCATTTTCCTGTACATTAGAGCTAATCTTGATAACAACAGTTCTTGAATCTAATCTACTGTTTGTTATGGAAACTAAATCTTAAGTCTTTATATATAAATAGATAGCCTACAATACACAGAGATTAATGCTATTAGTTGGCATTGACCCTCCAAAAGGAAAAACAACAACAGTTCAAAATCATAAAATTTGAAATATTAATTATAGGCTATATGTAAAGCTCAAAATTTAAAACAGAAACATATATCAGTAAGTTGACCCTACACAGAAAAACATGTTGAAAGAACTAAAGACAAGGTTCAGAGACTAATGACCAATCAGATTACATCTAGGCTATATTATGTGCTATAAATAGTGTACACAATGCACTACTAAATGTAAAAAAAAAACAACTAACATGTTTAATCCCCATGACAATCTCTAAAGAATCAAAAGAACTAAAGAACTAAAGAAGAAAGAAAACACTACCTATAGAAACATGGACACTATTCCCAATAAGCCACATCAGAAAATTAAGACTAGTAGAGCTTTGAAAGAAATTCTTGTAAAAATATAAAATTAAAAAAAAAACAACTAAAAATAGACATAACAAAAAAAAAACTATTTAAAAAAAAGTTGGTCTACTAAATAGCCTACAAGTGTGTTTAGTGAGGAGATAAGGGTGGCAATATCGTCTACACTCTAGTGCCAATACCTTGAATTTTTAAAAATCATTTCATTCCTACAATTTAATAAATTGGTCATCCTGTGTCAGTGGAAACCAGCGTTATAAGCTGTGGCTACAAGACCCTGGCAATAACAAATGTTTATACATGTGTCACAATTGTGGGCATCGACCAAATGAAATAGATGATACAGAACATAACATGGTGGTAACAACTTTTTCAAAATTCAGCAAAAAAGACAAAAGCAAATAATAAATATCTAAGAGGTTAAAATATTCAAAGTAATCATTGTTCCAGAATACATAGAAAGCTGAAGCCTCTTTATCACAGGTGAATATGATTAGAGCTATGAGAGCCATAACTGGTGCTACAGTATGTGTTGAGGGTGCTTAGACTTTAGGCAATACAAGAATTTAGGAGTCTTTGGATCCAAATGCAACATAGTAGGCTACTTGCACTAAAAATGTAGTTTCATTTAATGTACTCTTCTCATCAGTCATGTAGCCAGGAAATATTGTCATTCTCAGCTCCAATTTGTTTTTTCTTTACAACCTATCACAGCCTGGCCTAAATCAATATAGTTAGCAGCTGTCTGGAGGTTTCAAGAATAATCTGTCGAAGCTATGTCAAAACTAATTTTCACATCAACTGATTATCCAGTTTTGGTTTAGCGACAAAGTCAGAATTTCACTTTTCAGTGGCCCCACTTTGCTTGAAGAGAATCACTAAGACAAACAACACAACAGTTCTACCTACAAAATTATATTTTTCTTAAAATTGGCATTTCATTTGTTTGTCTTCTGAAGTAAAAAAAAACCCAACTACATTGTAATAATAGACATGGAATGATTAACCACATTTAGAAAGTGTGCAGAGATTGTGACTCTCAAAGTTCTGACATCAAGATCAATGGCCAACTGTTTCCTTGTTCTAACTGGCTTGATTAATATTAAATATTTTTTTACAAGTCTGGTGTGGATTGAACAGTCTTTCCAGTAAGAAATATCTTGGCTTTAGGTGTTCATTAATCTTTTTTTGTTTCTCTTTTATTGCTTCTTATAGTTTCCACTTTTTAAAACATGTTCTCATTAATAAATAGGCTTGTAACATGTTGAAGTTCCATTCTTGCCCCCCCCCCCCCCCCCCCAAATAAAGGGGGAAGGTTCAATTATTCTTCGTATTTTTTTTAATACTTTCTTTCAGTTTATTTTTTTTTACAATAGAAAAATGTCAAGCATATTTTCACTATAAGCAGTTTCAATAACAATTAAGTTCCTCAGTTTGTAAGATTAAAATGTCATTGATTCTGTTTTCCACTGTTCAAGAGATTTTTTCCAAAGATTAGTTAAATATCGTTCACTTTTTTTTTTCCACTCAGTATTTACAGATCAAAATGGTTTCTATAGTATATAGACATTAATATGGATTTTTAAAAAGAGCTACCATTTATTCTAGCCTTGTACTTACCCTGCCCAAACCAAATGCAGCGAACGCCCCAGGCTGGGGTGAGGTAGCAGCATTGTGCTGAATATAGGTCACACTCTCCTGCGAGTACATGTCCATTGGAGTTGGGGGAGAGTTGGTAAATGCACGATTCATGGGGGAGGTAGTAGTGGGGTAGGTTCCAAACCCTCCCAAAACAGTTGCTCCTGGAGAAAAAAAACATAATAAAAATTGAAGACATAAAAAAATAGATGTCATACTTTTTCTCTCCTGCTTAGTGGGTGTCCTTTAATGCATTTTTTTTTCAGTATATCTTAGAAAATCAAGGTCAAAAGAAAGAAACCAAATAGGTTTGCTTAAGGAATGCTTAACCATCTTTGTTTTACTGAAATTAGATAGTTTACAAATAATCGAATGAAATTACTTACTAGAGAATCCTTAATAATGTAAACCAGTTTCAGATTGATCAGTAGGTCTCCAAATTATAATGAACTTAAAAAAAATAGCTTTTCATTTTGGGAACCAATGTCAGTTGAATACACATCATTTTTATTTTTTAGTAGAAAACAAACTTTTTTGTAATTATTAATGTTTATATTACCATTTTTCACACATTAAAAAAAAAAATAGTTTGTGTTTAGTTTGTTCTTTAGTATGGATAATGGACTCAAAATGCCCAGTAAAATTTTTGCATACAGCAAATAGCATTGAAATGGCTCACATTAGTGGGTAGATACACTTTTAATGTTGTTTTGAAATGTATTAATTAAATAGTTGTAGAAAAACGTATCAAAAAGAAAATGAACATTTTGAAATTTGTGATTATAATGTGACAGCTTCATGTTATCTTTTTGGATATTTTAAGTTGTATTATTTAATTATTTTGTATCATTAAAAATTACTAAATAGAAAAATGTATAGCTAAGTAAGTGTATAAACAAGTTGGCTAATATAAAAATCAATTCCTACTTTATGAAGCTGGTCGTTGTCTATGATTTCTAATTCTGTTCAATTAGTGTACTACTTCATGAACTAGGAGTCTCTAGAGGGAGCAGTGCATAATCCTCTATCTAGATCCAGTCTAGTATTTTATCTTGTGAATTGAAAACATTCTTGGAGCTTGCATTTACATAAGATGGTATGCAAATTGTTTATTTAATAATTCAACTCCTTGTTGATGTAATTTTAGGTTGATTAAATAATTCTGAAGAAGTATTATGGTCAAACCAGAGTTTTAACTTTTGTTAGCTTTGAACTGTAACTATAGTAGTGTTGTGTTAGTTTTGAACTGTAACTATAGTAGTGTTGTGTTAGCTTTGAACTGTAACTATAGTAGTGTTGTGTTAGCTTTGAACTGTAACTATAGTAGTGTTGTGTTAGCTTTGAACTGTAACCATAGTAGTGTTGTGTTAGTTTTGAACTGTAACTATAGTAGTGTTGTGTTAGTTTTGAACTGTAACTATAGTAGTGTTGTGTTAGTTTTGAACTGTAACTATAGTAGTGTTGTGTTAGTTTTGAACTGTAACTATAGTAGTGTTGTGTTAGTTTTGAAACTTGGGAGTGAATCTTTCTCCAACTCTGGATGTTACTTACTACTTTCTTAATCCTGTCTACCCCCTCCCCTTAGTTAACATATAATTTCTTGAGTTAAATCTGTTCATGATTTTTTAACCTACAATATAAATATTCCAATTTTCTGAAGTTATTTTTCTAAAGAAGATTTTGTCCATTGCATCCTTCAGAATTTGGCTTCAGTAAAATAATATATATACCTGTCCACATAATATTCAGTTTGCGATTTTAATATGAGTTGTTCATGGAATTTAATTTAAAAAAATGAGTATTACATTTTGTATCATTAATGGTTGTTATATTATAAAAAGAAATGTTCTAACATTGTTCTAGTAAGAACATTACATTTTTAGAGACATACAATCTAATCCTCACTACTGTTTAGAGTCCATGCTAAATCCTGATTGCTCTGGTAAGATAGATGAGAAGATCCTGAATAAGCATGCTTGAGACTTCTGAGCTTTATTCAAATAATGCCATCTTATTTTCAAAAAAATCTTGAAAAATCAGAAACTGAAGTTGATTTGGATTTGGTGCTGACGATGATCACACAAGGGTCTTGTCTAGCTTTCATTTTTTTTAAATGAGGCTTCCAATTTTATTAAATACATTTCTTTTGATGCATGTAAATCTCATTAATTTTTTTATTATTTTATGAGCAGATATTTTTAATATGAAATGTATAGTCTGTTTTTTCATTAAGTATTAAGTTTAATTTGGTATGATGTGGTCATTAAATTGAATCACAAACAAATACTGATCAAATAACAAACAAGAAACAAAGACATATTTAAAGACAGAGACAACACAAATGAGATGTAAAATATGAAATGATGCAGTGAGGCAGGGGAGAGAAACAGAGCAGACTTATTGGATAGAAGTTTAGATGAATGAAATGAAAGATATATGGAGGAGTCTGGCACTTTTCTAAAGACATATTTCATGCAAATTAGTTTAGACCAGTGGTCCCCATTAGAAGAAAGAACTACCTAGCAATGGGAACAATCGTTTGATTGTTTATAGAAATATGGTTAAGCATCATTTCTAATGTTTGGGAACCTCTGATGTAAACATATGGTTAGAATTCTAGGTAGTGCTCATCTACAACAACCATGTGTAACAGATGAAGGCTTGCACTAAGTGCTGGAATTTCTTACCTTTAGAGGCATTGGAGGTTTAGGTTAAATTTCTGGCTGTTATTATGCTATATATATATATATATTTCTCATCTATTTATATCATGCTGAGGGAAGCTACACTAATTTGTAGATGGCTAAATGCTACCTAAATGCTAACATCAATGACAAATGTTGACATGACAGAAACATTTTAAACACAAAAACAATTTAGTACTTAAATACACAAACACCCACCAAAGCTGTGCCCAGCTGCCGCCCTTGTCATTTGCTCTCTCTGTAGCTGTGTTGTGGTGGCTAAAGTAAGGGCTGTGCTTCCATTATCGTTACGGTGGGTCAGAGACGGAGGGGCAGGGAGGGCCAGAGGGGCTGTAGCAACTGGGTTAGCAAAATCAGCATATGCTGTACCAGGGTTGGCCATCAGGGCTCTTTCAGAGCCGGCAGTTGACAAGGGAAGATAACCATAGCCAGGGACTACAATTGTAAAATAAAAAAAAAAAAAAGGAGGTTACAAATATAATCATTTTAAACAGTTTAAAATAATAAATACTTTTTTTGTTTCTTTAATGATAAAAGTATAAATTCTGACTTTTATATAGATCTAAGTAATATAATTAAAATTTGCTTGATAAAAAGTCCCTGGCTCTGGCTTATGCATGGAGTATAATCTTTAATCAAAATCTTATTTGATGAATTTCTAACACTAGTTTATAGACTCGAAAGGGTTCACTGCAGTTTTCTAGGATTGCCAAGGATACTGGAAGAAATGGCCAACTCTACTTACATTATACACATCTAGACTTTTTTTTAATGCTAGACTAACTCATAACATGTATAAACCTACTCGGTTCAGCGTACTAGAGTTTTCCGTGATCATTTCAAGCAATGCAGAAACATGTATTTAAATAAACTAAAAGAGGATGTGGCAGAGGAAAAAAAACAGATGTCATAGACGTTCAAATGTCTACAAAAAAAAAAAAAAAAAGACCAAAGGAATAGAGTGTAACACAAACAAAAAAAAGCTAAGTGAGAAACAGTTCAAACAAAATATTTTCCATAAAATGACAAGTTCAGAGTTCTAGGACAGTTTGCATGCACTGGTATAAGTCTGATTAACAAATTGAACTACAAGCAATGACTACAACATAGTATTAGACTACACTAGAACTACTTGAAGGAAGAACAAAAAATGGATTGTACTCTTAGCCCAAATGCTTTGAGAGAAACTGAATAGAAACAAAAACATGACAAAAACTTTAACATTTCAATTCATAGTGTTGTTTTTTGCTTCAATTTGACTTTTTATTAGCCATTCCATGCAATAAGCCAGAGTACTAGGGCCTAAAGGTCAAGGTGATCCTAATCCTCTCCATGTTCAGACAATGCAAAGATGTATTAGTCAGGAGGATAAAACATTGCTACAAGAAATAAATTATTATATATATAGCACGTTTATAAAACTAGTTTGGCTGTCAGTTACCTAAGAAAAAAAAACATTATGCAAAGATATAAATGATGTGTTATATTAACATTACTATTGAAATAAACTCAAGAAATATTTTCTAAATCAGGCACACACACAAAAAAAGAAAATGGCCTTGACTTATCAAAGCTTTTGTTTGTTGCCTATGAGATGAGTGTAAAATTGTGATCTAAAACATAAGACATGCCCAGGCCAAATTCTTATCATTAACTTCTCCAAGGCACATTCTAACTCCCCTCTTATTTGACAAGTTTCAGATGTGCTCTCAGAGTTGATCCTAGTCCTAATCTCCCAAGGGATGGCTGGGGATGACAGGGGCAGGGTTCAAAGCCAGGATCATCAAGATGAAGGTCAGGACTGATACCACATGACTTCCCACCATTATGTTAAATATGTACCTAATATTCCCGAATATTGATAAATATGAAAAAACCATCACTGTTTTACTTTTTCTTAAAGTAGTGTTTTTTTTTGGGTTTTTTTTGAGCAAATTACTCTCTGAAAATCTCTCAACCAACAGCTATTCAGTAAAAGACTCCTAGGAAATTTATTAGAAATGTGCCTTGTAATAAAAAAAAAGGCTAGGATCAATTTATTTTATGCTTGTCAATAATACTGTGTGCTTTCACCAATCTAGCATTTAAGTATGTAAACATAGTGACAGCAATGTGACTAGAATATAGCAATGTAAATGAAAACAAGTCTTATAGTAATAAATAAAACAACATCATAAAGAAAAAAAAACTAATTTTCTAAAGTGTACAAGTAGGGTCATGTTGACATCACAAACTATAAATACAATAAGTAAAATAGAACTATATATATAGGCCTATACATAATGCATGCACGATGACTGCCATAGATGTGAACCACATGAGTCTTAAACATCGTCTATATAGGCCTATATACTTTGTTTTTTATGCATAGTTATAAATCTGATTTTCTTTTTTTTTTTCTGTTCTAAATGAAATTTCTATAATCTCTTTCATTTCTAAGAGAAACAAAAACAGAACAACAAGTTCAAATTTTTATGTACAACCAAAAAAAAAAAACACATCTATCTTAGTCTTAGATATCAAATCATTATCTGCTCATTTTCTTCTACTAAAGAAATAAAAAATGCTTTTGCCTACAGGTATATTTAACACAGTTAGCTTGTGTGTAAGAAATAAATATTACTTCTTGTTACGAAAATTATTTTTTGTTTAATCAATTAAAAACACCTAACTTTAGATGCTTCTAAAAAAAAATATTGTTGGCCCTATCAAGTCAGGTTAGCTATTTCTTTATTGGATAAGTTAACACAAATTAGATTTTTTAGAACTAGTAATAAATCAAGCCAATTAGAAGTTTTCATAGATATAAACCAAAATAAGAAGGAAACTCAATACAGTACAAACCAAGAGAACTATAGAAAAAAAAAAGATAAATAAAGGGAGGGAATACAATGCCTAATCTAAGAAACTGAATGAGACTGTAAATTTAAGTGCTAAAAAAAGACACAAATATCTGTGAACATAGTTCCCTCCCTTACCAGGAACGTGATTGGCCAATGTGAAGAATGAGGTGTTACATGTATTGGACGGCCTGGTCACCCCTACACAAGGCGCAGCTGTGGCGTATGGCTGGGCTCGAGGTATTTGCGACCCAAGGTTGGTACCACATGCAAAGATAGGTGAAGCCTGTGTCAGGGTGATCCCAGGAGAAGGCGACACCTGGGACATGGCAGTGGGACTGCCACTGGCTGTAGATGTCAAGCCCATGTTGGACATCATGGCAGAATTGAGGCTGACTGCGGGAGGGGTAACGGATTGAGAAAAACAGTTGGTCGAATGAATATAAAATTTTTTCAAAAACATTCTATTACTAACTGGTTCAAAATCAACAATGAGTTCAACAATGAGAGAACAAACATATTTCTGAGCCAAACACAGATGTAAAGATGAGATAAAACAAAAAAACAAAAAAAAAAAAAGAACACCTTTCACTAAAAAAAAATATATAAACATAAATAAGAGAGTATACAAATATAAAAGGTTTGTGAATAGCAAATTTTCAACCAACATAGCAGTCCTTGAAGTCAGAAATACAGTTGGATCGATGGAACAGCATAAAGTGGAACAAATGAACACTTAGCATATAAGATGTCAAAAGAAAGTAACAAAAAAAAACAAAAACAAGACAGTGAGAAATCCTATTGATAAATACGGACAATTAAATCATGCTGCAGAAAGCTAGCTACTAACTAGAGCATTCAAATAAATAGAACAGCTACAGCTAGGCTAAAATTCTAAATCTCCTTTTTTTCTCTAAAAAATTAAGTTCTAATGAGCAAGAACACTGTTGTTGTTTTTTTGCCTTATGCTAAAAACAAAAATTTAAATAGAACAAAACAAACATATTGTGCATTAAAAAAAGAATTTCGTAAAAATATATAGGCCTATATGGAAAATGGCAAAAACATCAATAAGACTAGAGCTGAAATAGCAATCAGGTCAAAATTTTAAACACTAAATCTTATTTAATGTGCACTATAAATCTCTTTTTTTAATCATACCTTATTGTTAAATTATTTACATATAGACTAAAAATAAAAATAATAACTTAAGTTACAAAATAATTTTTTTTAAACATTTCTTAAATGGTACATAAGTAATTAGTACACTAAAAACTTAAACACACATCCTAGAAAAAATGACTATCATAAAATTCTAAATAATCACACAGCTAACAGCAAGGCATGCAAAATAAGTTGTCAGTAATGAATGTACTCCAATGCACTAAAACACATACAGCATTAAAATATCTAATCTAATAGCAAGCATCATGAATGAAATGATAACATCTGAGTGAATAAGTCAGAAGTCTTTTTAAATTTAAGGACAAGCAGAAAGAAAGTAGAGAAAGATTCAGAATTTAATGAACATTTTTGTGTGTGCAAATGTGTTTTCTTATTTTCTTTCACAAACAGTCTAGAGATCTACAAGAAGTAATGAAGTAACGAAGGGACGCAGACATTTGACAAATCTAAAGAAACAGCATTATATTCATTCAACATATAAAAACAAATTTCCAAGAAACATTGAAAATGTTTATTCATGTTTCTGTCACTCCATCAGTGGAGATACACAAATTAAAATAAAAGGATTACAAATGAAAAAAAAAATCAAAACCAAAAATTTTCAACAACATTCAACACTTCATTAGCAAGTTTCATATGAAAATTACAAACCAATGAGACAAATGGACAAAGGAATATTTTTTTTGTAATAAAAAATATTTTGATATCTTTAAACAGCATGATAAAAATATTTTTACATTTCCAGAAATTCTTTCTTAAAAATATTTAAATTTTACACTGACCAAAACTGAAAGTTGAAATATTTCTTTTTTTTTTTTTACATAAATCTTTTACTAAGTTGCCAACACAAAAGAAGTTGAAGAGCTCACTTTTGGCAATAAAAGGGTCAAAGTGAAATGATTAGTGAACAAAATATAAATGTTTTAGGGACTTAATGAAATAAAAAAAAAAAGACAGTAAAGTAAAATGATTTGGCTGACTGGTGACATGGAATCCAGAACATTCTTCTTTGACATAAAAACAAAAGCCTTGAGTAATGTAGAACATAGGGTAGCAAGCAGATAGATATTAATGTCAAATTAGCACTGTTTCAGAAAGACACACTGATATGAAAATGATGAGATAGCAAATCTCTGCATATAAATTGAATCACATCCACACAAAGAAGTGTATATTTGGGAAAAGTTGTTTTTTTTTTTGCTGGGTATTTTTTGTTTGCGACATTTCAGGCCATACTAGGCAATCATCAAGAAGGAGAATGGTAAATATAATAAATATATGTACATGCATGCAGGATTCACAGAAGAAAAACTTTAAAATCAGTGAAAAACATAGTTATAATCTTATTGCAGTAAAAAACTGTGATCAGCAAAAGAATCAAGTATTTATTATAATGGAACAAAATAAAGGGAAAATGTTTAGTTCATTGTAAAGTCCTGCCTCATATTTCTTTATTGAAAATGAGCAAAAAAAAAAAAAACAACAAAAGAAGAATATGAAGAGAAACATGTACAATGCAAAATGGCATCAAGTTTGTTTGACATATGTGTGTCATGTGTTTAAAAAATGACAATAAAGGCAACATTTAGAATAAAAAAGTAAAAAAAAATATTATACATTAATGTGATCACTGCAAAATTGTTTTTTAATTTCTTAATTTTTTCATAAAATACTAGGGGAAAAAAAAAAAGGAAACATTGCTATGTCATTTTTTTTTAAATAAAAAATTTTGGATACCTTATCTTTAAAAAGTAATTAAGTTGAATGCTTTTTAATATGTTAATATAAAAAGTATGCAGAGCAATTTTGAAAAAAAAAACTCCATCACAAAATGAGTTGAAAGCTGAAAAGTACTTATGGATGTGCCTATCTGAGTGAAGTCATTTACATCATGCACTTTGCAGTTCATTACAATACATGATGCTGACAAAAAAAGTTTTCAGGTTTTTCTCAGGTCCACAAATTTTGAAATGACACTTTAAACATTTTTTTTTGTGGTTATTTTAAAGAAAAATTTTCCTTTATGCTTATAATTTTATTTGTATTTTTTGTAAGGGATCAAACATTGAACTTTCTTCATTCAGATTAACAAACAAGTTTATTCAACTAAGAATCATGGTCTCTTTGTATAGATGTTTAAAAAAAAAGAGTAAAAAAAAACAACAAACACATCTTTATAACATCAATTCACCAGAACACCAAAATGAAGGCTTTCATCAATTAAAACATTGAATACAACTTTGTATTAATTTATATTTGAATGAGGTAATTAGGGTGGAGCTGTGGTGTGGGGAAGTTAGGAGTGGAGGGGGGAGGGGAGGGGAGACTGAACAGCAATAGGTGTCCATTATCACAGTATTGATATAACTTGAACAATAGGGTGAGTTTGAGTCTACTAGTATTCATTCTACAACCCATGCTATGTATTAACTACAACTTAGCTGTGTGCTGATGGAAAATGATTTTTAATAATCTAGTAAACACAGCAGTGACGTAGGCTACCTCTTAACTTAACAGAATTCTTTTAGATAACAGATTTTAATATTTCATTTAGGGTATTTTCACACAAAACACTTTTATTTATTTAAAAAAATGAGTTTCTCACAATGATTTAATAATAGTGCCAATTTAGAAGTCAGTTTATCCATTTTACAATTAGCACTAGCAAGGTTTAACTCCTTTAAATGAATTCAATTTGAAACTTCTGTGAATATTTACATTCATTGTTCTATTACCCAAAATGAAAAATCACACTGCTGCAAAGTACATATAAAAAATTTGAATAGAAAAATGATATAAGTTAGATAGCCCGCTAAGGTATAATATAAATGTGTAGAAGAACTACAAAAAGTTAAATTCACTAAGAAAACACATGACTAAGCCAAATATTTGACATATACTTAGTAAATATTTAGCACCTATTAGCTTTAAAAAAAAAAAAAGTAAGACTAATACAAAAAATGTTACTCTAACATAGAAAGCTTGTAGAGATTTAGTAAGTTTCTAGTCAAATACAATTTTGTACACATGACTCCATAGATATATAGATGTATATCATATATAATTACAAATAAAATGTTTGAATTGTTAAACGCAATTACACATACAGTGATAGTTCAATATCATTATTGCTTTGATATTAGTAAGACATGTAATAAATCAATAGTCTTGTACAGTTATAATACAATGTACACAATTAAAATGTATTGCACAATTCAATTGGAAGTTTGTAAATTAACACAAAATGATATTTTGTTTTAGGGGGTATAGTTGCGTGTTGTTGTTTTTTAATTACTGAAACATGCTCTTTCACAACACCATCTACTGATGTGATATAGGAATACAACTTTTTGTTTCTCTATGAAAACTGGTACCTCTGTAAGACTCTCTTAAAAACATAACATACAAAGAATCAGGTTGAATATCTATTGATTATATTTTAGTAATCTTGTAGAAATATTTACTATTAAATTGATGTTGAAATAGGCATGAACATTTGATTGGTCTAAATCTTCTCTTAATATCTTTTGTTAGCCTTTGATTTATACCATCTCTCAGAAAATATTAGCTGATGCTAACAGATGTACTAACAGTTTCAATGACATAAATATTTTTTTTCAATTTGGAGAAGTGTAAACCATCATAGGAATTTTGAATAAATGAAGGGGGACAACAATCTAATATATCACACACATACATGTATATGTGAAAAAGAATGCTACTGAATGGCTAAACCTATTTTTAGGCTGTTTTAATTCCATTCATAAATAGAGCTGCGCCAAAGGGAAGAATAAGTGAAAAGCTCATGATACACAGATACGTTTGTTAGAAGCCTTATTAGTAGTGGGCCAAAGTGGAGGTAACTAAGATGTTAGGCACCAAGCAAGTATCCAAAGGCTGTCTTAGAATATGGAGAGGTATTTGTTAAGCCACTTGGTTAGTAAATGGAAAACAATAGATAGGGTGCTTCACTTTATTTTCTCAGTTACTTCTCCTAAGTTAGCATTAGCAAAGAATCATTCTGACCTCCCATAAGAGTGAAACTCCACAGTTTGGCCAATGTATCAATATGTATTGAAGAGACAGAAAGACAAGGGAGATAGGGCAAAGGTGTTTGTTTAAGATGGATTGCTTCATCAAAAAGAAAAAAAAATAAATGTGTTTAATTAATAGCCTTGTCCATATAAAAAAAAAGAATTTCTTGTGAACTTGATGTGTTGAAACAAAAACATTTATTGAACTGGGAACAAATGTTTACATTAAAAAAATGTTAGACCATTGTTGACATTATGAACAGGTGCGGATGAACAAGTATATATCAATAGAAAGTAATGAACATATAATAAATAAGGTAGAATAAGAGCTTGTATAATACAGAATATCACATTGTAAATGGGTGAGACAAAATGTATACATAGCAAGATATCCATCCAATAAATAGCCATTACACACTCTGCACAAGGGAAGCAAACAAAGAAATCAGAAAGAGAAAAAACACATAGCATCCTTCCAACCAATCGGAATATGAGATTGGCTTAGTGGGATTGGATTTGTTACAGAAAAAAAAAAAAGAAGGACAATTGATTTTTATTTTATTTATTTTTTTTGGTTTATTTTCTTTTTCTTTAAAAAATCTGGTAAACATGGAGTGAGACAGGCATTACATCTTGGATGGGAAAAAATATATATATATGTGTAAGAATAGGTAGGGTAAAGGGACATTTAATAAGTTACATCAAGATATACAATTTTTTTGCAGGTAGGTGAACATTTGATACATCGAAGCATTAGAAATTATATGGACAGCAAGATGATCTTAAATAAAGAGTATTTTAAAAACATCTTTAAGTCAATATAAAAACAACAGAAAAGTTTTTTGTAGCCTCTTTTAAGTCAATTTTAAATATTTATGAGAAAAATCTATTTGTGCCTCATTTAAAATGCTTCATGAAATTAAACTTTAGCATATGTACTTTTAGATACATTGAATAGTCATATGCTTAAAAAATATGATTGTTATTTTATCCTGTATTTAAATTAAGACTTATAAAATAAATATTCTCTTGCATTCAAAACATAAGAGACACAATAAAGAGATTAGCATTTGTTTTTATTACTATTTTTATTACACTGCTGAATTAAGAAAAAAAAAAAGAATCATATTTTTGTCTTATAACAAAAAACAACTAGTTAGGGAATCAAAGCTTTACATCTAACTGTAGACTCCTATCTAGAGGAAAGTAAATGTCTTACAGAATATCAATCTATCGTTAGAGCCAATATATGGCTTTTTATTATAGATCAAAATGTATAGAGCTAATACATTTCAATTTATATATATTGGAAGGATTTAGAAATTTTTTAGATATGTAGGCTACTGATAATTACTAACAAAATAACTACACATTTTTTATTATTAAGAATGTTAATCATTTTTTTATTATTATTTCAAAGTGGATAAGTCAAACTATATTGACAATTGTATAAACTTAACTTTCACTGGTCTATAGAAAATGAATATGCCTAACTAATGTTCCAGACTTTGCTACTTAGTTATATTATTCTTAATATTTAATATAACAATTAAAATCCAAAATCTATGTTTCAGATCACTTTTCCTTCCATTTATAGACCATTTCTCATAAGATGAACATCACAGCATAAATATTGTTCTTAAATTTATTATCTTCTTTTTAGTTAATTCTAAAAGCCAACTATCTCTCTCTATTTCTGTTCTATAGATTTCTTTCATTAAAAAGAAATGTGTAATATAAATGAGGATATTGCAACATATGAAAGTTTTAAAAAGAACAAATATTCAAACAGGTGCCGATGAAAACAAGATAAATATTTCACCAATGTTTCATAAGTAGAAAAATGCCGTGCCTCACAGCAACCAAAACAGAAAAAACAAAAACGAAAGAAAATGTTTGGAGTTTTTTTTTAAACCGTCAGTAGCTGCAGTATCTTTGATTCTCTGTATAGTACAGTGTTGTGAGGTTGTATTTCCAGTTGGTTTGAAGTTGTTGTTTTGTCTTGCACTGACTGTAACCTGCTGAGAGAAGCATTCAGAAGCCTAAATGAGCTTCAGGATACCAAGAAGTCAGATGTAAGAGCTCCATACCTGTAGGGTATGTGATGTAGCCAGGGGCCATGGGTGGGAAACCTGCTCGTCCATATGCAGCTGCCGTTGCAAATCCAGGGAAGCCCGGGTGCATGTAGCCTGGTAGAAAAGAAAATTATATGTCTTATTTTTTTTTTACTGAATTTTTTCTTTAGTGAAACTACATTATGTGCTACTTTTCAAAATACAAAATATGATGCGCAAGAATAAAAATGTATATAACTTCCTAATAAAAATGTTAATTTTCACATAGAAAAGTATTAAAATGCTCAATGCTAGTTTAATAAATAAGGTAAATTTGTTAAAACATTGGGAGGTTGACAAATTTATAATTTATCAGCATCTATGTCCTTAACAAATTTAAAAAGAAAAGGTGTAATGGAATAAAAGTAAAGTAGTCTACATGCAATTTAGAGATTAAAGTGGAATATGTTCATTAGTTGGAATTTAAATTTCAAATTTTTCAATTGTATTGTCCCTTCTGACAATTAATTGATTAATTAACAATCAATGAAAAAGAATGATAAAGATCTATTTGCAAAATATAAAAATTGAGATTAGTTTGTGTTTATTGTTTACATCTTTAAATCTTACATAAGATATTTAATAGGAAATGAAAAAAAAAATTAAACTCAATGTATATCTGTATATTACAGTAAGGGGGTGGAGGAGAAAAGTTGGTTGGTTTTCTAAATCTGTATTAGTAAGGGGTGTTAATTTATTGCTGCTGTTACTATTAGATTATTAATATTATTTTTATCTTATAATTATTTTTATCTTATAATCTTAGCTTTAAAATGACAGACCCTTTCTTCCCTTATGTTACAGTAATGTGAGTTATTTCACTGAATTTTTTTATTACAATATTTCTTACAGATAATATGCAGAGTAAAACATCATCAAACCTTCTAAAAGATCAGAAAAAAAAAGACAAGACTTCTATTCTACAAGAGCTAATTGGTAATAAAAGCAACTAACAGACAATACAAGTGCATGCAAAAGTAAATCTTTTCCATTTATACCGAAAGTTTCTACAAGCCTTAAAGTATATTTTATGGATCAGTCTCTCAGTTCAATTTATTTAGTATTATAATTAGATTTTTAAAAAAATTATAACAAATCTGGTTATAGCTATGTGCAGAACATCAAACAATAATTTACAATTGTTTAAAGTTGTGTTTGCATTTGTTGTAGCTTTTTGCAGAATACTGGTTTTAGCATTCTATAAATATATTTATGACCAAAAAAAATGTTTCTTCAAAATATTAAAAGCTACTTTTGGGAAAGCAAATAAAATAATTTCCTTTGAGTCATTAAAACACAAAGAAATATTTTAAAATAATAAAATAGCAAGTAAATTTTCTTTTTTTTTCAAACGGAAAAAAAAAAAGACTTACATATTTCTGGAATAAGGGCATCTTCGCCAATCAAGGAATCTGTATAGAATATCGCGCCATCCTCTGTCACTAGAGAATGAAGGATAGAGGAAGGTAGCTAGACTCACAGTGCAAAAGATCAACAAATACTTACAAAAATACTTGTTTGCTTTCTAAATTCTGTTATTTTTGTGATCTCAAAGCATGAATAGACTTGAAGTCTTATGATTTCATATGATACTTTAAACTCATCAATAATATGAAGAAAAAAAAAAAGAAATGTTTTTAAATTAAAAGAGATAATAATTTAAAGGGTCTTTATATAAAAAAAAAGGTCAGTAATTAAACTGATCTTGTGTCAGACAGCGATAAGATAAAGCCTTGCTAGTATAACGTCCCTTATTAAAAATTGTGTGATAGCCTCTATTATAGTTTAACAATCCTACATAATGCATTACTTGATCGAAGACACACATCTTCAATTTAACAAAAGAAGTGGATAAATTAGGTTCAGTTGCGGCTCTGATAGATGTGTAGCAGATAATAATAAATAATAATAACTTGGTTTTATTACCAGATAAATTGTGATTCTAAATGATTTAATGTACACAGCTATTTTAAATGGGCTAGTCTTATTTAGTTTCAATAATAACAATAATATTCATGTCTATTTATTAATTTCATAATGATTTTTATACTAAAATCTCATAAAAACAGCTGAAACTATACCAGTGAACCTATAAGTCTAATTACTCTATTCAATGAAAAAAAACCTCCTGGAATTGTCAACATAAATATGTATAAATTCACATTCATTAGAGAATTGCTTACAGTTTTGAAAAAAAATGTAGGATTTATGATCTCATCTGAGAAATATAGAAACAAGACTATTTAACCATCACCATGATTAGTGCTACACAATTCAAAGCATCAAACTTGTAGAGACTGTAATATGTGCTTATGAATCGACTGTATACAATAAGTAAGGGGACACGGCTGTGTTTTAATTGGAATTAGCAACAGCATCCATTCTCAGAAAGTCATTTATTTGTAACATTTTTTTAATGGAAGAAACTAAGGCAGTCAACAGAACTGTATCAAAAATTTTTTAATTTACTAAACAATCATTTGTTTAATATTATAGAGCATATTTCTTATGAAATTTGTAAAAAAAAAAAATGAGGCAATAAAAAAATGGTAATGGATTATTTAGTTTAAAGCTTCAATTATCATTTTTAAATTAATAGTAGGACTATGCCTCTTAGATGACATTTTGACACTAAGGTAAATCTCTAGAAATGCCAGAGAGAAAAAAACAATGCTACAATGAAAAACAGATCTATAAGGAAAAAAAAAGATTTTTTGTTAAAGTCTAAATAAAGAACAGCATTCACATTTCTTCAACAGGAAACAGCCAGCAGAAAGCAGAAACCAAGGCCCATGATTCTATTTCTGTGTAAAAGAATAAAGCTGTTTTTTTAATCAACTTTGCAAGAACCAACACAACAATATTTAACCACTGTAGCGGTTATTGACTGGCATTACTTGTATTAATAGAAACTAATCCTAAAAAAAAATCTAAATATAGAAGCATGCTTCTACTTTTTTGTCAATATTTTTATGATGCTTGGTTACCATAGAAACGTGATTTGAAAAAAAAAACTTGTTATGATAATTATAGAGGCTACACAACACTACAATACAAGGTTGCCAACATGGGTATAATTAAAATGAGATTTATTTTTAATTTTTTTTTTTTTTTTTAATTTTAGTTTGATTTTACTTCCAAAGTAATATTTCTGATTTAATAAATCAAATTTTCCAATGTTAAAAAAAAATAAAAGTATTATGTCAACCCAATATTGGCAAATAGGGGACGTTTATATCATAAGGCTAATATCACGCCGTACTGACCAAGGGCACCTCGAGCAATGCCACGCCCTCTGGCTAGTGGGTTGGTAGGTGCCATCACTTCTTTAGGCTGGGCCTTCTTACATTCAACCTGGAAATAAACACAAAATCTTTATTCAATTTTTAAAAAGCTAAAAAGTATGATTGATAATAGAAAACAAAAACGTGAAATAATAGAAAGCGGATACAGGTGTCAAAATGTTAAAGGGTTACTCTTTATGGATGACACTAAATCAACAAATAAATGATATTATTAGGTTAGAATCTTTAAGGAACTATTTGGATTTGTGTCTGTGTGAATGTTTTTCTAATAGGTAGCCATACTTGGCAAATGTTAGTGTGAGTATATTGAGTTTGTTCTCTGTGTTCCAAGATGTGCACAATCTAATTTCAAATGACTTATGATTGAGCATCCAACCAGTGGGAAACTTTTCAGCTACAACCTCATGCTGAGTGAAGAAGAAGACCTAGATGTTTTTTGACTTATATTCCAAGATGTATGTGGAGAATTTTTAAATATTTATTATCTATAACTAAAGGCTAGATCTAGGTCTACATTCATTTCTTTTTTTTCTTTTAAGCATTTTTTCTGACATAGCCGAACTATCAAAACAATTATATATAGTTAGCTGTAGCAAGTGACTTACCATTTTACTGTTAATTTCATGAAAATGAATCTCTACCACTTTTTCTACTACATCTTCTGATTCAAATGTGATAAAACCAAAACCTATGGAAGAGAAAGAGAGATATACAAAATTAAAATATAATTAAAATAAATTTAAATTCAGAAATATTTTTCTACCATCAATAAACTTTCTACATGACTTAATTACATGTTATTTTTCCCACTCTTGGATCAAGCTGAAACTTTGCACAATTACTTATTGTCAAAGACAACACAAGTATCCACCAAAAAAATCATCCAAATAGAGAACTTTTCCAGCAGGAAAAAAAATTAATAAAAGTTCCCCTTACAGACCTTGCAATCTATTATAGGGCAGTGGATGTAAAGGTCATGAAATAATTCTTACAGAATTGAGAGATATGGCTAAAAAATGTAGAGTTCTATTCCTAAGACAAGCTTTTTTAAAAATTATTTTTAAATTTTCTTTTTAACTTATATACTCTATATGTTTTTCCATGACCTGCTCTTTACACTTTCTAATGTTTTGTTTTTCTAAAATGTCTCTCCAAATTGTCTACCCATTTCTTCAATGAGCTTCATATGATACATTAGCTATAGAAATATAGGTCAGTGTTTATTCAAAGTCTATCGCTTTAGTTATCAAAGTTGTTTTTTTTAATGAACTAATAAAAAAAATCAACTCTCAATATATTTGAAAACAAGTAAATAATAAAACAATACTTTAAAAAAAACAACAAAGCTTATATTAAGTGTACTTATAGACTATCAATTAGTTTTATTTTTGTTTTGTGTTAAATGCCATTCAAGGTAAAGGGTGCTAAACTATACATACTTCAACCTTGTTTTTTCTTCATAACTTGGCTAAGGAATATTTTTACCAATTACTCACATTTAGCTTTAAGCTTTCTCAATGCAATGCGCTATGATCCTATGCATCACTTGTCTGGACCGGTTGTGAAAAGGGGAGGGAAGAAAGGGGGTATCTTAGGAATGTTACATGTTCGTTTTTTTAAATGCATAATACAAATGTTCACTCAGGGCGCGACTCCTCGATTGGAACTAATTCAACTTATATCACCACATCTGTCAAGATATCATGCTCAAGATACCAAACAAAATACATGTAATTAATTAAAAATAGTTAAGTAACTAACATTCATATTCTT
Organism: Biomphalaria glabrata; assembly: GCF_947242115.1. Taxonomy (NCBI): domain Eukaryota; kingdom Metazoa; phylum Mollusca; class Gastropoda; family Planorbidae; genus Biomphalaria; species Biomphalaria glabrata. Next base: position 24,468,003 of record NC_074722.1, read on the forward strand.
TTTTATTATTATTATTGATTTTTGTGTTGTCAGGTAAAAGAAATAATTGTGCAAAATTTATATCAGAATCCCAGATTGGGTGTGGGAGAAATAACGTGTACACACTTTTTACCATACAGACAGACAGAGAAAGCTGATATAGGCTTTGTGAAAATAACTGTGCACATTTATTTATTTTTGTTGTTGTTGTTGTTGTTTTCAAATGGAAAAAAAGTGAGTGAAAACAACAACAAAAAAAAAAAAAAACATTTTTTAGAAAGGAGATAATTTGAAGAGTTTTAATTCTATGAATTCATGAGTTATCTTTCTTTGCCCACAAAATCTGCAATTAATTTAACTAACAGATAGGTCAATCTAAAAGAGACAATATAAAAGCTACTATTTCAATAATAATACCGCATTCAGTTATTTCATCCATTATTTAAACTCTGAGCCCCTTTTATTATTTTATTGTTATATTATAATCTTACTACCTCAACCCAAATGCAGATCACTAAATGGTACGTTCACTCTATGCCACGGAAAATCCATCCGCCCTTACACTATTTAAACAGGAGATAACCCACACCAACACTATTATCGCAGATATTATTATTGTTTTGTATTTCTTAAAACTATTAATACATTGAACCCCAAACATCTTTGTTTAAACCCAACTAGCTATCACGCTACACACTGGCCCACCTCAGACTTGGAAAGACTAAACAAAAGGTTTAACTTTTTTTTTCCCCTTGAGCTGGAGTAAGCACGGAGCTGTACTTTTGTAGTAGTTTCCCTGGGAGGTGTGGAAGTGATGGGTGGGTGATGGAGAGGCGAAGATCTGAGTAAACAACAAAGGAGGACCCGGTATGTTTACCTTGAAGACCCTTTGACAGGAGGCTAGGCAGCTGAAAGCTACACAAAACATTCACGTCTACACATGTACACACCGACACACGCAACAAGTAGAGCTACGTTCCAGCTTCTAGAACATTCTTTGAGACTGAAGACAAATAGATCTAGATAGTGTTCAATTATTGTCAATAATATGTTCCAGCTTCTTTGGGCTGTGCTTGCAATGGGGGTCAGAACAAATCGTTTGGGCTACTTACGGCTGGTTCATGACTAGTGGCGAAGCTATGTGGGGGGGGGGGGGGGGAGGGGGAAAATTTGAAATTCCCATGGCCCCCATTTGAGGGGGAGACCTAAATGAGTGCTTTTTAAATTAAAAATTAAATATTACGCAAAATACAGGGGCCCCAAAGAGGTCAAGGCCCCCCCCCCGGGCCACCAAATGATGGGAAATTCCTAGCTACGCCTCTGTCCATGACTAATCGTTATAAGGACAAATGAGTTTCACTCGAATGGTTAACCAGACAAACCTTCTGCAGGATGGCGGGGGATGGCAGCGGAAAAGGTTTGAACCTGATACCGCCTGGACTATCGAACGACATTCCAGAGTGCATAGCACGCGACTATCAACACAATAGCAAATGTATCGACTATATGACCTTTTCACCTAATCCACGTGATCAAATTTCAACTTCAACTCTCTCTCTCACACACACACACACACACTTCTCAAACCCAAATCACAAATGAATACATTATGAAGTACATGATTATAGCTACCGAAACTCTTGTTTTCTTCTACTGTACTACTCATTAATCTTCGGACTTGAAGAAAAGCCTTATTATTATTCAGTACACATGAATCGAAATATTATAAGTGGCCAAAACTGTCAAATTCATATTATATATTTTCTGTCTACCTTATTTTCGTTGGTTAGAACGAGGTCGCAACTAATGCGTGAGAAGTAGTGACATTTCGATGCGTCCTGGATCCATTAGCAACAGTCGATATTGTGACAATCTTAGGCGATTACTTGGGAATCGATGCAACTAATTAGGACAATAGAAACATTAGCTAAGCATACAACGCCGATACTGGGAGAAAAATATTTGCTATCGCTCAACTACTAGCAAGGGATACTACTCCAGATTTTTAAAACACAAGTCTAATATTTTTATCCTGCAGACGAGTTTGTTGAACCAAGGGGAAAGTACTCTGTATACTTTTTTTTTCCCATGTCTCCCTAGATTTCATGGTTTCTAAATGATAATGAAATGATTTTCAAATATTGACACAGTTGGTCGGTCTTCATTTTCATAACCGGGGTAAATTTAGGTGCATTGCAGAAAATGTTCCAGGACAGCGGTGCCCAATACTTTTTCGATCTGGAGGCTATATGTGCCCTACATTACGACAGCCGAGTATCGAGCTGCATCCCCGCAAAAAAAAAGTGGTCGAGTCCAATGGAACCGAGCCTCTGTAGCCTGTAAGATGTATGGCTGAATAGCTCGTGATCAAATCCCAATATAGACTAGGAAATTTTTAGTCTTCAAGACAGAAGACTACAAAGTAAAGTAGCAATAATGCATAAAACACTTAACCATAAATTAGAAAAAGAAAACAAAAACCTAATAAAAAATAATCAGAAAGACACAAAGATGAATATAAGGCACATTCCTCGTTCCATATGCAAGGACAATCATGTACAAGTGCTCCTTCTTCCTTAGTGCTATTAGGCATTGGATTAAGTTGCTTGAAACAACGCGCAAAACTAAGGCTGTGGCAGAGTTTGAGTCACCGATTAACATGCAAGACATTGACACAGGGATACATGTAGGACGTAACTATCCTCTATGGAATGTTGTATTATTTGCGAAAAAAAGGGTAATTATAATCACAACAAATTTCCAATAAAGATCAATACAACAATCTGAACTTTATTCTAAAGAATGAACAAACTGATAACAAATCTAAGAGCCAATAGCTTACTGTAATGACGTTGTAAGCACGATTGCAATGTGAACTTTTAAAAACATTAAATACTAAACACTAAATCCTTTAAAAAAATGAAAGATAAAAATAAATGTATCAACTCTCTAGTGGTTGGTCATAAAAACCTTTTTTTTTTTAATTGAAAGAAAGAAAATGAGTTCGGGTCACTTAATATGACACAATATATGTAACGATGTGACCTTTGAACCTTGATCTTTATTTTCACCAATAAGAATTCAGGAAATGTTTAGTGTATATAAGATGTGTTTCTCTGTTTAAAAAAAAAAAAATTAAAAAAAAAAAAAGACAGTCGTGGCAACAAGAACAAGGTATCCTCTTAAAACCTTTCAAATATGCGATTACAGATTTAGTTCAATTGAAGTCTGGGAAGAACAGAAAAAGAAGCCAAAACCCAAAAAAAAAAAAAAAAACTTACATATGAAGATAAATAAATTTTAAAAAAAAGGTCAACACATCATTTTCTTGGAAGTTGGTTTCTCTTCATTAAATAATATCATAGCAACACTATGACAACAATCAACCAACATTTCACTTAAATCAAAGGTCAAAGAAATGACCAAAGGTCATTCATAGGCATTTTGAGAGAAACTTAAAATTTACAGTTCTCTACAAGGACGAATCACATGTAACCTTGGTGTCAGACGTCACAGTAGGACTAGTGTAGCCAGATTTTCCACTTTTTCACTGCAGTGTAGCCGCAGAAAGAAGGTCACGGCACAGATCCACATCACAAACTCTTCACGTCGACTACAATATGAAAGCTGTTAAAAATGTGCTCTTCAAAAATACCCATGAATTTAAAAAGACATAGTATACAGTTGTGATGAATGACATTTTTATAGTCGTACGTTTTATTTATTAAATGTATTCTGTTCTCTCATTTTTTCATGGAAGGTCTGAGCTTGGATAGCTGGGTTTTTGTGGGGAGTAGAATTTTTAGCAAGGGACATCTGTTTCTTGGGAGTCGTGACGTCATCAAAGTACTGGGTGAACTAGACGAATGCACTTTGAGTTCCCCGAGTCGAGTGTTGGTTTAATAGATGTAAGAAACCTGTTGAAAAAACATTGTTAGCGAGGGTGGATATGGTAGACTGAGATAAAAGGTGAGAAAAAGAGAGAGAAAGAGAGAAAGAGAGAGAGCCAGTAGCTAACCAAACAAAAGATCGCTCTCATCTTTCTGTTGCCAACACATAACAGTAACCGTAGACCAGGGGTTCTGAAACCAATCCGTTATCATTAGTAGTATAAAAGTAAGACTACTTTAAGAACTCGATAGTTGTCTATAAGACTTAGAAGTCCAAGAGACCTATCTTCAAAGATCTTTATTTTTAATCTTAGAATTAGTTAGAAAAAAACAACAACAAAGAATAAGGATGGCCCCAGAACATCATCTAACAATTTGAGACTCACTGATTTAGAGACTCAAATGAAGAAGTTTGGTAAACAAAGCGTTGCTGTTGTGTTAGAATAAAATATTGATCCTCAAAACACGCACACGCTCATACAGAGATAGGTGTAATTAGGAAACATTTGTTTTTTGTATTCCATGAGAAATGAAAAAGTCCCAAGTTTTAGTATTTGACATTTAATAAACGCCCCTGGGATGGTTTGGACAACGCCTTCAAATACAAAGCAATGAACTGTGGACGAACCCTCAGGAGAAGAACTAGCTGGAAAAAGAAGCAAATCTGACGATGTTAGTAACAATGTGTCCCGGTGCTTCAAGTCTTATACATTGGAAGGAAAAGAGTTTGACGTCTTAGCCTGAATCTCAAGATGGCGGAAGACAGGGTTTGAAGCTGAGACTATTGTGACGACAGTCTGGAGACTATAACCAGACCAACCACCTATCCACGTTTCTTGCATCTCTTTAACGGGTGACTTTTGATGAGCACGAGTGGAGATCCTTGGTTGAGCGCATGTTTAACTAAACCCTAAAATACTCATAGCCAATTCTTTTGCACGGAAAACCGTTAAATGTTTTACATGTTTCGGATGTTCCTTCAGAGTTGAAGTTTACTTCCTAGTCCAAACCTCCCGCAGAACGACGGGGGATGGGAGCGGGCAGGATTTGAACCCTCGACCATCGATAAATCCGAACGACAGTCCAGCGCGCAAACCTCACGACCAGGCAGCCATCCTGGTTTGTCCTCACCAGATATATTCATACGACCAAGCGAAGGCTGATAAAACAAAATTCTGATCTCAACGTATACAATTCTCTTATAGTGGCGATAATGGGAACATTTTTTTACACAGTTGTTCTCAATTAAGATTCGCGAACTACCCCTTCGGACTGACTGTCACTTTTATGGCAAAACTTGACCCCGAATTGCTGATATATAGAATCTAGAAACTAGAGCAGTGATGCCCACCCTAATTCGGCCTGCGGGCTATTTTCATTTCCGACACTCGTGTCGAGGGCCACATGAACGAAAAGGTACAAAAAAAAAAACGAAATGAAATCGACCTGAAAGTATTTGATTAGAAACTTACATTAATTAATGAGACATATGAAGTTTATGTTGTTGTTTTTTTAATGCGTCGGAAAATGGCTTCATTTCTCTACTAAAAATGTGAGCAACATTGTAGCTAGTCTAACCGAAGACTCATTTTCTTGTCTCTTTTTAGGTAAATATTCTCATAAATCCTCCTGGCGTAGTTTAACAATCTTTTATTCACGGCTTAAACTAAGAAAGCCGTCATATTTGTTTCATAATGCCGTTATCTATGTAGTCGCTTTTTAAACAGCCAAACTTTCTTTAGAAATGAAATATGTTGGCTTATTAAAATGTTCCACAAAACAGTGAAGATCCGTTCACTTTTCCAGGTAGATTCTACATTCAGGGTCCAATTTCAAAAACACACAAATCCTAAAGGTTAATAGTAAGGGCCCTAATGTAGGAAAAGATGCATTTTTCAAATTTTTTTTTTTTATAAAGTGGGATTTTCTTCACTTTTTGCTGACTTTTCGACTGGTCTGATAGAACCAGGTCTGGGTTGGATGTGGCCCGCGCGCCATATTTTGGGCATCACTGCACTAGAAGATATTTTTTTTTTTTGTATAAAGATCCGAGGAGACAGATGAAGAAGTCATTAAAGGGCACCCTCCGAGCACAAACTCCCCCCCCCCCCCATATTTTTATTTCAAACTCCTGTTTTTTTAACTCCTTTTTTTCCTTTTGTAACCGCGTTAAGAATATTAAAAACTATCAGGTGAAAATCATTTCCGCTAGTTAATGACTTCGCATTTGAAAAAACATTAAATGTAGAAAGTATTAAATCTCCGAGTTTCACGGTCGCTGCGACAGAATTATATTATTATTAGAGGAGTGTCGAAATGCAAGAAGCTGTGCGCGCGAACTATCAGGGTATGTAACTCAACGGGAGTTGAAGGGAGCAGCAAAATTGTAAAGAGTTATGTTATCTTGAACGCCGATAGAGCTGACAAATAAGTTGGCAAAATTATTTTATAAATTAAGAAAAATGTTTAAAAAATACTTCAAAAAAAAAAAAGGTTACAAAGACAGTTTGTGTGGGGAAAAAAAAGTAATTTGGCCCCCGAAGTGGTCCACACAGGCAGGTAAAAAGGCAGGTCTCAATATTATCAGAATAAAACTCTATCAGAGGAGAATGGAAAAAAAAAGGTTAACAGATCTTATGTGGTGCCCCAGCGGTCCGCAGAACAAAGGATAGGTGAAAGTGAATGTGAAGTTAGATGTGAACATGTCCTAATTGATGTCTTATAATGAATATCTAATTAATCTAATTGTTTTGTTCCTCAAGAAAAAAACATTTCCGTAAAAAAAAAAATCCAAAAATGGAATAGATGCTATGGATGCCATTCGCAATTCACGCAATAAAATGAAAAACTACTTATTAATTGCTGTTTTAAATTATGTCCAACTTATATGCATACTAAATAGATTTTTTCTCTTTAAAAAATAGTAAACATTTTTTTTTTGTGAATATAGTACTTAGTATAACAGAACTTACAAAACTTAAAAATACAAATGTTAAACACATTTGTTTTGACAAAAAATAAATAATCACAAACATATAAATAAAGTTTTTTAAAAAATTGCTTGTTAATTGTTGAAGAACAAAGGTATTTTTTTGAGACTCCTTGTCTTCGAAAGGAACGTAACGCTGTCCTAACCAGCCGCATTGCACGAATTCCTCGGAGGTTTGCAGAGGACCTAGGGAACTCGCCAGCATTCCAAGCTCCTTCCCCCCTCCATTACTGGCCCTCTACGTCACGGCTCTTTTCCAGGCGAGTAATCTGACATGAAGCCCTTGATCACTCAGGGGCCGCGAACTCGTCGGAATGACCTCCGGTTAGTGACATCAGTTTCGCAGTTACTGTCAAAACTGTCAGATCTTCTTTGGGCTGGAGAAAGTCGGGGAAAAAAGACATTTGAAAAAAAAAAAGGAAGGTGGGGTTCTTGGCGACACGCAACGGTCCTAGTGTGACGTCCTAGTTCCACGTCGGTAGTGTGACTACCTAGTTCGACGTCCGTAGTGTGACTACCTAGTTCGACGTCCGTAGTGTGACGTCCTAGTTCGACGTCCGTAGTGTGACGTCCTAGTTCGACGTCCGTAGTGTGACGTCCTAGTTCCACGTCCGTAGTGTGACGTCCTAGTTCCACGTCCGTAGTGTGACGTCCTAGTTCCACGTCCGTAGTGTGACGTCCTAGTTCCACGTCCGTAGTGTGACGTCCTAGTTCCACGTCCGTAGTGTGACGTCCTAGTTACACGTCCGTAGTGTGACGTCCTAGTTCCACGTCCGTAGTGTGACGTCCTAGTTACACGTCCGTAGTGTGACGTCCTAGTTCCACGTCCGTAGTGTGACGTCCTAGTTCCACGTCCGTAGTGTGACGTCCTAGTTCCACGTCCGTAGTGTGACGTCCTAGTTCGACAGGAGATGACGACAGGGTTTCGAACTGGCTCTATCCTGACGACATCCCGAAGCGCATGCTACATTCCGAATCCCCAGGCATCCTTTTTGCCTCAATTACAAGTCGCCGGCAAAATATGCTTATCTAGCACGCTCAAGAATTGTATTCAGATCTTAGTTTTGTTTTTATTCAAACATTTTCCTTGTACTCTATTTTTAAATTCTTAAGCACGTGTCTCGCAAAATACTGTTGCATCACGGGAAGAAAGAGTTAAGAATCACCGCAGACGCAAGGTAAATGTAACCGCTATTACCAGGGTACAAGAAATGTCTCTTGAGACAAGCTTTATGGGGTCCAGTGAACAAAGGGGTACCTCTCAACTCCGAGTATGTTTGCTAATTTTTAAAATGTATTCATTTCTGCCTAAGCTATTCCTGGTAGAGACCAGTGAATAAATACATCCAGCAATTGTCTAATAATTTGATCGCCCTACATTGTTAAGTGTGAGAATTTCAAAAGATGACAAATTTTCGAACGACATTTTTAAAAGTCTTAGTCACAAAAATCAAAATGCAATTTGTAACATGTATTGGCTATAAAATGGCAATTAAAATAATAATAAGAATATTCTTTATTATCCTTCAGTGAATGTGTCTTGCATTAGTCATAATAACAATACTATAGAACCATAGAGAACGAACTATACATTCATACTGTCTTTTCACTCCAACGACATGACCTAGAGTGTGCCGATGTGCCAAAAAAACTCAAACTCATTACATGTGAAGTTTAGATCAGAAAATTTGTGTTTTTTCCCCCCGATGATTTAATTATTTTGTGATTGGTGTCTTCTATGTGATGGCCCACAAGTTTTATTTGTTTTAAATTTAAAATTGTACAATAATAAGACTTGTCTTCGAGTCTGAAGATTAATAAAATGTCAAACATTTTCCGTAACGACGAAGCCCGAGCTGTGACCTATATATACATATATCTACATAAGAGTATATTTGGAATTTTAATCGGTTGAATTAGTTGGGAATGGACAATTATTTCAATAATTGTCAGTACTTCAAGTTCAACTTGTGTTATTGTTGCAGTACAGTTTCATTGCTGAAGTACAGTTTCATGTTTCATCCTTTAAAGATGATTTCATTAATCCTCTTCATTGCATCGCCTCCTTCACACACACAAACACAATCCAACACCCATACACACCCAAACATCCTACACAGACACCCGCTAGTACCAACACTCTCTCGACGAATTTCTAATGCACTTCTCCTGTCTACAAATTAACTCCATTGATATCTCAATATATTGATTCCTTGTGGCGAGCTGATTGGACTCATAAGACCCCATGCCTGTCCCTGGCAGCGCACGCGATTTCTCTGTCTAATCATGATAAGGTCATTAGCTATAACTTTTTTTTTTTTACCCTTAAATTCTCATAAAGGGTAGGTGGGAGAACCACGGCCTGCGGGCTTATTGCGGCCTGACAGAGGTTTTAAACGCAGAGAAGCATCTATCATTTATTCTACTCGCTTTTCTAATAATTTAGACTAGATTTACAAGCTTGGGAAGTGATTCTACTGTTGTAATATAAAAAAAAACTTGTAAGCATAATATATAGAGAACGACAATTCTTTAACAAAGGGAGGGGCGATGATGTAGGACGAAATTACCCCCCCCCCCTCAATCTAAAGCACATCCACTCCTTAGAGAAAGTGTTAAAGACCAGGCTATGATCATCACAGCTTAATGTTTGATTGCAGGACAGTTAATGAGGCGAATCTTTGTGAAAGACATTACTTCCCCTTTCAATAGCAATGCGAACATCAAGCAGGGAGAATCAAAAAAATCTCTCTCTCCCTCTCTCTCTCTCTCTCTCTCTCTCTCTCTCTCTAGTATTATTTTTATATAAATCTCCCTTTCTCCTTTTCATCACGAAATTAATATTTAAAAAAAAATGAAGTGAGAACGAACCAACAAAAAAAAAATAAATCTTTATTTCCCTTCTATTACGTCACTGAAAGAAGAGAAAGAAAAAAAAAGAAGGGAGAGCACACTATCCGAGTGATCACTACTGGAATTTACATGAACAGTTTTTTTTTCCCCCTCTAGAGTAAATTGAAAAGGAAATGTCTCTAAAAGATGTCATTAGGAGATTTCCTCAAGACGAGATGCCATTGAATATCATTTTTCCTAACTGGGCCTGCTGGCTACCCCCCGACTCGCCCCTTCCTATTAATACGCCCTATCTTGTCAACAGGTTTTAGAAACCTTGTCACCGTCTTAGGTCACGCCTGCATTTCCAGATGCGTCATGTGGATATATATTTTTTTTCTTTATCGAATATGTGAAAGATTGAAAGATTGGATGATTGGCGAAAACGATAACTTCGACTGGCAGATACACTGGTGCTGGACATGCAAGCTAGGCAAACTCTTAGGGCCCCCAGTTTCTTGAGGGCCCCCCCCCTCCCCAAAAAAGATATTGTCCGAAAGAGATCGTTATCAATAATTATGATTTTACTTTAAAGAATTATTATGTCACTGTATATCTATATCTATATTTATATCTATATCTATCTATCTCTCTCTCTCTCTCTCTCTCTCTCTCTCTATATATATATATATATATATATATATATATATATATATATATATATATATATAATTCTTAATTGTATATCAGTTAAACCTTTTAAGTAGCCGAAAATCCTATTTCGAAACAACACATAGTATCTGCACTTGTAAAGGGCCCATATATTAAAAAAGCTTAGCGCCTTATCAAATCTAAATCTCTGTCCTGGATATATAGAGCAACTGATAGACACTCGAATATACAACTATAATGATACAACTTTAAGTAAAACTTATAGTCAAAAAGCAATATATAATATATATATATAGCAGATATTTTCTTTCTAACCAAACATTTTTTGTTTGTCTTTGTATGACATAAATAGGTTAGTTTTTTGTAGGGTAAGCACAGCATGAACGTAAGTTAAGCAGGTTCAAGGTTGTTTTATCTATCAATCATCAGCACCTGACCTGACACGCAACGCTATTGATACGCACTAGATCAATGAACGTGATCGTATTGTTTCTGAACACTTTAGTTTACTAGTCAGTAGATGTCGTCAGAAAACCTAGAATTATGTTTGTTTGGGGTTTTATTTCATCCAGTTTTTAGATGCATCATTGCTGTCTCTTCTGACACCGCCACACGAAATGGCGCTAAAATAATTTGTCAGGGTGTAAATCGAGCAACGAGATAGAGATTAACGATTATTGCTATTATTTGTTGATCTTCGGTATAATCATCACTCTCTTTTGTTGTAATCGAAACCTACCTTCAATCATAATCCAATCAATCGGTAAAGGACAACAGAGAAATTCGGTAACGGTAACAGTTCTCAGTTTTGGCACTTTTCGATATTTGTGACGACATCGATTCCAAATAGTTTGGTACTCCCTCAATACTAGTTGGAAGTAATCGAATTATCGGTGGCAATTGTCGAATTTCTAGGCCGTAACGAATTAGGTATTAGCACAATAAGCGTTGCTTTAAAACTGAAATCGAAGCGATACATACCAAAATAGATTAAATTTGTTTCACACAATAGGACAGACTCATAAGGACGAGGAGGTACAAACTAATCGAGATATATGGAAGTTTTCTCCCTTTAATTAGGCCTCTTTCCTCTCAGCGCACACATTCTCAAACATTTCAAAAACGTGTCATTGACCTTTGGGTTTCCTTGGCTGCATTGCACGGACAGCTTTCAATGAAGATATTCTACATGTGGGACGTAACAATGGAAGAATCACTCCATTTCTCTTGTCGGTGTTTCTTGGCAAAACAAAACACACACACACACTCACACACAGAGAAATAGAGAGAGAGAGAGAGAGAGAGCGGAAAAGTTGACAAACAAAAAATCAACATCTTTCCTTTACAATTGATGCTTATTTTTCATCCAACAGTTTCTCTTATGTTTATTTTTGCTTTTTTTTTTTGTCTGTCTTTCAGTTTCGGCAGGCTTCTAGTATTTTGGAAGGATTTACACAAGAAAAAAAAATGGGGGGAGGGGGATGTTTTCATTAGAGATTGCAAACAATATAGAGGGGAAGGGTTTGTAAGAGAGAAAATGGAGGGGGGGGGTAAAAAAAGCTAAGAAAAATTCATGGATTAAATTGATATTCTGTTTATTTTTTAGGCGGATTTTTTCTTTCATTACTCTTTTTTCCACATAGCATCGCTTCACACACACACACACACATAAACACACCCCCACACACCCACCGATCCACACACACACACAAAGAGCGCTTATGGGACAAAAAAGGGCTAAAAAGTTAAAAATGTAATCGGGAATCTCCAGAAGCACCAAACATTCAACGACACACGGCCATTGGGTTGAGATGTGCAGAACTCGTGTGGTTTAACGCAACACATTGTCTAATTGTTTTTCATATAGGTTTAGGATGTTTTTGTTTTTTTGTTGTTGTTTGTTTTTTTTTGCTTGTTTTTTATTTTCTTTTTTTAATTATTATTTCCGTGTACATGTTCTTTAATTAAGTCCAGAGCAGGTCACGTGATTCTAATCGAATTTTGAATCTTGATCAGGAGAATGAAGGAAAGGTCGTTTGGGGAAAAAAAATAAGATTTGTGTATTGGTGAGATTGGAAAAGGGGGGGGGGAGAAGGTGGTAGTAAATTGGCCTGGATCTAGTGGAATCAAGGCTAATCATAATAGAAAAAAAAGAAAATTTCAGTGGGTGGAGTTTAAATGATTGACACCTGATCAAAGCCCGCACTCCCCTCCCCCCATGTTTATGCCCCATCCTAATTGATTGACGTGTAATTGTTCAAACGCGCTGACATTCTGATGACGTGAAATGGGAGGGTGGAGTGGGGTGTTGGAAATGTAGAGGACAGATCTCTATCAACGACCTTGACACGCTAATGAAGCCATTAAGTCAGGCAAATAAACGCGCTGATAAGAAGATATTTTAAAATTGAAATATTTTGTGTGGTGCCTCTTCCCTTGAAGGATATATCAGGATGTATAGATATATATAACCCACACTCCCAAACCTGAAACTCCAACCCTCTCTCAGCCTAAAAAAAAAAACGTGGCGGTCTTAACAGTACGCATGACCCAGGGCGAGTGTCATGTGCGGGACTTTATCCTAACCCTAATCCAAATTATAGCACTAAGAGCTTTCAAGGTAATTGGTATAGATGCCGGAAATGTTTTAATAATAGTGTGTAGCAAGTGCTCCCATGTGTAAACTGTATTTAAAGTGTTGAGCCTGTACTGTGCATTGAATTGAGTGGCAGATGCCCCGCCTATTAGTATTATGGGCTGATGGCAAACAAACAAACAAAACAACATAGAGCAAGGGTCCCTCAAAACGGGAGGGGCCCCTTTTAACCATCCCAAAGACCGCATCTGCCAAAGCAGACAATAACGAGTTAAAAAAATTGGTCGTTGCGAGATTTGAACTCGCGTCGTTTATAATTTGTAACTTGCAACATCTGAATGGAAAAACCAAAAACGAGTCTGGCAATTGAAGACCACCCCGAACAAGACAAGCAAGTTTTGTTGTTGTTTTTTTTTAGTACTAACTTGACTGCAACGCATAGGGGAAAATATTTTAATATAAGAACAAACGGGGAAGGGGTATGCATGTAGAAAATTGATCAAAATGACATGTGGATTGGACAATAATGACATGTGGATTGGACAATAATGACATGTGGATTGGACAAAAATGACATGTGGATTGGACAATAATGACATGTGGATTGGACAATAATGACATGTGGGTTGGACAATAATGACATGTGGATTGGACAATAATGACATGTGGATTGGACAATAATGACATGTGGGTTGGACAATAATGACATGTGGATTGGACAATAATGACATGTGGATTGGACAATAATGGACTATTGGATACATTGAACAATAATGACAGAATGTGGATATGACAATAATGGACTATTGGATACATTGAACAATAATGACAGAATGTGGATAGGACAATAATGGACTATTGGATACATTGAACAATAATGACAGAATGTGGATAGGACAATAATGGACTATTGGATACATTGAACAATAATGACAGAATGTGGATAGGACAATAATGGACTATTGGATACATTGAACAATAATGACAGAATGTGGATAGGACAATAATGGACTATTGGATACATTGAACAATAATGACAGAATGTGGATATGACAATAATGGACTATTGGATACATTGAAGAATAATGACAGAATGTGGATAGGACAATAATGGACTATTGGATACATTGAACAATAATGACAGAATGTGGATATGACAATAATGGACTATTGGATACATTGAACAATAATGACAGAATGTGGATAGGACAATAATGGACTATTGGATACATTGAACAATAATGACAGAATGTGGATAGGACAATAATGGACTATTGGATACATTGAACAATAATGACAGAATGTGGATATGACAATAATGGACTATTGGATACATTGAAGAATAATGACAGAATGTGGATAGGACAATAATGGACTATTGGATACATTGAACAATAATGACAGTATGTGGATATGACAATAATGGACTATTGGATACATTGAACAATAATGACAGAATGTGGATAGGACAATAATGGACTATTGGATACATTGAACAATAATGACAGAATGTGGATAGGACAATAATGGACTATTGGATACATTGAACAATAATGACAGAATGTGGATATGAATGACAATAATGGACTATTGGATACATTGAACAATAATGACAGAATGTGGCTATGACAATAATGGACTATTGGATACATTGAACAATAATGACAGAATGTGGATAGGACAATAATGGACTATTGGATACATTGAACCATAATGACAGAATGTGGATAGGACGATACAAACTGCTAAGAAAGGAGCAATGTTACCAGCTATCAGCAACATTTTCCAAAGCAAACAACTTCTGGTCTATCTTTATGACCTAAAGGGCGCCAGTTCTTTGCCACGCTCTTCCCCCTGTCCCACCCTGTCCCGTACCAATCTCTTAACGGGGGGAGGGGGGGGGGGGAAATCTCTCCTCGTGATGTACGTGCAAGTGAAGATGCCAAATTGTTTGGGGCGCTATCGATTTCTGTCCACCCTGGTACTTCCCCTCCCCATCACCCCGCCAGAACGCTTTTCCTATTTCTCCAGACAATATCATCCTGCAGCAGCCCCCCCCCCCCGGCCGGCGCTGCCTCCCTCCCCCCATCTTCCCTCCCCGTTTCTATACCCGCTACCAACCGTCCCTTCTATCAGGACATTTTCTCAGAGACCTTTTTTTCTTAAGCATTGAAAACGTTAGATCAGACGTGACGTCCCAGGCTGACCCAGATTGCTTCGGGGAGTACTGCCCCTATTACAGAAACCCTCAGACCCACTCCCGCCTTCTGGAATGGGAAGCGGTGGTCAAGGGGCCGGGTAGAAAGGGGGAGTGTATATTATAGAAGGCCAACGGTTTAATTTTACACCTCCATCCCTCTACGGATGTAACCAATCAAGTAGAAGAAAAAGTTTTTAAATTCTTTAAAAAAAATGGTTTTAATTATATTGAATAATACTGACTGCATAAAGCGCCAGGTCTTTTTCGAAACTAGTAAACCTCTAAAGTTTGCATCTAACAGTTTTCCCACTGTTGCCTAAGTGTTGCTTACGTTATTTTCACTCAGCATTCTCCTATACAAACTAAGGTGACTTAGGGAGTTTGTGTAACACAAACTTGTTGGTGGCCCCTGTGGGACAGTTGTATTCTCACACTACTTCGCATTAAACTCTCAATTATAGCAATAGAAGACCTTAATTATCATAAAGGGGACATTAAGTACTTTGACTAAGGGTTTCAAATTTATTAAAACGAACTAATATTCATTCTCTGGCACTGCCAGGGTCGGGCTTCGTAAGAAAGGAACAAAATTCATGGTAGACCCTTTATCAGTGTCTACTTAGAAAGTTTCTGGTGATGTGACAGGTGTCTGCAGCAGTTTCGCCTTCTAAGAGACGAATATCTTCTTTAGGATGTTAAGGGCCTTGAAGGTATTATTATTATTAATAAATTTTTCATTCATTCAAAGACAGCTAGAAAAAGTTACTTAATAAAAATTCAATCGCAGAGATTTGCGTTCATTTAGATTCACTAAATGCTTCACATCGAGCTATGTCTTTGAGCAAGAGCATCCATCCAATCACCCGAATTATAAAAAAAATAGATTTATTTATATATATATATATATATATATATATATACATATATATATATATTATGCACATATACATATATATGACGGTACCCGCTGGAACGGCTTACCTTCACATTTTTCAATGTGGGGAAAAATATTACTTTTCTTGTGATTTAACGTTTAATATAAATGTATTAGTAGTTAAAAGTTAAGCAAATCCATCACTGAGTACTGGCACCTTTTTTTTTTTTTTTACAAAAAAAAAAGCACTATATATATTTACAATTGTATGTAGTGACTTCGTTACATCAAATGCTGAATTTTCTGCCACGGTAATTAAATTTGAAAATTTAGTAAGTCGTGGCTAGCACAAGACGGTTTTTATCCTTTTTTTTTATTTTTCGGAGACAATAAAACAGCAGTCGTCTGCTGAAGAACCAGCCCAAGTAATCTCCTCGTTCTATTCGATTTCTTAGCCTTGCTGGGAAATTTTAAATGTAAACTCAAACCACAGGTCGATCTAGGTGTCAGAATGTTCACTTCGATTGCTCTCCCTTGTTCTCGCTTTATTTTGCAATCTCTCCCCCCCCCCCCCCCTCACTCAGCAAGGCTGGCTCCTTCACTAGCATTCCATCGGCCATCACACGCATACAGCTTTTTAACCCATTCCACGCTGAGAATACGAGTTTAACTTTCTTCATCAACTGCGCAATGCTTTAAATCGGCCCTTCTCTCCCCCCCTCTCCCTTATTTTTGTTTCCCTCGTGCGTCCTAATACCGCGTCTTTCCGAAAGACATCCACAAATTATGCAAATCGCGCCGTCTCTCTAAACCGCATCTTGAAATTTGGATTCCAGGCATGAAGCACAATTTCTACTGTAACAATGGACACCTACCGGTTGATGAGTTCTACAGGGATCTGCTAAGTGGAGATTAGATGGAATGCTGAAGGTACTAATGAGACAGAATGGGGCACTGAAAGTTGGATAGAATCTGGGAGTGGAAGAAGAAAAATGGAAAATAGAGGGAATGGTGGCAGGGTAAGAACCACTGTAAACTTCAGGGAATACATGTGCATTGGAGTCATGGAATACATAAGGGATAAGGGTTATAGCGTTGGAAACTTTGGGGAATAAGGGGTTGGGGCTTTGGAAACTTTGGGGAATAAGGGGGTGGAGCTTTGGAAACTTTGTGAAAAAAAGGGGGTGGAGCTTTGGAAACTTTGGGGAATAAGGGGTTGGGGCTTCGGAAACTTTGGGGAATAATGATCGGAGTTGGGCATATGGGACTCAAACATTGTAAACGGTGATATGAGATTTAAACATCGGAGACTTGAATGAATGGAAAGATGGAAACTAGAATACGGATTATAAGAAAGAAGAGACCTCTTATTGAACTATAACACTGTAAGACTAACATAAAAGTGCAGAGTTAAGACAATATATGCTTACAATATGCATTCCCAATGAAATGAACTTGTTATCAGCTACTTATAGTTTACGTAAAGGCCAGACACAGTTCAGTGTATGCAATTTTGATCTCTCGCTTTTTTTCTTGGCAGAAAAAAAAAATCATTCCGCACACACGCGCACACACACACACATAGGCATAAACACATTTATTTTGGGGTAAAATGTAAATGTAGAATGCTACGACAGTTTACCTTTAACCCCAGTGGTATTCCACGTCCTCTCTTCGGAGCGCAATCATTGGTTGTAGGTTAACACTAAACATTATTTATTGTTTCGATGAGTTGAGTTTAGATCTAGTCAAAGATGTCTCTCGCAAAAGTCAAAATGGACCTAACATTTCTTTTGAACTTTAGTAATTTTCAATTTGAAAGAGATTTTTTTTTTCTTTGACATTTCTAAATGAAAGTTTATAACTTAACGCAATAAATTAAAAAAAAAAAATTATTTAATTTATATTTGCTTTGTTTGTGTTTTTGTTTTCTTTTCGTGAGATATTCCCCCCCCCCCAACAACGACTAAGCAGGATTTGAACTTTTGTTATGAACAAGCAGGTCTCAAGCAGTGCCAATCTCTCTGACAGGCAAAGAGAATCTGGAGATGTTTACGGGGTCAATTGTTACTATACATAGCTAATTATCAATATAATTATCGACAGATCTATATATTCCTGTTACCTTTTTTGATGATTGTTTTTTGTGTGTTTTTTTTAATATACGTTAAACTCTGAAGGCTCCATGTAACTCTTCCAATAGGTCTTTCTTTCTTTCTTTTTGTTTTGTTCCATACATTTTAAGCTTCTATTTTTTCACAGTCTCAGAAACTGTCTACCAAGAGATGGAAGCCATTAAGAAAGAAGGTCCAATAAACGAAGGCAGTGTTTATCTAAATGCTAATGTTTACAAGATTGACTCATTACCATGTAAACAAGTCTCGAGGGGAATCTAGGAGTTGTGGAGAGGGAAGAGGGGGGGGGGGGAGCTCCTTCCTTCAGTCCTAGTCTTCAATGTAGAACAGAGAGATTCCCCCCCTCCGGCCGTCTTATATTCACAACACACTAACACACACATACATATAAGTTACAGCTTGTCTATGTCTTTCTCTCTCTGTCCCTGTCTCTCTATCTATCTCTACATCCTTCTCTATCTATCTTTGTCTTTTTTCTTTCTCTGTCTCTCTCTCTATCTAACTCTATATCCTTCTCTATCTATCTTTGTCTTTTCTCTTTCTCTGTCTCTCTCTCTCTTACTTTATATCCTTCTCTATCTTTGTCTTTTTCTCTTTATCGCTCTCTTTATGTCTTTTTCTATCTCTATTTTTCTATCTCTTTCTACTTGATAAGACTACCATTTACTTAATCAGGCTACCATTCCCGTAATAAGGCCACCATTCACCTTATGAGGCTACCATTTACTTTATTAGGCTACCATTCCCGTTATTAGGCTGACATTTCTGTTGTTAGACAACGATTCCCGTTATTAGACAACTATTCCCGTTATTAGGTTATCATTTCCGTTATTAGGTTATCATTCCCGTTATTAGGTTACTATTTCAGTTATTAAACTACAATTTGCGTTATTAAGCTACCATTCCCGTTATTAGACAACTATTCCCGTTATTAGGTTATCATTCCCGTTATTAGGTTATCATTCCCGTTATTAGGTTATCATTCCCGTTATTAGGTTATCATTTCCGTTATTAGGTTATCATTCCCGTTATTAGGTTATCATTTCCGTTATTAGGTTATCATTTCCGTTATTAGGTTATCATTTCCGTTATTAGGTTATCATTCCCGTTATTAGGTTATCATTTCCGTTATTAGGTTATCATTCCCGTTATTAGGTTATCATTCCCGTTATTAGGTTATCATTCCCGTTATTAGGTTATCATTCCCATTATTAGGTTATCACTCCCGTTATTAGGTTACTATTTCAGTTATTAGGTTATCATTCCCGTTATTAAGCTACCATTCCCGTTATTAGGTTACTATTTCAGTTATTAAACTACAATTTGCGTTATTAAGCTACCATTCCCGTTATTAGGCAACCATTTACTTGAGTAGGTTACCACTCCCATTATTAGGCTACTATTCCGGTTATTAAGCTACCATTAGGTAGGCCACTATTTGTGTTACTTGGCTGTTACTAGGCCACCAATTAAAAAAAAGTATTTATCATATCAGTTAATAATCCAGCATTTCAACAAGTGAGCTACCAACAGATAGTACTCCATTCCGTGTTGTTTTGCTGATGTTGTTTCAGAAAGCCACAACACATTCGCAGTGATGCCCTTTTTATGTTATTTTCCCCCCGTTCAGACAACGTATATTCACATTAATGGATAGTTTGCATCTAAGAATATTCATTACATAATATGGGCTAAAATCATTTAGTGCGGAGCTAAACGGATGTCCTTTGCCTCCCCCGGACATGCGCAACAAAGTGGCTTTACAGGACGCAATGACAAATTGCTGCAGACTGGCAATGTAATGTCGTCGATCGAGCTTGTTTCAATTAATATCTGTTAGCGAAAGGGGCACACGGTAAGCGGGAGAGAGAG
Source organism: Biomphalaria glabrata (assembly GCF_947242115.1). Classification (NCBI taxonomy): domain Eukaryota; kingdom Metazoa; phylum Mollusca; class Gastropoda; family Planorbidae; genus Biomphalaria; species Biomphalaria glabrata. Next base: position 24,488,042 of record NC_074722.1, read on the forward strand.
AGAGAGAGAGAGAGAGAGAGGGAGGGAGGAAATGAACAAGAAACGTGCATTACCCTTTTTCCCCTTTCTTTTCAATAAGAGTAGCATAGAGAAAGAGAGAGAGAGAAAAAAAAATTAGAAGCGGGTATGTGTGGAGGCCCATCCGGAAGTTAATTCGGAGTTAATTTCTCAACGGTTTGTGCATGAACACTGACAGCTTTTTTGGCTTTGTTTTTTTTCTTCTCTCCATTTTAGGCGCGACGGTTGGGGGAAATCTGTCCACTGGAGACATGCCGCGTTGTACATTCATTTCTCAAAAAAAATATGTATTTTGTTTTGGCTTTGGCTGTGAGTTAATGCACATGTCCCGCATCTGTTATTGTTCTCTTGCGCTTGAACAAAAGGTCGACAAAATTAAATAAAGTAATAGAATATGAAATAGTTGTGGGGGCTCAAATTCAGTATAGGTAAGATGAAAAGAGAGAGAGAGAGAGAGAGAGAGAGAGAGAGAGAGAGAGAGAGAAAGATGATGATGATAATGATTAAGAGAGCGCTAACGACTGTAATCAATTCGGAAAATAAAGAGTGAGAAAGACAGACAGACAGACAGACAGAGAAAGATGTGTATTGATCGTAATAAAAAAGAGACTCAAAGAGAGATGATAATATCCATTCGGTTTCCACCTCGTCCCGTGGCAAAGTATCCTTGATTATTAGGTTGTAAATATAACCCTAATTATATACTACACTGGAATCCGGTTAATCGGATCACACCGAGACGCGATCGATTCGGGCCTAATAAGCGGCTGGACAAATCAACCGGATTCTGCTATAATAATAGGATTTATTTTAGTACTTTTCAGACTTGGGCCGAATAAGCGGCTGTTCTTATTATCCGGTGTTCCAATTAACCGTATTCGACTGTACGTACAAGGCTCACTTAAGTTCGGCACACTCTTGTCACAGTTACTTTCTGTTCTAGTCGATGATAAAAGTATAATCCCGTTCCATAAAGTGCTGTTAAACACAAACACAGCGTAGGCTGAAGGCACTTTTAGAACAGAAACGATTTTTTGTTTAAAGCGAAACGATTTTAAATATGTTTTAATCAGCAATGTTTTCATCTTATTGTTCTTCGGGAACCTAATTATGTATCGGGTATGTTTGAACTCATTTAGGAGCAAATTCTAAGCCCTAAGTTCGTGAGCAGTAATGACCATCAGACTGGAGGTTTTGAGAAGAAAAGCGCGGCACAGCTAGATGAGTTGGGAACACAGCGAGACATAGGTACTTATCAGTTTAATATGAGCGAGACATAGGTACTTATCAGTTAAATATGAGCGAGACATAGGTACTTATCAGTTAAATATGAGCGAGACATAGGTACTTATCAGTTAAATATGAGCGAGACATAGGTACTTATCAGTTTAATATGAGAGAGACATAGATATTTACCAGTTTAATATATGAGGGAGACATAGATATTTATCAGTTTAATATATGAGGGAGACATAGATATTTATCAGTATAATATGCTTTTCAGGGGTCAAACCTTTATGTTCCTTAAAATATTGAGCTTATTTCACAAGTATGTTCGCTAATCTCGCTGGTCAATTTTCGACCCACAGTTTTAGGTTCTTCCCTCTGGTTTATCTTCGCTCTAATTTTATCTTTGTCCTTCTGGCTTATGCTCATAAATTTCACTTATTTATTAGTAGGCCTATATGAATATATTTAACTAAACTCTATTCGCCAATTTACATGATTGTAGTTCTGACCCCCATAACTAGAGCATAGAGTATTATTAACAGTAAATCAAAGAGTTGGCATGCATAGAAAACATTTTGTTTTAGCAACTTTTGATGAAGACATAGCTCTACTCTACATTAACTTTTAAGATCGCAACGGCAATATTGTGAATATCTCATTACAGTTTATTTCAAAGGAACAGCCAGGTGAGTAGACAAAGATCAGTCTGGGTGGGCCTTCTATTAAACCCCAATGCCATCAGCTGCAGAGACATAAAGTAGCCATTTTAGAAACATGCCCCCTCCCCCCAAGCTTAGAGCTAATAGAAAATAACATGAATCATGAATTTCGAAAGAAAAATTTGTATCAAAGTTGGTAACAATCCACTTAAGAAATTATACCCTAGGAAGCAAAGCAACTGCTGCCAATAGTGTAATTTTCCCCATAAACCCTTCAAGGCCCGGTTAAAAAAAAAAAAGGAAATTTCATCGTCAAGGAGTGTGTTGATGGCACAGTTAATCGTTGACAGATGACCTCCATTGTCAGGGCTCTGGGCGCCTCCTTTGCAGCACTGGTGACACTTTAATGGTATTTAATGGCTCGAGACGTGTTACCGCCGTGCTCCCCCCCCCCCCCCCCCACTCCCACTTCTGATTCAGTCTCTTGTGGTGCTTCCATCTCGTCTGATAAAGAAGAAATAAAGGGAGTGAATCTTTCCTCTTTTTTTCCCCCTTTTAAACCAATTTTAAAATCGTTACCTCCCTTGTCACTATGAGCATCTCTGGACGATTTCCAAGATAATATTTGATCAGAATTTTGTGTACGTTGAAGAGTCAGAAAAGTTAGTCTACAAGTATCCACTATTGTATAATATGTATGTATTGACCCTATTCTCACATCTTACGTGCGAGCATTTGAACATTAAAAGAAGTCAAAAGTTACATGCATAACAATTTTGTAGGGAAAAAGCAACTGGGGAAAGGTGACCTACTGTAGAAGTGATTATAGTATGGTATCTATTTATATTTAAGTAGGATAATGTACAGCAAGGTTGTAACCCACACAAGATGAAAAACATACTATGACTTGATTATAGAGCGTTATTTAGTTCCTGCGTATGAAAGAACCTAGGTCGGCTTTCGGTGCTTATTGGAGTGCTGATTCAACAACTAATAGGTACTCACCCCTATGTCTATTTGTAGTCTTGTCAAACATAAGCATGCCATCTTCTATCTGAAACACATAAATAATGAGTATAAAAACAACAGCAATAATCATTGGGAAAAAAATAAGCAACTATATCAGATATTTCAACAAAACATTCAACCATAGACCGGCCAATGGGACAATGTTTATTTATGTGGTGTAGTATGCTATCAAGATTGATAAGGAAATACACAATGAAATGTATTCTGGGAAAGTTTTGGTTTAAAGAATATGAATACAAAACTGTTACCGTGGATTAAAAAAAAAGTCTTAGATTATTTACAAGAATTCTATTTTAATTTATGACTTCCGGGGAACTTGAGACATGTCAACTTCGTCTCAAATAGTTAATTTTTGATTTGAGTTGAAATCCAATTGTAAAGTGACCAGAGAAAGCACTCACACGATCATTATCGATGGCGAATGAAACACAACAAAGATAAGAGTTTGTCAGTTTTAAATCTATTCTTTTTATCAACAGTATAGATTATAAATTTAGATCTACATATCTAGCTCTTGTAGAAGCTTTTTTTCTTTTGTACGTAATAAAATTAAAAGAAATATGTTTAAAGTGCCTAAAAGTCTCAATCCCTAACCTATAAAGCTACACACCATGTTTATACAACTCTATGTTTATGTAGTGTGATCTGTGCTCAAACAGTGTCACATAGACCAATGGTACCTTAACCTACACCATGTTTATACAACTCTATGTTTATGTAGTGTGATCTGTGCTCAAACAGTGTCACATAGACCAATGGTACCTTAACCTACACCATGTTATACAACTCTATGTTTATGTAGTGTGATCTGTGCTCAAACAGTGTCACATAGACCAATGGTACCTTAACCTACACCATGTTTTACAACTCTATGTTTATGCAGTGTGATCTGGGCTAAAACAGTGTCACATAGACCAATGGTACCTTAACCTGATGTCGATTTGGTTAAACAATACACACAAAATAAGCACATTACAACATAGTACTAGTAGAAAAAGAAAAAGACAACAAACTATAGTTTAAAAGGTCCTCAAGTTAAACATAGATTAAGTCATTCAAACTTATAGGTCGAGGAGAAGAAGTCTAACAAAATAAGACTTTTTTGTTTCTTCCACTGTCATCAGTTCATTGTATTGCTATGAGCGTATTGCTTGAATATAATGGGAAATAAAACGAAAGTTCGTCTATTAATAAAACCAGGGACACAACTCTCATTTCTTTTCGCGGGTTATAATTTGTGCATTTGGAAAAATTCGATAAAACTGGCGCAGGGTAAACGGGTCTGAAAAAAAAAAGCGCAAATAGTTTCGCGGTAAAGTCTCTCTCACTCTCTCTCTCTCCCTCTTGTTTTCTTTCCTCGTTCATCAATACCCCCCCCCCCCAATTGTAATAAATTATCTCCCATTTCCCTGCCCCATGTCCAGCGTTTCCTTTTAGACTAAAAGCTTTTTAATAGGCAATATAAACACAAGGAAATGAAACTGGCCTGGGGAAAAATATTTGTGAATTTAGTGCATTTGATTATGAGGTTTTGTATTGTCTGGACGTTTGTATGTTTGTTTATTGATGGCTGACACGATTTTTTTTGTGTGTGTTGTAAATTTCAGTTGCGTTAATCTTACGATCATAACAGGACTAGGGCCAGTTTTGCCAGTGGTCAACTTTTACATGGGGAGATCTTACATTCTAGACAGGAGAGAGCCCGATGCTCTGCTATTTAAATTGATGATAAAGATAAATATCAGAGAAAGATGATAAGAGATAGGTTTCAGAGAAAGAAAAATCAGATCTATGATTTAGAGATAGTGACTTGCTCTAAACGCTTGAGTGATGCCCTCAGCTGAGTGATGCCCCCCAGCTGAGTGATGCCCCCAGCTGAGTGATGCCCCCAGCTGAGTGATGCCCCCCAGAGAAAGTTTCAAAAAGGGTCTTCAGAAGATATTTCCAAAAAAGATCTTCAGAGAGATCCATCGAAAGGTCACCAGAGAGATCCAGTAAAGGTCTTAGGAAGGATGTTTTAGAGAAATGAACTCGGAGAGATCCAGTAAAGGTCTTAGGAGGGATGTTTTAGAGAAATGTACTCGGAGAGGTGTTACAAAAAAAAATGTGTAGACATATTACAGTGGAATGATTCAAAGAAAGATGTTTAAAAAAAGAAATGTATTCAAGCGAGTTAAAGACTTTGATTGAAGCTATTACTGCCGCAGAAACTTTTTTACCTCACACTTTAGAGGTCTGTGTCGGGGAAACAAGCTATACATGATTGGCAGGTAGGTGTCTCGCGTCACTCAGACCCACTTTAAAACTCCAATTGCAGACAATTGCTCACAAGGAAAACAAAATAAGTGATAACTTTTCGGTATGTTTATTACCTCCCTTGACTGAAATTCTAGCAGACGTAGAAAATAAAAACATCACAAGCAGCGATTTGTTTTCTTTATCAGTAACATAAAAATAACAACAATCACTGTCGTCAGGATCTACGTTTAAATTTCCCAAACAGTTTCAAAAGTATAACAACAGAGAAAAAAAAAAATAGGCTTTTAATTTCAATAACTCTAATATGAGTCTAGTATGAGGGAGATTTGAACCCAGGTGAAATATAACTTGTCTCCTTTCTTCCCTCTTCCTGATTAAAGCGCAACTATCCAAACTGCATGAAAGTCACGTCTCGCCTTGTTTTGAAAAAAGACTATTTTTACCTCACCTGTTAAGGCCCTAAATAAGAACAGCAACTCCATGTTAATTGTAAAATTAAAAGATAATTAATTTCTTTATTAATGTCGTTATTAAAACAGTCGCATTGGAATGTTAAAAAAAAAAAGATTAAATTAGAAAAAAAAATCAGTGATGTTTATTATATATAGGCCTATATATATATATATATATATATATATATATATATATATATATATATATATATATATATATATATATATATATATATTGATTGTGTTTTGTGGAATTTTGCTATATAATGATTTATGCACTATTGTAAATACAAAGTACAACCCACCAACATAAACTTTTCACATTCATAGTATTAACATATTAGCTAATATACGTATGTGGGAACTATTAGATGTAACAATGGAACTTCCTCCCCATTTAGAGTATAAAATAAATTCAAGGGGAAAGCATAGTTTGAAATTAAAATGGACTCCAACCCACTAACAGACCCAAGCAAACCTGGAAGAGGTCAGTCATCACTGAAGCTGAGGATACTGGAATAACATGACAGCAGATGAAGAAAGCTGCTCAGAACCGAGCTCGGTGGAGAGGTGTGGTTACGGCCCTATGCTCCCCGGGGAGTGCACAGGATTAGGTCAAAGTAAGTCTTTCCCCCCCCCCCCTTTCTCGCTCAACCCCCGCACATAAATCTCACGGCGACTGAAGGAGCAAAAATCAAAGGAAATTATTCAATCTTCGTGATCTCTTATAGGGGGGAAATAATCCATTGAAAGGAGGAGGGGGGGGGGGCTGCCATTCCTTGGTGTTGGAGGAGAAGGTACGAGAAAATCTGGATTGGAGGGAAAGGGGGGGGGAGGTTGTCCACTTCGGAAGTTCCTTACACATCTTAGCCATCTGAGCAGCAGACGACAACAAAAGACAAGTGCAGACCTGGTTCGTGCCTTTTCCTCAAGAAAAGTCTCGTTCTCAAAGACTTTCATTGTAGGATCACCCCACACCCCCTTATATTTTTTTTTTGTATTCTTGCTTTTTATTTTTTCTTTGTTACCTCCCTTCAATTGATTATTTCTTTGTGTTGTCTACCCTACTTTCGTGCGCGTATTGCTTTCATGTGTAGGACTTGATTGACAATGGACGATGAGTTTAGTCTGGACATGACGCTATGCAAACGCTTCTCTATATCTCGAATAGTTTCAATGCATTCTTTCCTAAATGTTAACCAGAATTTCCTTCTGTGATGATGAAATGTTTGTCTAATTAGCGGAAAACAACAAACACTCATTCCCTGAACTGTTGAACTTGATCATCAAATAAGAGGCTTAGAAAAAAACTAAAACAAAAAAAAATCACAACTATGTAAATAAACATCTTTAGTGATGAGGCTTCTATTAATAGAGTTATTATGTGATGGTATTTGGGCTTAGAAGAAAAAAAAGCATTACGGTTGTGTTTTTCACTTAATAACATGTTTTGTTCTATTATTATTCCAGTATCCATTACTTCAAAATTATTTTGACTAGAGAAATACAGATTTAAATTAATTTTTTTTTCTAGATATCATTTAACTCCGTTCTGTCCCTGTGATTTGCATTCTACTCCCAGTTGCTAGATTTCACTCCCTGTGATTTGTAATCTATTCCCAGTTGCTAGATTTCACTCCCTGTGATTTGCATTCTACTCCCAGTTGCTAGATTTCACTCCCTGTGATTTGTAATCTATTCCAAGTTGCTAGATTTCACTTCCTGTGATTTGTAATCTATTCCCAGTTGCTAGATTTCACTCCCTGTGATTTGCATTCTATTCCCAGTTGCTAGATTTCACTTCCTGTGATTTGTAATCTATTCCAAGTTGCTAGATTTCACTTCCTGTGATTTGCATTCTATTCCAAGTTGCTAGATTTCACTTCCTGTGATTTGCATTCTATTCCCAGTTGCTAGATTTCACTTCCTGTGATTTGCATTCTATTCCCAGTTGCTAGATTTCACTCCCTGTGATTTGTAATCTATTCCCAGTTGCTAGATTTCACTTACTGTGATTTGCATTCTATTCCCAGTTGCTAGATTTCACTTACTGTGATTTGCATTCTATTCCCAGTTGCTAGATTTCACTTACTGTGATTTGCATTCTATTCCAAGTTGCTAGGTTTCACTTCCTGTGATTTGTAATCTATTCCAAGTTGCTAGATTTCACTTCCTGTGATTTGCATTCTATTCCAAGTTGCTAGATTTCACTTCCTGTGATTTGTAATCTATTCCAAGTTGCTAGATTTCACTCCCTGTGATTTGTATTCTATTCCCAGTTGCTAGGTTTCACTTCCTGTGATTTGTATTCTATTCCAAGTTGCTAGATTTCACTTCCTGTGATTTGTAATCTATTCCAAGTTGCTCGATTTCACTTCCTGTGATTTGCATTCTATTCCAAGTTGCTAGATTTCACTTCCTGTGATTTGCATTCTATTCCAAGTTGCTAGATTTCACTTCCTGTGATTTGTAATCTATTCCCAGTCGCTAGATTTCACTTCCTGTGATTTGCATTCTATTCCAAGTTGCTAGATTTCACTTCCTGTGATTTGTAATCTATTCCAAGTTGCTAGATTTCACTTCCTGTGATTTGCATTCGATTCCAAGTTGCTAGATTTCACTTCCTGTGATTTGTAATCTATTCCCAGTTGCTAGATTTCACTTCCTGTGATTTGTAATCTATTCCCAGTTGCTAGGTTTCACTTCCTGTGATTTGTAATCTATTCCCAGTTGCTAGATTTCACTTCCTGTGATTTGCATTCTATTCCAAGTTGCTAGATTTCACTTCCTGTGATTTATAATCTATTCCAAGTTGCTAGATTTCACTTCCTGTGATTTGCATTCTATTCCAAGTTGCTAGATTTCACTTCCTGTGATTTGTAATCTATTCCCAGTTGCTAGATTTCACTTCCTGTGATTTGTAATCTATTCCCAGTTGCTAGGTTTCACTTCCTGTGATTTGTAATCTATTCCCAGTTGCTAGATTTCACTTCCTGTGATTTGCATTCTATTCCAAGTTGCTAGATTTCACTTCCTGTGATTTATAATCTATTCCAAGTTGCTAGATTTCACTTCCTGTGATTTGCATTCTATTCCAAGTTGCTAGATTTCACTTCCTGTGATTTGTAATCTATTCCCAGTTGCTAGATTTCACTTCCTGTGATTTGTAATCTATTCCCAGTTGCTAGGTTTCACTTCCTGTGATTTGTAATCTATTCCCAGTTGCTAGATTTCACTTCCTGTGATTTGTAATCTATTCCAAGTTGCTAGGTTTCACTTCCTGTGATTTGTAATCTATTCCAAGTTGCTAGATTTCACTTCCTGTGATTTGTATTCTATTCCAAGTTGCTAGGTTTCACTTCCTGTGATTTGTATTCTATTCCAAGTTTCTAGGTTTCACTCCCTGTGATTTGTAATCTATTCCAAGTTGCTAGGTTTCACTTCCTGTGATTTGTAATCTATTCCAAGTTGCTAGATTTCACTTCCTGTGATTTGTATTCTATTCCAAGTTGCTAGGTTTCACTTCCTGTGATTTGTATTCTATTCCAAGTTTCTAGGTTTCACTCCCTGTGATTTGTAATCTATTCCAAGTTGCTAGGTTTCACTTCCTGTGATTTGTAATCTATTCCAAGTTGCTAGGTTTCACTTCCTGTGATTTGTAATCTATTCCAAGTTGCTAGGTTTCACTTCCTGTGATTTGTAATCTATTCCAAGTTGCTAGGTTTCACTTCCTGTGATTTGTAATCTATTCCAAGTTGCTAGGTTTCACTTCCTGTGATTTGTAATCTATTCCAAGTTGCTAGGTTTCACTTCCTGTGATTTGTAATCTATTCCAAGTTGCTAGATTTCACTTCCTGTGATTTGTATTCTATTCCAAGTTGCTAGGTTTCACTTCCTGTGATTTGTAATCTATTCCAAGTTGCTAGGTTTCACTTCCTGTGATTTGTAATCTATTCCAAGTTGCTAGATTTCACTTCCTGTGATTTGTAATCTATTCCAAGTTGCTAGGTTTCACTTCCTGTGATTTGTAATCTATTCCAAGTTGCTAGATTTCACTTCCTGTGATTTGTATTCTATTCCAAGTTGCTAGGTTTCACTTCCTGTGATTTGCATTCTATTCCAAGTTGCTAGATTTCACTTCCTGTGATTTGTAATCTATTCCAAGTTGCTAGATTTCACTTCCTGTGATTTGTAATCTATTCCAAGTTGCTAGATTTCACTTCCTGTGATTTGTAATCTATTCCAAGTTGCTAGGTTTCACTTCCTGTGATTTGTAATCTATTCCAAGTTGCTAGATTTCACTTCCTGTGATTTGTAATCTATTCCAAGTTGCTAGGTTTCACTTCCTGTGATTTGCATTCTATTCCAAGTTGCTAGATTTCACTTCCTGTGATTTGTAATCTATTCCAAGTTGCTAGGTTTCACTTCCTGTGATTTGTAATCTATTCCAAGTTGCTAGATTTCACTTCCTGTGATTTGTAATCTATTCCAAGTTGCTAGATTTCACTTCCTGTGATTTGTAATCTATTCCAAGTTGCTAGGTTTCACTTCCTGTGATTTGTAATCTATTCCAAGTTGCTAGATTTCACTTCCTGTGATTTGTAATCTATTCCAAGTTGCTAGATTTCACTTCCTGTGATTTGTAATCTATTCCAAGTTGCTAGGTTTCACTTCCTGTGATTTGTAATCTATTCCAAGTTGCTAGGTTTCACTTCCTGTGATTTGTAATCTATTCCAAGTTGCTAGATTTCACTTCCTGTGATTTGTAATCTATTCCAAGTTGCTAGATTTCACTTCCTGTGATTTGTAATCTATTCCAAGTTGCTAGGTTTCACTTCCTGTGATTTGTAATCTATTCCAAGTTGCTAGATTTCACTTCCTGTGATTTGTATTCTATTCCAAGTTGCTAGGTTTCACTTCCTGTGATTTGTATTCTATTCCAAGTTTCTAGGTTTCACTCCCTGTGATTTGTAATCTATTCCAAGTTGCTAGGTTTCACTTCCTGTGATTTGTAATCTATTCCAAGTTGCTAGATTTCACTTCCTGTGATTTGTATTCTATTCCAAGTTGCTAGGTTTCACTTCCTGTGATTTGTATTCTATTCCAAGTTTCTAGGTTTCACTCCCTGTGATTTGTAATCTATTCCAAGTTGCTAGGTTTCACTTCCTGTGATTTGTAATCTATTCCAAGTTGCTAGGTTTCACTTCCTGTGATTTGTAATCTATTCCAAGTTGCTAGGTTTCACTTCCTGTGATTTGTAATCTATTCCAAGTTGCTAGGTTTCACTTCCTGTGATTTGTAATCTATTCCAAGTTGCTAGGTTTCACTTCCTGTGATTTGTAATCTATTCCAAGTTGCTAGGTTTCACTTCCTGTGATTTGTAATCTATTCCAAGTTGCTAGATTTCACTTCCTGTGATTTGTATTCTATTCCAAGTTGCTAGGTTTCACTTCCTGTGATTTGTAATCTATTCCAAGTTGCTAGGTTTCACTTCCTGTGATTTGTAATCTATTCCAAGTTGCTAGATTTCACTTCCTGTGATTTGTAATCTATTCCAAGTTGCTAGGTTTCACTTCCTGTGATTTGTAATCTATTCCAAGTTGCTAGATTTCACTTCCTGTGATTTGTATTCTATTCCAAGTTGCTAGGTTTCACTTCCTGTGATTTGCATTCTATTCCAAGTTGCTAGATTTCACTTCCTGTGATTTGTAATCTATTCCAAGTTGCTAGATTTCACTTCCTGTGATTTGTAATCTATTCCAAGTTGCTAGATTTCACTTCCTGTGATTTGTAATCTATTCCAAGTTGCTAGGTTTCACTTCCTGTGATTTGTAATCTATTCCAAGTTGCTAGATTTCACTTCCTGTGATTTGTAATCTATTCCAAGTTGCTAGGTTTCACTTCCTGTGATTTGTAATCTATTCCAAGTTGCTAGATTTCACTCCTTGTGATTTGCATTCTATTCCAAGTTGCTAGATTTCACTTCCTGTGATTTGTAATCTATTCCAAGTTGCTAGGTTTCACTTCCTGTGATTTGTAATCTATTCCAAGTTGCTAGATTTCACTTCCTGTGATTTGTAATCTATTCCAAGTTGCTAGATTTCACTTCCTGTGATTTGTAATCTATTCCAAGTTGCTAGGTTTCACTTCCTGTGATTTGTAATCTATTCCAAGTTGCTAGGTTTCACTTCCTGTGATTTGTAATCTATTCCAAGTTGCTAGATTTCACTTCCTGTGATTTGTAATCTATTCCAAGTTGCTAGATTTCACTTCCTGTGATTTGTAATCTATTCCAAGTTGCTAGGTTTCACTTCCTGTGATTTGTAATCTATTCCAAGTTGCTAGGTTTCACTCCCTGTGATTTGTAATCTATTCCAAGTTGCTAGGTTTCACTCCCTGTGATTTAGTGATATTCCCGTTAGCTTTATTTCATTCCCTTAAATTCTATGTTTGTGTTAATCCCATGTGGACCTGTTCCATTGTTTGTATACCTTCCCCATTACCAAAGGACCTTTTATATTGTCTGTGGACCCTTCCCACCCTTATGGATCTATCTCCTTGCCCAAGGCTTTGCCCTTGCTTCACAACCGTCTTAAAGAGTTAGTGTATATAAGATTCTGACCACTTCCCCATTCATTTCTTGTAAACCCTCTATATTTACATCATTTATTAATGTTTGTAGATAATGATGTAACCCTAAACGACATAATGTCAAAATTTAGACTCATATGTGCATTCCTACCTTTGTTATTGTGCTTAGTAATACCCTGCTTTGATTGATCTAAACAGCCATTAAGCTGTTAACTTCTGGTCATTTAACTGCAAACATTTTAAAATCTTCGATGCCAGTTCTATATACACTCTTCTAAGAAGAGCTAGCCTTTCATATTAACAAACGCATTTAGGTGGACCTGTCAGGCTCGGGACAAGATTTTAACAGGAATGTTGCGCTGTTTGTGAGTGTGTGTGTGTTTGCATGTAGCGAGTCGACATGACAACACCAAGCCGGTCAGACGTACGGAGATGTTAAAAGATGTTTCTATTGGGGGTCGGTTTAATTACGGGCATTACTTGCCGCTAAAATCCCCGACACTGTAATCAAAAAGCTTTCAAGAGCCGTCTTCGGTACAGTTCTCTCATTTAATGACACAAGCATCGAGAGATAGATGGAAGGCCAGACGGAGGACAGAGAGTGAGACCGAAGAAAAAAGAAGATAAAGATATATATTCGATGGATAAGTGGTATTGATGATAAGAACTTTGGTTGTAAAAACAGATAGGGCAAATAGTTAGAAAAAAATAGAAAGAGAGACAGATAGATAGAAGACAGACAGACAGATACAGATAAAACGACGATGGATAGATAGATAGATAGATAGATAGATAGATAGATAGATAGATAGATAGATAGATAGATAGATAGATAGATAGATAGATAGATAAGATAATTAGATAGATAGATAGATAGATAGATAGATAGATAAATAGATAGATAGATAGATAGATAGATAGATAGATAGATAGATAGATAGATAGATAAGATAGATAGATAGATAGATAGATAGATAGATAGATAGATAGATAGATAGATAGATAGATGTGATTTGAACTCATTCTGATCACCCCTAACGTTCACTCTCTTCAGTACACACCTCCTACACATACACTCTCTCTTCCCCTCTCTATCCTACCCTCTTGTCATAAGTGTAGAGACCATTCCGCAGCGCGTGCCGGCACAGATCTATTTCCATCAGATTTATTATTCAACGTCTGCTGTGTTCAATCAAGTCTTATTACTGACTCCGTCCAGATACTTCCACCTCCCTCCCATCTCCTCCATCTCTCCCCCACCTCTCTGTTTCTCCTTCAACGCCATACTCCTCACCCATTACACTTTTTTTTTTTAAATTATCACGTCACTCACTCACTAACTCATGCAGTTACTAGCTGCTCACGGTGTATGTACATTGTTGCACTGGAAAGAATGGTAATACAGTGCGAACAAAGAGGGGGCCGGGCAGTCTCTTTTCAAGTTTGTTTTTTTTTAGCCTAAGTTTTTTTTTTTATTTTAAGTTGTTTTCATTTTACATTAAGTTATTTTTAAGTTGTTTTCATTGTACATTAAGTTATTTTTAAGTTGTTTTCATTTTACATTAAGTTATTTTTAAGTTGTTTTCATTTTACATTAAGTTATTTTTAAGTTGTTTTCATTGTACATTAAGTTATTTTTAAGTTGTTTTTTTTTTAAGTTTGTTTTTTCTCTTTTCTTCTTGTGATATTTTTTTCTAAGTATTTGTATTCGTCCCTAAAGTTTGACTTATGCTCTCTTTCTTTCAAACAGTGTACGGACATTACCCAGCAGGTTATCCACTTCCGGTCCCGGTGCATGATACGAGTTTGGAAGCTGGAGAAAATACAATTCTCGGAAGGGTTTCTTAATTTTTAGCGGCCCCCGTAAGGGGAAAAAGACGCTATTAGGTTTGTGCAAAATGTCCGTCTGTCCGTCTGTCCGTCTGTCCGTCTGTCACACTCAGATCTCGAAAACTAGAAGAGATATGAAAAATATTATTTCATCATTAAATCCGGCTTGAAAAGTTTAGGTGCAACGGCTACTTTTGGTTTTCTAAAAGCAAACCGTTTAATTTATAAAATTAATTATGCAAGCGATTTTTTCATAAAAATACACCAATTCTAAAACAATTACGTAAATGTAAGGGAGGCAATGTTACAATATGCCAACAAAGATGGACAATTTTTGTGTATTTTCAGTATCACTAAGTCAAATATATTTTTAAAATGTACAGGAAATGTTTACAACAAATACAAATAATAGTTAAAGACGTTTTTTCTGGTCAACTAGCTGCTAAAATTAAAAGAAAACATTTCTGTTTGTTTATAAAGGCTAATAATGCACTTTGTATGTAAATATCACGCACATTTTTTTTAATGGACTTTTTATGCAGCGATTTTCGTGCAGTAGCGTAACGTCGCAACATGATCAGATGCTAAACCAATTCCTTAAACTTTTTATAAAAATCAGGTTTTATTTATTTTTTGTTTAGTGCCCCCATCCGAATAAAAGAAGCTTAATTTTGTGCGTTTTGTCTGTTGGTCGGTATGTCCGTCACGATTAGATTTAAAAAACTAGAACTCTAAAAGCTATTGAAAATCTGATTTACCCTTTAATGTTCCTCCCATAACATCTCAATAGTTTTAAGTATCTAAAATTGATTGTTCCGGATTTTTATGTGCAAAACTAATCAACGCCAACAAATGTTTGTTTGCTCTTCTAACTTATATTACATTCAATTTCCATGCTTAAACGTTGCAAAACACATTATCAATAATATGTTGTTCCGTTTTTTATGTAAATAGCATATTAATGCTAAAACATAATCTCTATACTGACTTATATTTCATTAAGTGTAAAAATGTTCCGGATATTGTTTTATAAAACATGAATTATGCCTAATGATTGTTTGAAATCGCATAAGGCTTTTAAAAAAAGTAATTTACTAGAATTGATTACTGAAAATTACTTTTTAGACATTTAATTTTCTTGTAAAACATAACATAGAAGTTTTGTAATCGATAAAGAAAGTTCCGGATTTTGTTTCTTACAAATCGTCGCCAGAAATTTCCGAATTTATTTAAAAATCTACTAACGCCAAATAATTGTTTGAACTCCCTCTTCTATTTAATAAACAAATAATCTTCTCATTTACGAAATCATGTTTTTACGGATTTTTATGAAAAATATTTTAACTCACTACTCTCTTACAGTACATTTAACTTTCTACCTAAAACATTAAAAAATCTAATTAACGTTAATATTATGTTCCGATTTTTAAGGAAAACAGAATCCAAACACCAAAGTAAGGTATGAAAATCTCTCCACGTGGCTGTAGTACATCTAATTTTTATACGAGACCATCCAAAAAATTTAATTAACGGTATTACATTTATCTGAAATTCTCTTTTTCTTTTACTATTTATACAAACATCCGGAACAATCTATTATATAAACTTTTCAATTGTGTTCATACCTAAAAATTATTGCGATGTTTTGAAACGTAAAATAAAGGTTAATCCATTTTTAATAACTTTTAATTGTTTTTTTTT
Source organism: Biomphalaria glabrata (assembly GCF_947242115.1). Taxonomy (NCBI): domain Eukaryota; kingdom Metazoa; phylum Mollusca; class Gastropoda; family Planorbidae; genus Biomphalaria; species Biomphalaria glabrata. The sequence continues at coordinate 24,503,811 of NC_074722.1, forward strand.
ATATCAAGATAACGGACAGACCGACTGACAGACAAAACGCAAAAACAATGTGGCTTTGATCCTTTTTAAATAATATCTATTAGAACTCAGTGCACCAATGTCTATGAACCCTCGTTAAATATCTCGTGTAAATAAAGACATTTTTTTTATGGTACCGGTACTAGCCTATTGTCTTTGACGTCATATGAATGGACTCTTTAAATGTAATGTTAAAGAACGCACTCGGTGCACCAATGTCTATTAACCCTCGAAAAAATTGCTTGTATTAATGAAAACATATTTTAGTCTAACTAAGCCGTGTGACGTAGTGTTTTTTTTTTCCTTTGACGTCACATGGAATGAATTCTTTAAATGAAATGCTAAAAGAACGCACTCGGTGCACCAATGTCTATGAACACTCGAGAAATGGCTCGTGTTGATAAAGGTGATTTTTAGTCTAGCTAGGCCTTGTGACGTAGTGTTTTTTTTTCCTTTGACGTCATATGGAATGAATTCTTTAAATGAAATGCTTAAAGAACGCACTCGGTGCACCAAAGTCTATGAACACTCGATAAATGGCTCTTATAGATGAAGGCGATTTTTAGTCTAGCTAGGCCGTGTGACGTAGTGTTTTTTTTCCCTCTGACGTTATATGGAATTAATTCTTCAAATAAATTGAAAAAAGAACTCGGTATAGTAATGTTTATTAAGCCTCGTTATGTGACTCGCGTTTAAAAAAGGAATGATATCTTGATTTAGATCTAATCTAGATTTTTTAAACTAGATCTAGATTTTTATTACAGTATATCTAGATCTGGATTTATATTCTAATTAAAATTATTTTAGAGTCTAGATCTAGAATTTCTAGATCTAGTTTAGACTAAAATAGACTAGATTAAGATGTAGAATTTCAATTTCTAAACTTAAAGTGTAAAAAAAAAGTGTAGATTTTCATTTCCAAACATTTTGATCAATATTGTAATGTTTTAATATACTAAAACTAATCTACTATTTTTTTTTTATTAAATTTAAATTTAAATTTACGGCAAATGAATCTTTGAAACATTATTACTTTTGACCATCGGATGGCTGCCTGGTCGTGTGGTTTGCGCGCTGGACTGTCGTTCAGATTTATGGATGGCCCAGGGTTTAAACCCTGCCCGCTCCCATCCCCCGTCGTCCTGCGGGAGGTTTGGACTAGGAAGTAATTATCTTCAACTCTGAAGGAACATCCGAAACGTGTAAAACATTTTACATCAAAATTAAATCACCTCTTGAATATTATTTGCGAATATGCAGATCCGACAGGGATCCGACTTCGACGGGGGCCGCCTCTGAGTTTGTGTAACACAAACTCTCTTTGTAATCTTGTTATTTTTTTATTTCGTTCTTATCAAACTTTTATTGTAATGCTAGTCAAAATTAAATGACACTCGGCTTACAATAAATTGTAGACAAACCTTTGATCTAATTACTGCCCACATTAGAGAACACATAGGTCAGGGCCACTGTAAAAAAAAAAAGGGGGGGGAGGGCTGTAGTGAACTAGTAATCCTAACCACATTGAAATTCCGAGCAGTTAACGAGGGCCCCGGCTTACGATGGGATTGAGTTAACGCTACAAAACGGGTGTCTCTAGATAGATGGGACTTGTACCATTAAACGGAGAACATGGCTGGGCGGTAATCTATCATTCTTAAGAGAGCAAGGACAAGATGACCATAGGGAGAGATGAAGTGGAGGGGAGAGAGATGCTGAAGGAAAAGATGGAGAGGAGAGGGGGGGGGGAGGACGAAGTGGGATGCTAATGTAAGCAAGCTGATCACGTGACCTTGGTGTCACAAAGTATCCTTCTGTGACATTTAGAACGATGGCATCAAAGCGAGTGACTATTGATATATGGTATAGGTCAATTATAGTTGGGGAGCTCATTGCGACATCACATGAACAACAGACATACGCAGCGTAGAGGAGATTTTGAAGGTCATGTAAACATTAAATGGAGACCAGGCAAGGCTGAGGTTAGGCCAAGACACAAATAATCGGCACCAATCAAACTATATAACCTCGATTTGGTCTACTCAAAAGACAGAAATAATCGGCACCAATCAAACTATATAACATCAATTTGGTCTACCCAAAAAACACAAAATAACCGGCTAGGAAAATCAATGACTTGGCAGCATTTAAGTTATTGGTTAACATGCATGACTAGATGCATGACGCGAAGGACGTAATCATCATCTTCTTTTCTTTTTTTTTTTTTTTTGAAGTAACGTCAATATTTTATAAGATAAGATAAGATAAGATTCGGTCTACTCAACAGACAAATGAGTTCATATAATGATAGTTTCCATCCAATTACTTTGATCATTCCCTCATACCAATCAGGCCCGCCAGGACCTAGACAGATCGGGAGGGGGGAATAGGAGCTTCACTCTTATTTTGATGCATCTACTACTATAGGTATTTCAAGGTTTTTGGAATGTGAGGGGAAGACAAAGAGGCCCCAAATGTACCCAGTGGACTAGGACCGGACCCTAAGGTCCATACCGAGTTTCAATAAGGAAAAGAAAGTACTGTAAAGCTTAAGTTCCTGACTGTTCACGAGATCTCGCCATCTCAATGAGGAGGTCATATGTGAGCTCGCGTAACTCTTGATTAGAGAAGGAAGGGGGCACTATTCAGATATTATCCAACGTAAAACGTAAAAAAAAAAAGTTTCCCATGTGATCTACGGGGCAGATGATGTTAAGGTCATCTGTTTCTGTTTCCAACGGTTAACAAGCAGTGTGACATGTGGCCAGCACAACGACCAGCCGCCTTTACCTTTCGCCAACTAAAGTCAAATACCCAATATAGGTGCACTAAGGGGCGCCCTAAAAATCCCGAAATTCGAAATCCCAGTGTTCACCGAGATTCAAACCAAAGGACCCCATGTACGGAATTCGAGCGATTAATCACTCAGCCAACGCGCTTCATTATCCAACGTAGATACAAAATTTTTTTTTAAATCTCAGCAACAATTTAAGTTTAAAATAAATTATCCATAGACCAGAGGCAAGTTTACTGAGAACTCTGGCATCATGCATACATTAACTCTTTGTCTTGATTAGGCTGTCAGAAAATAGTATCATTAACTCACTTTTTTAAAGCAATCAACCCCCCCCCCCACTTCATACTCTATATGTAAAGTCACGCCATCCTTCTACTTTCACACCCCCTTTTCCCTAAAACCCTGGGAGCAGACGACATCGATCAAGCGTTACCGGCAACATTGTCACTCAAGCATGAAATCATCACACCCTGTTTGTGTGTGTGACGTCACGCCCAACGATAAAAAAAAAAAGTCACTGCTGATTGGGTAAACCCTGTCAGGTGACATTATCTCCGGAAAGAGAGCTATGAATATTCAACACTGAGCTCATGTATATTCATGGCGTATAGAAAATGAGGTTGTTTGCGTTTCCTCTCCCCTCCCGGATATTTTTTTTTCCTATTTTCCGTTCCCACAATTCCTTTCCCACTTCCCGTTTTCTCAAAATTCCAGATCTTTCCTCATTTTCCTCCGTCTATCTTCTTGTGTTTGACTCCTTTGGGAGAAAAGAAATAGAATGCTTGACTTCCTGACAGCCATGACTTATTTATTAACTTATCAAATAGACATAACTTGTGTCCATTGCACAGTCTCTGGTATTTGGCATTTGGCACCAACGAATTGGGGGATAGGTCAAGGCCATGAGAAGCGAGTTCAATTCCTTGTTTTTGGTATTGCGCTCGAAAACAATAGATGACTTCTGCGAGTTTGGTCAATGCGAAAACAAAAAGTTGACTTCTGCGAGTTTGGTCAAAGCGAAAACAAAAAGTTGACTTCTGCGAGTTTGGTCAATGCGAAAACAAAAAGTTGACTTCTGCGAGTTTGGTCAATGCGAAAACAAAAAGTTGACTTCTGTGAGTTTGGTCAATTCGAAGCCAAAAGGTTGACTTCTGCGAGTTTGGTCAATGCGAAAATAATGCTGCTTCTGAATAATTGCAATAATAATATAAGAAAAAACATAAAAGATACTTTTAAAAAAAAAAAGCTTATACGAAATGTAATTGTATCAATTTGTTTGGATCAGTCATGTCATTAAGTTAGTAATAAATCTAGACCAACATCATTAAATCTGTGCAATTAATAAAATTTTTACCAATTGTTTTTGTTTAGCGCTATTTCATGCTTTTAGTTTTCTCGATACGCTTTATGATCCTGTCACTTGTCTGGACCAGTTGGGAATATGGGAGGTAGGAGGAGAAAGAAAGGGAGATCTGGGTGGAGTTGACTGCCATTGGTTTTTAAAAAAGCATTAACAAACAAAAAAAAGGGGTGGGGTGGGGAGTACAGTCAGTCGACTATAATTTCTTTCCCTTGTTCGAGATACCAAACAAAATAATTAATTACCAATAGTTAATTAACTAATTGGTTAATTGTTTTTTATTTTTCTTGTGTTGTCAGGGAAAAGAAATAATTGTGCAAAATTTCAGCTTGATCCATGATTGAGTGTGGGAGAAATAACGTGTACAAACTTTTGACCAGTGAGTTGATATAAGCTTTGTAATAACTTTAGGCCACACAGTCCATGCTCTATCGATATTAGGTAAGAGGGATTAATTATTTTAACTTGCACAGCTATGAGGAATAAGAAATGTACCTGAATCTTACTGTCTTTCTGAGACTAAGTATTTCTAAACACATTATAACCACTGGGTATCATGCTATTTAAATTTGTATTACATAAGTTTCAAGAACAAGGATTAAAATAACAAAATGTTCCTATTTGTTTAATTGTATTTATTTAGTGGTCATTAAGCCTGACAGAACAATAATTGCTTCGCTACAAAGAAATGATGTTGAAATTTGCTTATTGAACCAATACACGAGCAGCTTTTAATATCATTGTTCTGACCAGTGCCCAGCAGCCCATCGCTTGTCTAAAGAGCACATCGCCCACGTAGGCTTACAGACGCTATATCTTTCTAATCACCATTTGTCCAGTAGCACGCCCATCGCTAGCGACCCTGGCTTAAGCCTGGTCTCCATCTTGATCGCCTGGACAAGACTCTCTAAATTTAATAAACCAGTTCCCAGAGAGTTGTTGAAAATTTCATTTGTTGGAGGGGGGGGGGGGAAGAAAAAAAAAGAGAGAGAAGAAAAGGTCTGGCTGGGTTTTAATAAAGCTGTTCTCATGTTTCTAAAAGGAAGACCTTGCACACGGGATCACATATTCACAGTTTGAAAAGTATTATTCTACGGTAAAGAGAAATGTGTTATTCGAGGTGCTTGGTAAACACGTTTACAGAATTAAATGCTAGACATTAGTGGGGTTTGTGTGTGTGTGTGTGGAAAATTTCGATTCTTTTTTATTTTTTTATGAATTCCAAAAAAAATATATAAATCTAACAATAGATTTCTTTTTTTTCTTTCATTCGGACATTCCCGGAACTGAGAACTTTTGCATAAGGGATTTTTGTAACTAAGGGATTTTCATCTCCATACTAGCACCGGATTACTTAATCTGTTATGGATCCCCATCATCCAATGGTCACTGGTCAGACATTACATATCCAAGTATTCTTTAATCATACATTACAATCCCAAGTATCCGTTGGTCAGAGATTACATATTGAAGTATCCGCTGGTCAATGATTACCTATTGAAATATCTGTTGGTCAGACATTGCATATCCAAGTTTCTTTCCGATTGTATTTGTTCTCCCTAAAGTGTCTTAAAGCTGTCTTTGGCCCTTGTCTTAAGTGTTGTCCTTCATTGCCAACCATTATTTGAAGAGCTACTAACAGGTTGGTCCCACAGGGGCATGCCTACCTCATCTTGAGAAAAGCTGATTTAAAGGGGAGCGTTCGATGCTGGACATATTAGAATTGGGGGGGGGGGGGGGGGGAAAGAGTTTAAGGAATTTAAAAGAGCACAGGGGAGAGAGGGGAGGTTTCTGAAGGAAAATTTCGTGTTGCCTTTACAGAAGATTGAATGAACTTGTTCTGGGCTATGTCTGTACGTTTAAAAAAAAAAGGATGCCAGGGTCTTGATAGAGACAGAACTCTGAAAATGGTGGCACATGAGGTAGGGGGCACAGTGGAAATTCCTGACTTGATTCTTTTTATTTTTGTCTGAATTTGATGTTAATACCTATTTTTTATGGTTCTTAGTTTTAGACGTGATACTAAACGTTTAGACATGATACTAAATGTTTAGACATGATACTAAACGTTTAGACATGATACAAAATGTTTAGACATGATATTAAATGTTTAGACATGATACTAAATGTTTAGACATGATATTAAATGTTTAGACATGATACTTAATGTTTAGACGTGATACTAAACGTTTAGACATGATACTAAATGTTTAGACATGATACTAAACGTTTAGACATGATACTAAATGTTTAGACATGATATTAAATGTTTAGACATGATACTAAATGTTTAGACATGATATTAAATGTTTAGACATGATACTTAATGTTTAGACGTGATACTTAATGTTTAGACGTGATACTTAATGTTTAGACATGATACTAAATGTTTAGACATGATACTAAACGTTTAGACATGATACTTAATGTTTAGACATGATACTAAATGTTTCGGCATGATACTAAATGTTTAGACGTGATACTAAATGTATAGACGTGATACTATATGTTTAGACATGGTACTAAATGTTTAGACATGATGCTAAATGTTTAGACGTGATACCAAATGTTTAGACATGATACTAAACATTAAGACGTGATACTAAATGTTTAGACGTGATACTAAATGTTTAGACGTGATACTAAATGTTTAGACGTGATACTAAATGTTTAGACGTGATTCTGAATATTTAGACGTGACCACTTCAATCAGTAGACCCGATGATAATTGAGTGAATGTAAAGCAATTACAGCTACGTTCTAAAATAGAGATATCCATATCAGAGATCTTATCTTATCTTATAAAATACTGACGTTACTTCAAAAAAGAAGACGATTACATTCTACGCGTGTGCCTAGGTCAATCTAGTCATGCCTGATAATGAATGACTTAGATTCTTCCAAGCTATTGGTTTTCCTGGCTGACTCAGGCAACCAACTCCATGCTCTAATAGCACTAGGGAAGAAGGGGCATTTGTACAAATTTGTCCTAGCATATGGAACAAAGAATTCGCCTTTAGAGATGAGAGTGCGCATTGCAGAGCTGAATGGTGCTTGAGATGCAGAATCGGAAGAACGGCCTAATCACAGACCTATATATATATATATATATATATATAATATCTAGACTGGACATGAAGAACTTTTAACACTACAAAAAATGTCGTGAAATTAAAAAAAAAAATGAAACAAGGCATTGTTTTGTAAAGTAATTATAAGAATTTTTTTTCAACCCTAACCTATGTAATATAGTCCTATAATTTAATGTTTAGATCTAGATCGAAAAAAAAAAAAAAAAGAACTCTCGTCTCATAATTATTATTTTGCAATGTTTAGATACATAATCTAGAAAGATCTAGGTAATCAATCTGTTTAAATGTCCATAAGATGACTAAAATCAATAGACGTGAATTATTTCGATCTAGGATTTTCGAAACATTATCTCAATGGAATCTAACAGGAAATGGCTTTATTTCATGAATTTGCTTGAATATATAGTTCTGTGGTTAATACAATCTATTTCTATATAGGTCTGTGAGTTGATCAATCGCGGATTAGAACGTGTTTCCGTTTTCCAGTCTAGATATAATATATATAGGTCTGTGGGTATTTTTTGTTTTGTTTCTAGTTTATACATTTCTTTATGCAAGTGTTTTGGGCGCACAATTGACTGTTTGTATACGAAAGTGTAAATTCATTTTATTTAAGCGCAGGAAACTGCATTCATATTCACGCTTGCGCAGTAGAATGCTTTCATATTTCAGTACGCTTGCTCGGTAACATGTTTTCAACTTACTAGTAACCTCCTTCAGCACCTCTTATATGGTCCTGGACACGTATCAGGGCCTGCGACAAGCGAATACACTATTCTCTGTAAAACCTTTCCATCGCCCCATCCGTCTGAGCACACGCCCCTTCCAATTCAGCACCCCCAGACATCCTCACAATTCAATAAACAAACAAAAAAGTGAGTATTGATTTCTTCTAAACACAAATACAAACACTGACACACGAGTCCGAACATAGACACACATTCACAAATCACCCTCTAATTCGCTAATATAAAAGTCACATATTGAAGGATTAAAATACTTCAGGACAATAGAACTGTGAGATAAATACTTCAACTGGAGTTCGAATGGATTTTTACAAAGGAAGACATTTTAAAACATTAAACTAAAAGCCTGTATGTGATTCTTATAGGCATAAAGCAATAAATATATAAGTGTGGATGGACGGACGAACCAATGGATGTATGGATAGATAGCTAGATAGATAGATGGCTAGATAGATAGATAGATAGACAGACGGACAGACAGACAGACAGACAGATAGACAGATAGATAGATAGATAGATAGATAGATAGATAGATAGATAGATAGATAGATAGATAGATAGATAGATAGATAGATAGATAGATAGATAGATAAGGGTTAGAGTTAGTGTTAGTGTTGATCGTTAGTATTCAAATAGTGACTTTAACTCGTTACAGTGTTTATAGTATAAATAATGAAACTAAGATCACAGGTGGACCTTCGTCTGTTACATCAAGTAGGACCTTCGTTTATAACATTAAGTAGGACCTTTCAAACATTAAGTAGGACCCAACTTTCAAACATTAAGTTCTTCATTATTTTCTGTATTAATTTTCTTTCCTCTATTTCGTCGTCTGACAGACTGAAAAGCTTCTAGAACGCGAGAACCGTCGAACCCGTTTCCAGCCTACTAACAAATCGATGTGATTAATCTATCCATTCCTTTAACCAAAAGTCCAGTTTCACACCTGACTGTGTCTCTCAGCACGCCTGGTTAGTTCACACGTGTAGTCTGCTGGTTTTTATTTTAAGATTTAGTTTGTTTTCAAGTCAAATTAAAACACTTTTTTTTTTCTCTTAAACCTATCCACATCATATTTCTGTACCATTGGGGTATACATATATGTCAGCTGTGTAAAAGGGGAATAACTGAGGTATAAAGTCACTATGACGTAGAATAGTGACGTCAATGGATTGCGAAAAAAAGATTATTCTAAATTAAGCACAAACAGGGGGCAATAAACATATTATATTTACTTGTAATTCTCGAATAAAGGTTCTCATTCAGATAAAAGGTTACATTTTGGATAAGGTCGATGATTCCTGAATCAAACGAAAGACGATCCGATAGTGAAACGAAGCCTGATTGGGACGGATGAAAGAAAATATGTCACGGTTATTGACAAGAGGCAATATAAAATGGCGACGGATCGAGTGCTGGAGTTTAAACTGCAGTTGAAAGAGTGATTGTTTAAACTAAGTGACCCGAAACAGCTCACTCATTGATAGTCCTCGCTAGACAAGTGCGAAACATTTTCCAATATGTGCTGAACAAAGTGTGTGTGTGTATAGGGGGGTAGTATTACTTAAAGTGTTCTTTCCAGATCCACAAGTCCACGGCTAACGAGGGTGATCTGTTTCCAGCACAACGGTCTAACAAAAAGCTGGACCTAAGGAATTACTTCAAGTATCAAACCCTTCCCAAGGGTCTTATTTGCTTTCGAAGAAAAAAAGGGCTTGCCGGAGCCGTGTACGAGTTTATGAAAATACAGACTTCTTTGTTATATTTTTTTTATCTGGAAATTATAGTTAACATATTTGGAACCACTTAGTCAGGTCCACTTGGTATTATTAATAAAGTATCTTGAATTTCAAGTGTTATTCTTGAATCATGATACAGATTACAATATTTATTGTATCAGTATTGTAAAGTGGATATTTATAGATATTTTACATTAAAAACAATCAGTTCAGGTTTGCATCCAGCTTTTGTCAACATATATCGTTCAATTCAGGACTACAGATGACAATAACATCATCACAGAAGACAAAAGAAAACAATGTGATGAAGACTTGTGTCACCACCTCAGAGCTGGTGCCATACAGTTAATACAATAATTTGATATTATGAGTGGAATTAATAACACATGTATCTGGAGGTGAAGACTTTTAACCTTGAGCTAAGAAGCTATTTGATAGCAGTCATTACGAACAGTCAGTAAAAGACAGTCATTGAGGGTAGTCATTGAATAAAGTTAATGTAAGCAGTCACTATAAAGCTATTATAAAGCAGTTGAGATTTGTACAAGTTAATAAGTTACTACTACATAATTGTCAAATATTTATATAAAGGATTATTACTTATTATTCTTGGATTGTGTATCATATTTCCTATGTGGTGTTATTATTGTATATATTCAACATATTACATCAAAACTTATTTCCACATTTACGGGAGAGGTATGAACGCCCAAGAACGCATCCAAATAAAACCTACACATATCATTATAATATGAACCCAATGTCATCCAACGACCATCTAAAATAACGTGGCGACAGCTTCCAAGGACGCAGGCGTCCTGATTGAATGGTTTACAGTAGATACTACATTGGAATCACAAATGTAGAAACAGTTCACCGTATATCAGACGTAGTAGAAAGTCGGTTATAATCTTAAGTTCAGTTATTTTAAAGACAAATTTCTAAACATCTTGAAATGTACTCGGGGATCACCCAGTGCTCGACCAAACTGTGGGTGAGCCTTCTGATCCGTACCATTATGGAGTTGTCCAGAGTTGAAGTTTGGACATTTTGCACGACATTTTGGGGCCTCTGCACATTTGCAACACACTTGGAGTAATACAACAAGTAATTTGTTTTAAAATGTTTGTTTTAAAAGAATGTCAAACATATGAATATAATTATTCTCATACGCTAATTCCCCCCCCATCCCACCTCTAAAACTTTTTTTTTAATTAAAAAAAGCATTTGTTCATATGGTCTCTAAGGAATTTGCTTTAAGATTTAAGTACCAAATCAACAAAACAGAGTTTTAGAGAGATGTCTAGATATATATGAAACCTCAGCCATGATTTGAGTAGGTAAATGTCTAGTCCGCCACTAGGTCGTATTTAGGACTTAATGACTTCTATCCGGGCTTAGTTGAATGGTCATAGCCACTCCTTGAGTGCTGACCGGAAAGAGATTATGAAAGAAGGTGAGTTCGTGTATGTGTGTGTGTGGGGGGGGGGACACAAACAGTGACTGTTCTTCTTGCCCGTAAAGTCCAGCCACTAAAAAGTTATGTGTAATTCCAGTCCAGCTTGCTAAGCCCCAGGGTTTGCCCAGGCCAGGTCACTCTAAGCAGTGGTTAAGTCTGGTCGTTTGAGCAGACCAGTTATTGCAAGGACAAGACAGGCACTCGCCCACCCCCTTCTTTTCCCCAATTTTTTCCTCAATCCTCCTTTTTTTTCCCTACATTTTCTTTCTTACTTTCTCCTTTTCCCAGAGGTCATCTCCCCTTTCGCAACCTAGTAGCATTGGTCACGCGTTGGTCAGTATTGATCGAAGGGAAAACTGCGTGGTCAAAGGATGCATTTAACGTTTGGGTTGGAAAGAGATATCGCAAAAGGAAAAAAAAAAGGAAAAGCAAGGGAAGGGGCGGGAAGCAGGAGACAATGTCATTAATTGATTGGAACAAGTAAGTCTGTGCTTAATGTCACATGATCGTCACGTGGTAATAGGTTCTATGAAGGAAAAAAAAAAAGAAAGCATTGCTTCAACTAGTCCAAGAACAGCCCGCAGTTAAACCGCTCGCGTTAAAATATTGGAAGAAAATTGTGTTCAAGCATTAAATCCTTTTAGCCCGATACAGAGTTCTATAAATAGCAACAAACCAGATGCAGAGTTCTAAAAATAGCAACAATCTTTAAATATATTTATTTTTGTTTTCTTGTGTCGAAACTCTTTCTAAACCACTAATTCAACTGTGATGAACTGAGAGACAAAGACAAAGAGACAAGACACACAGTGATATAAAGACGGATTCGTGACCAGTCTCATTTGGTGAATCATCAAAAAACAAAACAAAAAACTATAGTGAACATGAGCATTTCATTTCACAATTCTAAACATAGGTCTACGTTGTTGTTGTTTTTATTTCTATTGCATAAATAGTTTGAATAAAAACAAACAATATTATATTTTCTAATTATTTTCAATACACCTGTCAACAACAAAAAAATGTACATTTGAAACCCAAGAATAAATTGATCTATGCAAACGTCTACAATGTAGATGTGTGTCTACTTTCAACGTGGCCTACATGTCGTGGCTTAGAAGTGAAGCACGTAGATCGGAGTTAACTAACAATCGGAGTTAACTAACAATCGGAGTTAACTAACAATCGGAGTTAACTAACAATCGGAGTTAACTAACAATCGGAGTTAGAGAGTCTACCAAGCACTTACAGTGCCATCTCGGCAGACGCTGTCCTTTGTTTTACTGCCACGATGCAGCTAAGTAAATTATGCAGGATGGATTGATTTGAATTGCCAGTTTCTAGGGAGTAGGCGGGCAACCATCCACTTTTTTAAATAGTTTTGACCAAGAAAGCAACTTAATCTCTACTTGTAGTAACTGCAGCAGTAAAATAAAATAGATGTTTCATTCTCAGACCGTCTCTCTCTGGTACAACTGCAATCTTCGGTAACAGTTTGGATCAGTTGAACTGCATTCCATTTTATCTAAACTACTCGCACTACGTGCAGTGCTAACATGTTTCTATTCAACATTTTTGTTCTATCACCCAAAGCCTCCGCCGCCTCCCCAAACGCCTCAGTTCATCCGTCTATTGATAATAGTAATATCCTTGATAATGTAAGGAGTCATTGCCAAGTGAAATCTCGTAGAATGTTCTCGTCCCACGAGAACGAGTTCAAATTTCTTCGATGCATGTGAGCGCTTTTTTTTTTTTTTTAGTTTTCAAACCAAATCAATACTACGACTATGAGTGAGTACTGACTCAGGACTAGTGCTCACTATCACGCCCCCCCCTTTCTCCTACGGTTTTCTTTTTCTATCCCTCGTCAGCGGAATAGGGCCAGGATTTATCGCCTATAAAATGTTTATAGGCCCGAGTTACTTCTCTTGGACACGCCTCTGGAGTACGTAATGGGGGAGGGGGGTAAGGGAGGCAAGTCAGGACTATACACTGGAGAGAGAGAGGGAGAGAGAGAGAGAGAGAGAGAGAGAGAGAGAGAGAGAGAGAAAGGGCATGGCGCTGAGGTTAACCGTGTTGAGTTAGTTCTATTCGTCTTCATCTTATAACCAAGTCAAACTGTGTTCGAGTGAGCAGTCTCACGTGTCCGCTTGTTGGTCAGTGTTCATGTCCTCAATTTGGCCCTACCCTGTATACACAAGGGCAATAAAGCAAGTGGGCTTTTATTTCTTTTTTTTTTCAAAGAAGACCTTTTAAAATCTTTACTTCCCAGTGGTCTTCCATTAAGGATTTCTTTCTTTTTTTTTCCACTATACATTTCAGTCATACATGACATACGCTGCTTTCCGTAAAGGGGAAACATAATTCGCCCAGACTACACTACGATATAGAAATGCGCTCTTTCTGCAACGCAGCCCACCGAGATTAATAGTTATGGAAGTCCTGAACACTTGAATATGTGGGAAGTTTAGACCAATAGCTCGATGACAGGACACAGGTCTTGAAGTCCCATGACAACGAGTTATTGGTCTAAACTGCCCACAAGTTGCTACGTGGCGGGTCAGTGTTCTATAACGACTGGTCTCGAGCCCACTCCGTAAGAAATTGAATGTCATTGAATCGAAATCACGCTGTGGCCACCTTTTGGTCGCCATCGCCCGGGAAGTACCGAGGACATGCCGAGATCAAACGACACTCTTAGAAGCGAAAGGAGAAGAGAGACAATTGTTTCCGTTTCTCGATGTTGCACTGTTAAAGTTTTCTGCCTCATCTCAAGACCTTACAAAAGTGTCTTTAGCTATACAGATGTCTCAAATAGCACGACTTTAGCATGCAAACCGATTTCAATTCAATTACATTTGGTGGAGAATATCGGGGGAGGGGTAGAAAGGGGAAGTGTTGAGAAGTTTCGAGTTGGGAGGTTGCTGTTTCGAGTTGGGAGGTGGCTGTTTCGAGTTGGGAGGTGGCTTTTTTAAGTTGGGAGGTGGCTGTTTCGAGTTCGGAGGTGGCTGTTTCGAGTTCGGAGGTGGCTGTTTCGAGTTGGAGGGGTGGTTGTTTCGAGTTCGGAGGTGGCTGTTTCGAGTTCGGAGGTGGCTGTTTCGAGTTCGGAGGTGGCTGTTTCGAGTTGGAGGGGTGGTTGTTTCGAGTTGGAGGGGTGGTTGTTTCGAGTTGGAGGGGTGGTTGTTTCGGGTTGGGAGGTGGCTTTTTTAAGTTGGGAGGTGGCTGTTTCGAGTTCGGAGGTGGCTGTTTCGAGTTCGGAGGTGGCTGTTTCGAGTTCGGAGGTGGCTGTTTCGAGTTCGGAGGTGGCTGTTTCGAGTTTGAGGGGTGGTTGTTTCGAGTTGGAGGGGTGGTTGTTTCGAGTTGGAGGGGTGGTTGTTTCGAGTTCGGAGGTGGCTGTTTCGAGTTCGGAGGTGGCTGTTTCGAGTTGGAGGGGTGGTTGTTTCGAGTTGGAGGGGTGGTTGTTTCGAGTTGGAGGGGTGATTGTTTCGAGTTGGGAGGTGGCTTTTTTAAGTTGGGAGGTGGCTGTTTCGATTTCGGAGGTGGCTGTTTCGAGTTGGAGGGGTGGTTGTTTTGAGTTGGAGGGGTGGTTGTTCCTAGTTGAAAGGTGGCTATTTCGAGTTGGGAGGTGGCTGTTTCGAGATCGGGGTGGTTGTTTTTGAGTAGAGTATGGTTGTTTAGAGTTTGGGGTGGTTGTTTGGAGTTGGGGTGGTTGTTTAGAGTAGAGGATGGTTGTTTAGACCTGGGTGTGTTTGTTTCGAGTTGGTGGTGGTTGTTTTGAGTTGGTGGTGGTTGTTTCGAGTTGGTGGTGGTTGTTTTGAGTTGGTGGTGGTTGTTTCGAGTTGAGGGTGGTTGTTTTGAGTTGGATGGATGGTTGTTTCGAGTTGGGAGGTGGCTGTTTTGAGTTAGGGGGTAGATGTTTCGAGTTGGAGAGGTTGCTGTTTTGAGTTAAAGTTATTCAAGTTATTTGAAGTTGTATTAGTTAAGATATATTACACATACAACAGTTTAGTTGTCTACCAGCAGTTTGGTGCTACAAGACAGCGACAGGTAACAACAACAACAACACACACAGACACACACTCAATGCCAAAAAAAAGTTAGAACATATATTTGGATTCTTGACCCTAGACCTACTTATCTCCGCTCCAAAACTAAATACCCAATTACTTCTATAAGTTCTGCCACTGACACTTCTATGTAATACGACTGATATGTCTGTCATAATGGATTGTTTCTATATAAAGACATCCCTACGACAGACTGATGTGTTAACAATTTTTTAAAAGTTACCTCCAACTCAAAAGTTAAATATCCGTCCTTGAAATGGAAAAATAAAATCCATTCCAGTTTCTATTTGTGTGTAATTAAAGATTTGCATTAAACTGGGACTTCATTTGTTTGATCTCCTTAAGAGATGGAACATGATACTTGGTCAAGGTGGACAAACAGGAAGGAAGAGAGAGAGAGAGAGTGAGAGAGAGAGAGAGAGAGAGGGGCGGGGGGTCTATGTCATCATAATTTTTCGTTTGACTTTTTTCGAGATCCCCTTCCTGAGACAAATGACTTTATCCGTCTCTCACTCTTCGTTGCAGCCATAGTGAGAAGAACAGTCTCACTAGTTTTAGTGAATTTATACATCAGGGAAACAGTTTTCATTGGGGAAGTGTAGCGATAACATAAACACTAACGTAATAGAGAGTCAGAGAGAGAGTCAGAGAGAGAGAGAGAGAGAGGGAGAGAAGGAAAGAGCAGTTGAAAACGAAGAAATAAAATAAGTGGAGATAGACAGGAAAGAGCCGAAAAGGAGAGAGAGAGAGAGTGAGATGGCCGACTCACTGGTCATCAACAAGTCCCCGAAGTCTGGCCTCTGGTAAGGAACAAATTAAAAAGATAATTTGGAGACCGCGTGCTTGTACAGGCTGGAGGCTACGTTATGGCAGAGACAAGGGGGGGGGGGGGGAACACTTGGGAGAGTGGGGGAGCTGGGGGAGATGGTGATGGTATAATTGGTGGAAGGTGGAGGCCGAGAGGTGCTGACTGGAAGTGTTGTCAATATGTTTAGGGCCGGCTTTAAAGTAATGTCCCTGTGGCTCAGTGTCTTTTAAATGTGTGTCAGTGTGGAGAGAGGGGGGGGGGGTGTGAATACGATAGAGAGATGGAACTACATAATCAATACGAGAATACATATGATAAGATAGAAAACTATGGAAGGAAGATAGTGTAGATAGACAAATGATTTAATGGGGGAAAAAAGTTATTTAGAAAACAAAATCAAGCTTGCGCGTTTAAATGCTATGGCATGTGTAATTTGGCAGTTCCCATTGAGAGGGTTTCGTAACGTTCCGCCTTTGCATCCAAGGGGTTTGGAGACACTTTGTGATCTCCAGTGTTATAGGGGTCTCATCAGCCTCGACGGCCTCGTAGTCCTGTGTGGTCGCATACTTTACAGACCCTTCAATCTGGGCCTGGAGAAAAGTCCCCCCCCACCCCCCCACCCCCACCGCCAAAAAAAAAAAAGTCACTTAAAAAAAAAACAAAGTTTTCCCTAGTCAATGGATCGATTAAAGGCTTCAAATTCTCTCTGTTATTTTAAATTCTCATAAGGCTTAATTTTTTTAAAAATAGATTTTAAACCAATGAACTGTTCTGGAATACTCACCATTTGAATCTTGTATATAAAAATAAACCATTCAGAAGTTCCAGACGGAGGAGAGAGTCAAACCATAAACAATTATTGGAATGATGCACAGACGCAAGTGAGCCAGGAGGTCGGATAGATCGCAATCAGAGAACAGTTTTTGACATTCGTTTAGCTAGCATTGCCACAGTGCCATTAACACACACACACACACACATACTTACATACATACTTGCATACATACATACATATATATTGTGTGTGTGTGTGTATCTACCTACTTAAAGTGTAGATATAAATATGCATATGCTGAATGTCTGGCAGATGAAATGAATGTCATGTATGCAAATTGATCTAGTGTTTAAAAAAACGAAACTTTAAAATCAAAACATCAACAATAATAAATTAATTTACGAAACAATATTGACATATTTGGATCCTATTTTTTTTTATTTGGTCTATCTAAATTTAAGCATAAATTTACATATTTAAACAAACGACATTAAGAAAATAAAAATATTGTTCATTTTTTATGTATGTTCCAAACCTTCTCACAACTTACTATTTAAACACAAAACTGTTTTTATGTTTTTGTTTTCAATCTGTAGTAAGAATGACATATAGACCTATTTCTCAATATTCGGATATAGTTATAACGTGGTTGAAATGCTTGAAATTGTGTTGGTTGACAGTTTTCCCGCCCTCTGGCTCGCCTCCAAAGAGATGGAAATCAACCGGCTGATCAACTCGAGATATCTCCACAAATATTATTCTTATAAATAGACCAGAATGGTGAATATGTATGAGTTATTATACTTGACATAATTTAGAAAGAGAGAGAGAGAGACAGAAAGAGAGAGAAAGTGAGAGAGAGAGGGACTGAGAGATGGAGGAAGAGAGGATTACATATTTTTATTTGCATTTATTTGGCGCATTAGCATGTACACGTCAGAACTTTTAGGCGAGTGACAACATGAGCGTCTGTGTGTGTGTGTGTCTCTCTGTGTGTGTGTGTTGCTGTTGTAGAAGTGCGAGGATCAACGAGAGGAACATTTCTGAAGCGACATCCGTATATCACTTGCTTGTGATCAACTGGTGAATATCAGTCATCGGGAGGAGGGAGGAACAAGTTTCGGAAAGGGGGGGGGGGAAGTTAAGGGTGCACTCTTCGGTTTCATGTCTGAGGAATCGATCTGCAGCCCCTGGAAATTAGGGAGATAAAAGTTGAAAGTGATTGACACCTGAATACAGGACTTAGCCCATGTACAACAACACATACCACATACACTCACCACACACCACATAGACTCACCGAACACCCCATAGACTCACCGAACACCACATAGACTCACCGAACACCCCATAGACTCACCGAGCACCACATAAACTCACCGAACACCCCATAGACTCACCGAACACCCCATAGAGTCACCGAACACCACATAGACTCACCGAACACCACATAGACTCACTGCACACAACATAGACTCACCGCACACCACATAGACTCACCAAACACTACACAGACTCACCACACACCACATAGACTCACCAAACACTAAATAGACTCACCACATACCACATAGACTCACCAAACACTACACAGACTCACAACACACCACATAGACTCACCAAACACTAAATAGACTCACCGCACACCACAGACTCACCGCACACCACATAGACTCACTGCACACAACATAGATTCACCACACACCACATAGACTCACCACACACCACAGACTTATCCCACGTACAACACCAGACACCACATAGACTCACCATTGCACTTGATTAACTTGACCACTCCCTACGTTCCATCAGAAAGAGAACTCCCACCTTCAGGCCTAATCCTCTTGGACTAAGTCAGGGAACGGCGGCGGGCAGGATTCGAACCCGGGGTCTTTTCTGATGACAGCACTAGACGAAAACCCCACGACCAGAGAACAGTTCACGCCCCAGTCTCCATTGTATTTTTCTCAAGAATTCACTTCATCAAGATGTCACCCTGACATGTTGTGTTTTGATTGAAACGTTTCAGTTCTCTTGTCTGCACATCCCCAACGCCCCCCTCTCTTGTTCACAATTCACTTGAGACAGTCACTTCTAGATCTTTCTTTTTTTCTACAATTTAAATACATCTTTAGAAACATTGAGACACGAGACCGAGGACGACTACTGCGTCATTGGGGAAATTCGAGACTTTTGCTGACCAACCAATGGACGTAAGGCGCGCACGACGCAATATTTTGTTTCTAATTGCTTTTATACAGGCATCTTTCATGCTTATTGCATGCTCGCTATGGGCCTAATGGACCTCATTTACCAATCGTAAACGAACAACATTTAGCCACGTGGTTCTCTATCTCTTCTATACAAATTACGTAATCCATAAAGGCTGTCACGTGATACATTTTGAGGTTGAATGAGGTTCATTGTGAACCAGTTGGGGGGGGGGGAGGTTTCCGTAATGCCTTAAGCAGCAATTAGGACTCTTCTCGAGTTGGGATTCGAACTCATGCCCCCCTTGTTAGACAAGATGTTTTTGGCCTCTCCGCCACACATCACAAAGATTCAGAATTTGGGTCGAGCTAAAAGGTAGAACCCAACAGAAAAATTTTGGTCATAAAAGTCTAAAAGTACTAAAGCCCTATTAAGCAGAATGTTTTTTTGCTGTGTACACTGTTTATCAAGGGGGGAGGGGGAAGTTGGGGGGGGGGGGGAGGGTAGCACGGTCATACAGTTTTTAACACCTTTTTTTTCTCACGGGCGACAGGTTAGGAGGGGGAGGGGGTCTACTGGTTGAATCGGCTATGGGTGATATCGAATCGCACCTAGACTTTCGATACCGCTCGACCATGTAATCGTAATATGCCCCATTCACTCTAAGTGACTTCTTTCATGGAACGGGGGACAATACACTGTGAAAGCTAAAAGAAAAAAAAAGGGAGGGGGGGGGGGCAAATTATTCGTCGCAAACATTTTTTTTCCTTTCTGAAAGGTGCCCCATTCATTCACGAAGCTTAATATGGAAGACTAAACAAAAAGTATTGAAATAGGGAGCGTATGTAAAGTGGGGGTGGGGGGGGGTCGCGGGGTATTGTAAGGATATACCTGGTCAATAGAATGAATATATTACTCTAATGCGCTACCGTGGGAGAAATAGGAACTCAGCAAGGTTATGAGTGCAAATTGATAGATTGATTCAGGAGTACAGACAGCTACGATTCTTCCTAACGGTAACTTCTGCTCTAGACAACGATATCTTTTCATGTACATTTCATATCTGACTTTGAAAAACTGTTTTGAAGAGAGTTTGTTAGAGTATTCATATTAAAAAAAACTGGCCGAAAAATACAAGAAATTCAGAAATTTAAATCTGTGTGTTAACATTTTTAATGGAAAGAATGACACTGCAAAAGTTAAATGAAACGACACCTTTTAAAAACGAATGACACTAAATAAATGACATGGAAATGACACCTTTTGAAGAGAAAGACAATAAACAAGTCCAATGAAACGACACTTTTATGTAGAGAATAAAATAACATTAGATAAATGGGAAAGACAATTTTCGAATGAGTTCGAAAATGCAAATAAAAGTGTGTGTGTGTGTTTCCCCACTATAGACACATGTGTGAGAGGTAAGGGTCAATGCACTGACATTGAATAAGCCTGCAATGTACCCGAAGCCTGCTTTATCTCAGCGTGACTGTTTGATAAGTTCGAACATTCTAATTCGAGGATTAGACTTATCAAATAGTCTACTGATTTCGTTTTTCTAGCTCTCGCGAGATCTACTTAGTCTGCCCACTTCTAGTCGGATAGTTCGAACTTTCCAAGGTTCTAAACCTGTAGCGGGAGGCCCATGTAAATGCCGAGTAACACCAGACAGAGTTGTCTAGGCTTGACTAATTATCTGTGTTTGTGCGTAGAAATGATAATGACTAGACTGTATGATGAATGTTTCCAAATGATGTGGTTAATGCTGTTGTAAGTAGCTTTGACAAAAATAATTGCTGTCCTGATGAGTGTCTCACAGACCAGTGTCATATTGTTATAACCCTTCCATGCAGTAGGTGCGCTCTCCTAGAGACTAGACTAAGAAAGACATTTAGACATAACAGAAGACGACGAAGTTCCGTCAAGTCTAGACCTTAGGAAGAGGCTGTGTTCAAGGCAGTCATCGTTATTAAGTGTTTGGGGTGTCCCGTGAATAAACATCTATCTTCACTCAGCCGCCTTCCTGTTCATTTATTACACTAGAAAAAAAAAATATAGTTACGATGTAGTCAGACTTCACTTTATCAAGAGAGTTTCATATAACTGTTTCTATTACGAAGTCTCTTGCTTTGGTTAAAGACTGACCGCCCCCCCCCACCCCAACTGGGTGAACACTAGAAGACTTACCTTGCCGTACTGTGAGAAATATTTCTTGCAGTCCTCTATGGTTGTGGTGGAGGACAGCCCGCCTATAAAGATTTTTTTCGTCTTGGTCACCAACTGCAAAGAAACAAAGACAGACAGAGCGTTAAGAGCATTCCAGAAGGTCACTCTGGTGATCATTTGTGTGGGTCAGTCATAGGCTACATGTGGAAACGTCAAACGCTCACTCTAATGGTCATTCGTGTGGGCCAGTCCAATCGAGACCAATCGTTATGGAAGGCCCGAACGCTGACCTGCAACGTCACAACCTGTGGACTGTTTAGACCAATAGCTCATTGCCACGTCACATGTCAGTGTTTAGGCCTTCGGTAACGAATGGTCTCGGTCTAATGGTCACTCTGATGGTCATTTGTGCAGGTCAGCCTTTTGGTCATTGATAGACACTCGACTGGGTCAGTCCTATGGTCAAGTGGTCACTCGGATACTTCTGTGGACCATGCATATTGTCCCTCGGACATTCGTGAGGGCCATTCACTCTCATTTGGATCCATGGTGGACAGTCATCTGGTCTTTTTGATTGCCATTCAATTGCACTATTCAAGAAATCTAGAGACTTCCAGAAAGTATTTACAAGGAATCAGACACACATAGGTCGCGTCATTCAGTTAAGTCGTATTGGAACATACAGTGGACTTGTTTGTAAAAATGAAAAGTTACATTTCGATCTTTGTCGGACCACTCCAATAATTCTACAGCTCTATCCTCACACAGTAGCTGAATGTCGACAGCAAGCGTCTGACTACAACAGACTTCAATAGAATGGTTTATGTTCAGCTCTGTATCGATTTTACTTACGACGTACGTCTTCAGCAGACGTGAAAAGATCTCCCACGTGACTTCCGGCTGACCATTAGAGGTTTACTTTGAGATTAATTAGAAGAAAATTGCCAGAAGGCGGGAAAATGTAGATTTTCGTTTAGGTTGTGAATTGGGATATAATTTGTTGTTTAAAGTAGGTCATATTGTTTAATTATTACATTTGTGTCTATCTATCTATCTATTCTATCTATCTATCTATCTATCTATCTATCTATCTATCTATCTATCTATCTATCTATCTATCTATCTATCTATCTATCTATCTGTCCGTCCACCCGTCTGTCCGTTCGTCCACCCATTCATCCAACCATCTATCTATCTATCTATCTATCTATCTATCTATCTATCTATCTATCTATCTATCTATCTTATCTATCTATCTGTCTGTCTGTCTGTCTGTCTGTCTCGGTATCCTCTTTCTTTCGGTATATTTCTCTGCTCTAATTATCTCTTTTATTTATTCTAATCGTTTTGTTTCTTGGTCCCATGTCTCCCTAGACCTAAAAAGTATTTAGTAAAATATAAGACCTCTACTTCCTGAGACCGATATGCTTCTCATTGTTTCAACCTTGTCTCACTAATGACTGGTTTTGTTTTTTTCTTCTATTCCCCCTTCGTTCGAAGCGGCTACTCTAGTAAAAGTCAAGATGGATACATGTACAAGGCGAGGGCGGAGACCAAGTCGATGTTGACAGAGTGTAGTAGGGAGTATGCCAGAGATGGGGTGCTACATTAGGTTTTATTGCTCTGCAAGGGCGGGGGGGGGGGGGGGGAACGATGTATGTTGGAGAGCGTGCAAACTCGGGGTGTGATGATTGCTAGTGTGACAGGATTTTAGTACCTGAGAGGAAGTGGGAGTGTACGGAGAGTATGAGAGTGAGAAAGAGAGAGAAGAGTGAGAGTGTGTGTGAAAGAGAGAGAGAGAGAGAGAGAGAGCGAGAGAGAGAGAGAGAGAGAGAGAAGTGGAAAACGAGCCAGTCTAATCAAGTAGTTCTCACTAATTGCCCGTGAGAGCGCTAACACTTCACATTTTCTTTAGGCAACATAAATACATGTTCCTGCGGGAGCCTGGCCTACGTCTCACGGCCACTCACCACCTCAATTACATCACACGTAGATACACGTATGCAACTAGACACACACACACACACACACTCCAAAACACTTTTTCCTATACACGGGACAGAAAAAGTAGAGGTAGGAGGAAGGGGAGAGTATTTTAAATGAATGATGTCAGAATAATTTCTCTAAGTTATCACTCTTTGTTTACCTTGGTTACGCCTATCAGAAAGACAAATGGCGCTCCAGCATTAATGGCACTTCTTTAAAATACGCCAACTTTAAAAAAAAAATACAAAAAGAAGCGTCATAGCAAAGATCTAATTGCTTCCATTCTGATACCCGTACACTGTAAAATGTGAGAGGCTTTAAATACTAGAGTCTTAAAAACACAAAATGTAACATACTCTACCGAAACTTAGTATTTGACCCAGGGGAAGTTAACTTGAAGAGAAATAAATTTATAGTGCCTTTAACGCACATGACGTAAACACACACACACACACACACACACACACAAGCCCAGACATTAACTAACAGAGCCACTGACGTAACGCATAAACTATGGCACATTGATGAAGTAATCTGTGGCAATATTTGAGGACAATATATTTTGGTTCAAAAGAAAACTGTTCATTTCAAAGTTGGGTAGGCTCGTGACAGATGTGGCTTGGTAAATAGTGCTCTCCCTTAGCCTATCTCACTCTTTTATATCTCTCTCTCTTTCTTCCACTTCACTCTCTCTCTCTATTTTATTATCTCTTGTTTCTTCGTCCTCATTTCTCTCTCTTTCGTACCCCCCTCTCTCTCTCACCTTTTCTTTCTTTTCATTTTTCTCTTTTTCTCTCTCCAGTCTCTTTTTTTCTTTCTCTCTCTCTCTTTTCTTTTTTCTTTCTCTTGTTCTTTATTTTTTCTCTTCCAATTACTTTCTCTTTTTCTCTCTCCCCCCCCTCTCTCGCTCTTTTTTTTCTTTTCTTGGCCACTGTCTTCCCTCTCATAGTCCCTCCTTCTCTCTCTCTCTCAATCTGTCTGTCAGTTTTCCTCACTATATCATTTATATCTATTTTTTAAAATGCCTTTGTTCTTTTTTTTTAATTTGCTTAATTTGTAATACCATCAGGCATGCTTCTAGTCACAAGGACCAATCTGATGCACGAACTTTGTAATGTAACAGAGCTCTTGCCTTCCTCTATTTTTGTATCAAAACATCAGAGACCGGTGCTCACTTTTCAAAACTCAGATCATATGATCACTTGTTAAGTGCAAAGATTTTAAAGAAAAATTCGATTGTCTCCTCAATTGAGAGTCAAAACATAAAATAAATAATAACACAGGCTCTCGATCTCGTGAAGCCTCGGCAAGTAGCAGCAGTAGTCATTTGGATTGACCTATTCGGAGTCGGGCCGTCACCAACAATTCCCGCCATTAAGATCGACGAGAACGTCTGCAAGTAAAAGCCGGAAGTGCCGAGAAGAGCGAGAGAATGACGGGAGGCGAAGAAATTCTCTGGCAACTAAAAGAGAAAAAAATGAATATAAATTTTAAAAAGAAAGCTACAGATAGATTTTTTTTTTACCTTTGAGAGTATAAATAGAATTTTAAGCGTGAATCAATGACGTCATTTGCTCTCAATAGTTACCAAAGAGAAAAAAAAAATTACTTGAGTTGTTGCAACTCTCGACAGCTGTTCGTATTTTGTCTAGTATTTAAAGTGAAGTGGTGATGAGTTACGGCACTTGGTTCTTCATATCATTTCTTCCTGTGGGTGTTTGAGTGAGATAGATAGTTCATTATCTTCTAATTACCTCCCTTTGCCAAACGATTCAACTGGAGTGTTATAAATGTAATGATGCTACTTTTTAGATCTTATACAAACACAAACAGCCTCCAAACAAAACAAACAAAAGCTTATGTTTCCAATCATTGTCTCTCGAGACTGTTTGGTGGATAGGATAACACAATTAGTTTACTTCAATAAAATTGTTTCCCTTTGATAACAGGCTGTATTTCTTGAGGCCACAGTAATCCCTGATACTTTGTGTTGTGTATGCGTTCGTAAAACACGTGTTGGCCATAAGAAAAGAATGTTGGCGATCTAGAGCATCTGATATACATGTGGTGCATTTTCATTTTAAAATATATATTAACTGTTAAGAGAATAATTTCATTTCAATTAAAAAAAAATACTTTTATCATTTCTCATTCTCTGGCAATATCATGTAACAATATTAGTTTAGGTGAAACACGATTTATTATAATAATCATATTATTATTATTATTGGTAGGTGTTCACTGGACACTTTTCAGAAAACAATTAAGACTTCCTGAGTGCTTCCACCAAAGATGCTTGCACTCCATCATGGACATACGGTGGCAAGACCGCCGGTATGGACAGTATAGAGGGACTTACGCTGGGTAGGGCACGTATCCCGTATGGGAGACGAACGTATGCCTAACGCAGTCTTTTTTTGGTGGTCGACGTAACAGAGGCGCCCGACGGAAACGCTTCAAATACCAGCTTAGGAATCAACTTTCCTTGGCTGACATAGAAGAGAGCACCTGGTTGCATGCGGCCTCAGACAGAGACAGCTGGAGGTCTCTCACGAAGGCCGCGGGATACACATTTGAGACCAAAAGAAAATTCGCTGCCGAGGACAAACGCAGACGGCGAAAAGAAAATCTAAATCGACCACCTGCGGACAATGGCTATGCTTGCCCTGGATGTGGCAAAATATGTAGGTCACAGCTGTGGCTGCGCAGCCACGGGAAATACTGCACTCCTCACTTATCTTCGGACTCGAAGACAAGCCTTATTTATATTTATTTTATTGAAGTCCTCTCACCTTGTTCTGCGCATAGGCCAGCAGGCTCTCTCTATTGATATCGGTGTTCATAGTATTACAAAGTAAATAAATAGACTATCTTGTTCCTAATTTAATTCAATGAAACGTAAATTATGGTATTATACGGTAACTGTTGTATTGTTTATCATTTTACAAATATAATCCGATTGTATGTCACAATATTGTTTTGATACGATAAGGATTCTGATAAAAAGCTAGGCTATGTTTGTTTTAATTTGTGTTTCATAGTTTAGAACAAAAGAAGCAAAATAAAAGTTATATCATGGTTTAAGTTAGAACATACAAAACTTAATTGTCATAAAAATATAATTAAATAATTTCTACCAAGCAACTTTTAATATAAGTGTATTGAGAATTTAATAAAAATGAACAATTGGTCTTCCGTACTTTTATGTAATGCACACAAATCTCCCAAAAAATCTGTCTAGTGGTTTCATCAATCACGGCAGATCCTGTGTAATGACTAATTGCGTCTCTCGTACAGAAGGCAGTATTGTCTCATCCCTTGCCGCCCCCCTAGACCTGCGTTCGGGTTGTTCCACAGAAGCCCCCAACACACGCGCGAACACTGACACTCACTCTCACAATGTCAGTGATTTATCAACGGGTCATAAGAAGAAATAACTGACAGCACGAGAGGTCACGTGTCCACGTTAGACGGCCATAAACAGGGAATCGACTTTTTAATTAAACCCGTTTGATGCGATAAGAATGACAGAATCGATTCCAGGCGGTGGAGAGATTCAGCATAGCGTGAACAGCTGAACCATCTACTTTCTCTTTCTCCCACACATACACACGCACAGTCTCTCACTATCTCTAATTCTTTCTTACCATCTCACAAGCTGTCTCTTCCAAGCTTTCTATCCGATTGTATCCATACCATATATATTGACGCCACTCCCTCTCGCCACCTCTCTCTTTCTCCTAGCTGAATCTTCCTCTCACTCTTCCCATCTCTCTCTCTCTCCCGAACCTCCTCTCTATATCTCTTTCTTTCTTTCTTCTTTTTTCTCATTCCCACTTTTTTTTGTCCCGCTCTCTTCTACTCTCTCTCTCTTTCTCTCTTTTTGGTTTCTCTTTCTAACCTCCTAACCTATCTCCCTCACTTTCTGACTTCCTCTCTCTCACTGTCTCTCTATCCCTCTAAGTCCTCCTTCCCCCCTCTCTCTCTCCCAATTCATAATACCTCCCTCTCTCTCTGTGATTGCCGTATAATCATGACAGGTTGTCGATTAGTTCCTGATGGTCCCCGAGCTTTCCAGTTGGTTCTAATGGTAGACTTGGTCAATGTCCACATTTTCCAGACCTCTTGATGTCAAGCACCCGGCCCACCCTCTGCTAGTAGGCTATGGAGAACCCTTCAGAATAAACACTTAGTCAATACCCTTTAGACCCCCCAAATACCATTCTACTCACCGTAAGAGTAAAAAAAAAAAGTAATTCTACCATGTCCTTATAGAAACCAGTATTAGTAGATGTATAGTATAGCAGTAAATACTATAGTATGGTAGATTAATGTGAACAACTCACATCTTGCAAATAGGATTAAGATGCAATTGTAATTGACAATTTTCGTGGTCTGAAACCCTTCATATTTTTTTGTTAACGTTTGACTTCCACAAAATTGTTTTAATGAAACTCAGAGTGGTGGTGGTGTTAGAGCTCCATGTGTCTTGACCATAGCACTACGTTATTTTCTGTCATTAGCGTTCCGCTTTTCTTTTAAATTAGCGTTCGCTTTCTAGTTTTAAGCGTTCCGCTTTTTCTGTCATTGTAGCGTTATGTTGTTCCTGTCATTAGCAATACTTTCTTTTTATGGTCATTCGCATGATAGGTGACTGGGGATTTCTTTATGAGTAAAACTTACCACCTTTATTCCATGTTAGGATCTTACGACCTTATCCCTCTCTCTCTCTCTCTGTCTATCTCCCCCTCCCATTATCCCTCTCTCTCTCTCTCTGTCTATCTCCCCCTCCCATTATCCCTCTCTCTCTCTCCCTTCACTGTCACCTATTTTCTTTATTGTAGATTTACTCACACGTTTGTGTCCTTGTCTCCTAAGTGTCCCTCCTAAGTGTCCCTCCTTACCCACAACTGATAGATTCACCTCGACTTCTCCTTCGTGCTCCATATTTCTCTCCCACAATCCAGCCGGGTCAAGAGTATACCACTAATACCTACCACTAATACCTAAAACTATTACCTACCACTAACACCTACCACTAATTCCTACCACTAATACCTAAAACTATTACCTACCACTAACACCTACCACTAATTCCTACCACTAATACCTAATACTATTACCTACCACTAATACACTACCACTAATACCTAAAACTATTACCTACCACTAATACCTAAAACTATTACCTACCACTAATACCTACCACTAATACCTAAAACTATTACCTACCACTAATACCTACCACTAATACCTACTACTAATACCTACTACTAATACCTACCACTAATACCTACCACTAATACCTACCAGTAATACCTACCATTAATACCTACCACTAATACCTACCACTAATACCTACCATTAATACCTACCACTAATACCTACCACTAATACCTACCACTAATACCTACTACTAATACCATGGGTCCCGATCAAACCTCCACCCTGTTCCTTCGCCCTCTCTCCTCTCTCTCAGTTTACATTTCATCCTCTTGTCACATCCCTCCCACTGCAACACTTTTCATTTTCCACCGTTACACCTTTTCGTCTAAAAGGTGAGTACATCTCGTGTGTGTGTGTGTGTGTGTGGTAAGAGTTATGTGCCTTGTGAGTAAGAAATATTTTCTGCTTCCAACACGAGAAGGCCGACAATTATTTCCTGGACTTGATGAGTGATAATTACCTTGTAGTCTGGAACACGAGGAACAAACGAGGGGCGGGCACGGCGCGGGACAGATAACTTCAAACCTGCGAACTGTAAATCTTAATTGAACTTTTTAGTTTGTGTGATAGTCTCCCTTGTGTCTTAATAAAAATCCAGTTAGTTCCCCTTGTAAGAATAAATTTATGTTAAATGTTTTTGTGCAGTATTGTGTTTACATGTTGCGTTTGTGGGTGCATGAGATATGTAGCGCTGCCAGAGTCAATGATAGTTTTGGGCTAGAAGGGGCAACCAGTTCATACCCTTCACATAATAGGAGCCCTGCCTTACAGATCAAGCCATTCCGATTTAAAAAAAAAACAACTAATACATATCTATATAATCTCTCTCTCTCTCTTTCTCTCTCTCTCTGCGTAGCTAAATTTAGAGCATTGTGTCAGTGAGTATTTAGAATTAGCGCACGTGCACGTAAAGAATTAAGGCCTACAAAAAGGTGAGTGCTATAAAGAAGAAACCTCTTCACGATGACAAAGTCACAACATAAACTGACGGTGAAAGATCTGTATTTACGTTCGTGTCAGACTTCAAAAGTAATGTTCCAGAATGAAGATCTACCTGCAAGCGTGACGTCGCTACAAACAGGAAAGTTGGGTGAGTGTACACTTTCATTGGGTCATCAAAGTTTCTCACGAGTAAAATGATATGGCCTTATAAGTTTGACATTAAATCCAATGTCACGGCTAAAGTCTGACGCTGTGACACAAGTGACTGATTATTTTATGTCTTTCAAAGTTTTAGTAAACAGAGTTTGGTTGGGCAGTGTTACAAACACTTTCATGATTCAGACAAAAAAAGTGTATATTTTGTATATTGTGTTTAAATATAATACTATACACTTAGGAGTCTAATCTTCTTTAGTACTGTTGTAGACTACATATAGTATTGCACTGATGATATAATGCGGTATTACCTCAATACTGCACTCATTTTCATAACCCAAAAACGTACTTTTTTTTTTTACTTTAAACCCAACGTTTCAAAGGATGTAAAGTATTTGTGTGTGTGTGTGTGTGTGTCCCCCTTCCCCCTAAAATTTGAATCACATTGTCCAGGGTGACAGGGGTCGATGATTTGAACTCCGGACTATCAAGTCGACAATTCAAAGCGTCAACCAGAAAAATAAAAAAAATAATAAAAAAAAAACAACTAATATAAGCATTAACAAACTAAACTTACGCAGATATGATAATATAATCAGAGAAAATGACTTATGAACCATTTGTGTGTTTAGTCTTGAAACTCCAATCACTTCTAAAGTAATTAAGAAAATACAACACTATTGTTCTTATGCTGTTTAGAGCCTCCAAAAACTAAGAGCGGTATTACAACTTCCGTTTTTCCCTTCGTCCCGCTTGCAAGAAGTGCAAAGTCTATTTTTAGAACATTTGGGATGTGTACAAAGTTCTTGCTTTCTACACGTGCAGCTTGAAGGCTAGGAAGATGTAACGCGACTTATCTCCCTTAGATATTTAACTGTAAAACTAAAAGACTTTAGACGAAGACATGATTGGGTTCCGCTAGACAGATGAGGACACAAAGCAACCAACTCTTAGAGCTAACGTAACAAGCAGTTGTCTGAAGAACCTACAGGGCCTGTCAAGACAGCAAGAAGTGGACGAGTTATGAAAGCTACAAGCAGATATCAAAGATAAGAGCTTTGAAATGAAAGGTGTGGTCTATATATTACGTCATTGATTTTTGCTGTTTGTTGAAAACACTTGAAAGGAAGTGGCGTAATAAATTGGAAATAAAATACATCTTACACTATTGAAAAAATATGGCTGTAAAATTAAATGTGTAGTTCTTTCCTTTACAACGACTTGGCAGAGTTTAAGTCATTGATTATCATGCATGGTTAGATTTACACATGAAATGCGTGGGATGATATAGTCTTCTTTTGTGAAGTAACATAAGATAAGATATGCTTGTTTGATTAAGTTACATTATTAAAGGTGTCTGTGAAATTTCAACCGTGTCCAAAAGCCTTGAGATAAATACATAAAATTAAAATGGAGAGTATAAATCTTTCTTGTGAATAAGACAAGCTGCTATAAAAGTGCAGCAATCAAAAGTATATAAAAAGAAAGTCGTTGCTTTTAAGGAGCCTCACTATCAAGTACATTGTCAATGTCGTAATGAAAATAAATATTTTGTGAAGTGAATCTCAACAAGTAGTACAATCGGAGAGCTCCTAATGCTCGCGTGTATGCTACTTAAGGGTCAATAAAATCTGTTTTAAAGTGCTGACATCTGGTGCATGCCAACAACATGTCAATACGTCGGTCCCTGGCAGTATGGCATACGTCAACGCAGGTGTAAGGGACCCGTCCCAACAGGTCTGGGACAAGTAATAAAAGCCGCCAGACTTTCCTTAAGGCTTGCTTCAAGTAGGAGGACCCTTCATAATAATATAATAACATACAGCCATGAAGTACTGACAGATTTCATACAAGGAAAATACAAGTGGGGGGGGGGGAGGAGGGTATTAGAATCAAATCAACGTCTGGAAGGGTCCTGGGACGGTCGAGAGAAAGCTCGAGATATGCTAATTACTTGACACTGTAGACCAGGACTCGATTGATTTCTTCTGTATTCGATCTCCACTCTAGACGTCTGTAAAGTGGCTAGCAGAGATCAATCAATAACGAATATGAAAGGTTCTTGCGCGCTTGCGTTTGTGTGCGTGTGTGTAACGGGAGAGGGGGAGGCTAAAAAGGGAGTTGAGTTTAAGTTTACCATATGATTGCAATATTCTGTGACTTGATCAGTGTTATCGCTTTCTTTGACATTTAGCCACTTTGGAAAACATTGCACGTCACAGCTAGACTATAATGTTATTGATTTGATTTTTAAAAAATTGTTATTGTGTTGTCTGTTTGTTTGTTTAGCATTGTATCTTACAGTTCACAAGAGACGATCACTTCTGGGCTTGCTGCATTGTAAATCACGGCAAGCCGCCACGTACACAGACAGACAAGACTGACAGGCGGGCGGACTGCAGGGATAGTCTGGCGGGCTGACGGCGGCGGGCCGAAAGACGGGCGGACTGACAGATATATATATAGACTAGCATGATTAGCTGATAAATATTATATATATATATATATATTGAGAGAGAGAGATGGAGACAAACAGACAGACAAACAGACAGACAAACAGACAGACAAACAGACAGACAAACAGACAGACAAACAGACAGACAAACAGACAGACAAACAGACAGACAAACAGACAGACAAACAGACAGACACACAAAGAGACAGACATATAGATAGATAGATAGATAGATAGATAGATAGATAGATAGATAGATAGATAGATAGATAGATAGATAGATAGATAGATAGAGACAGACAGACAGACAGACAGACAGACAGACAGAGGTAAACATACATATGTACGTATAACTAAGTCGTCAATTTAGCATTAAATGTACTCTCTCTCTCTCTCTCTCTCTCTCTCTCTCTCTCTGATTGAAACACACATAAATGGTCTAGCACAAATCAAAGAGTCATTAGACTTGTGGCAGGTGAAAAGTTCTTGGCGAGAGCTGACACATATCTGTCGAGACCAAGGGATCCCACGTTCTAACCAACTGACACATATCTGTCGAGACCAAGTGATCCCATGCTGTAACCAAGTAATGAGAAAATAATGCCGGTACCCTTTTTCTTTGTTTACACCTGTTACTTGAGGTAGATTGGGGAATGGCTCTCAATAACTCGCAGGAAATGAAATAAAATAACATAAGATGATCTGAATATTTTAGACAATAACTACTCCATCGGAATGTCCTACGTTGAAAGGAACTAAAAGCAGCTCTGTGGTCATGCTAGTAACCAACACTTGGTGTCGTAGGAAAAATAAACAACAAAAACTATTCTAAAATTATTGCGTAATTTATAGTTGCATTATTAATTCTTTGTGTACAAAGCTTCTGTCAACTCCCTCTGTCTGGTACAAATCTTGTACACGTTATTTCTCCCACTTCTCGTTCTCGGGTCAAGTTGAAACTTTGCATAATGATTCGTTGTTGATAACAACACAGGGGTCAATAAGAGAATTAACCAACTACTTAATTAATTATTGTAATAAATTAATTTTGTCATATAAATAGAAAATGGAGACAAATATTGCAGTATTAAGAGACATGACGGGTAATTGAGCGGTTCTTTCCTTCATATAAGCTTTGTTTTAGACCTAGTTTTTCCTAATCCTAACCTTAACCAGTCGTTTTGATCAATGGTGTACACGCTTTCTCGTCGTGGGGGTCATATCAATTCCGAATTCCCGTGTCCCAGACCATATCAACGCAAAAAGTTCAGAGGAGAAAAAAGAAGTTTTTGCGGCACCACATGTGGAAACACAGAGACACACTCCTTACATTATAGTTTCTATATTACATAATTGGGTTTCATTATGATTCTGCTGAAAGTAAACAATTTTTAGCACGAAGTAAGATTATTACTTTATAATTAGTGTTGCTCCTCGGATAGTGAAATGTTTTGTTTATGCATTCCCAGCCTCGCTCTGAAAACGAGGCATGCTCAAAGCTGTGAGTAAAAAAAAAATCAACTTTTACAACTTTTAAGTTAGTTTTTGTTAGTGGATATGTTCTGTCTATACTACTGATAGATAGTGTTTGTTAGTGGATATGTTCTGTCTATACTACTGATAGATAGTGTTTGTTAGTGGATATGTTCTGTCTATACTACTGATAGATAGTGTTTGTTAGTGGATATGTTCTGTCTATACTACTGATAGATAGTGTTTGTTAGTGGATATGTTCTGTCTATACTACTGATAGATAAGTGTTTGTTAGTGGATATGTTCTGTCTATACTACTGATAGATAGTGTTTGTAAGTGGATATGTTCTGTCTATACTACTGATAGATAAGTGTTAATACCAACAACCAAATCAGTACACACACAGCACGAGACTTTGTTCAGACACGTCTTCAGTGATTCCATTCCCATTTTATAGCACTCCCAAGCACGCACACACACACACAGACACACAAGAGAACAATTTAGTTAACGGTAGTCAAAATCTAATAAGACTTTAATAGAAACACTTCCCCCCCCCCCCCTTTTTTTTTTTTGGGTTCTCCCGCTTCTGACAAATCGCTTCCACTCCAAAGTTTCCTTTCGCCCCATGTAACAATCGGTCATGTCAATCATCCAGCCCTACCTGAGGAAATAGGTTCAACTGATTTCAAATGTTAGGCGTGGAAGAAAAAGAAAACTGGACTATTTAAGGTGGGGCGGGGGGGGGGGGCGGGGGGAGATGGAAAGACTATTCTAGGTGTCACTAAAGATTAAAAAATAAATAGACCTACCTTTGAATTTATTGACATTGTTTGTTTTTTTTTGTTTTTTTTGTTTTAATGTTAACGAAAAGAAAAAAAAAAGTTAAAAAAAAGTAATTTTAGTCTCCAGAATGTATTCACAGAGAAAGATTGACAAGGCCAGGCGCTCCGCTTGAACATATGAGAGATGTGTATTACTCTTCTAGTCCTTTTGTTCAATACAAATAAATGGTAATGCCTTTCTGTATCTCTCACATTTTTTGTTACATAACTTAAAGCTTTACATACGTAAGGCCAGGGCGTACAAAAACAGCAAAGAATTATTTCTATCTTAGAATAGTTAGACAAACATAGTCACAAAGGATTCACCTGCACACAAAGTTAAAACAGAATAATGCTCTTCCTTTGTCAGTAACTTTAGTTCGAGAATACCTCTAGTATAAATTGAACCTGGTGATTTAAACAGAGCTGCGTTGGTTGATGGTAATAGGTCCATCTCTGGAGTGCTGATATAATAGTAGGACGTTATGTAGTTAGTTGGCAACATTGTGTAGGTATGTTGTATGAAACTGTTTAGTCAGTAACTCTAAATAACAAACCATTAAACACTATTCTTCTAAGTTCCACCGCTGTCCAGCATCGCTTCCCCCCCCCCACCAGCCCATTGCTTCTAGCCCCTGACGTCTTCACCCTAGCCCTCCCCTCTCTCTAACCCCCAAGTCTCCAGACTCAGTTAGCACAAGGACAGACCAAATGGGCAGAAAAGGGAAAAAAATCTTTCAAGACATTCATCAAGAGGAATGACCGTCCCTCTGGACATCCGATGTGGACTCTTTGCTGACTTGTCATTACGTCTCTCTCTCTCTCTCTTCCTTGCCCCCCTCCCCTTTGTTTCTTCATTATCCTGTTTGATAGACATGAAACATTAAAACCCCGCTACCTCCATCTCAAATCCACCCACGCTAATATAGGTCAAACGGGAGCTGAGATGAGAGTCAGGGAGAGAGGAGGGGGGGGGGAGTGAGAGACAGAAAGACAGACAGAGAGTGGGTGAAAGAAAGAGAGAGTGCTGAGGGGGGGGGGGAATACAGGACACTTAAATTGTCGGACAAGTGAATCCAAACTGGTTACCAACCTAGTCCCGTTCACAATGACAGTCATAAATACAAAGTTCTAAAGAGGCGTAACAAATGAATTGGGAAAAGATTTCTTGTAGCACCACAGCAATACCCCCAGCTGGAAGAGCAGTCCTAACCTCTAAAGTACATAGTTCAAATACAATGGTGCCCAAACTTCGGTCCTGGGGTCATACTGACGAGATTCTATCCAGACCCTCGATCCATCTTCCCACGGTGCATACTAAAAGCTGCATAGGCTCGGTTCCAGAGGAATCATCCATTTGAGCATTTTTTTTGTGTGTGCCCTTGATTGGCGTTTCAAAAATGTTAATCACCCCCCCACCACACACACACACACACACGCGCACACACATACACACACACACACTTTCCAGGTTGAAAAAGGTGGAAACTAGTGACGTACTATGAACCTGAAACGTATCTTTGTCAAGCAACACTGTGATGAAACTTTTATAGTCTACAGTGCTGAGAACTCATTTGTTCCAGGCCCCCCAGAGATATTATTGCATTAAGAAAAGAAGGCCCACTTCCGTTGTGCCAAGAAGGAGTCAAGTTTGGAAGGGGCAGCGATGGTTGAATACAGATGGTCAAAAAGAATTCACAAGGCTACCGAGATTAGAAGTACAAGGAATTCCCGGGAATGGCATCCTTTAACCCATTTCAGCCTGTGGCGGCTTTAATAGTGGACTTATGATCAAATTGGATTTTTTATAGCCACTGCTTCGCTTGATAAATAAGTGATTAGTGGGCCGTGAAGTTTCTCCTAGAGTGTAAAACAAATCAAGTAAGCTCGCCTCGATTGATGTTCTGTGGGGGATGTTCTGTGGGAGGATATTCTGTGGGGGATGTTTTATGAGTGATGGATGGACATCTACATCGAGAGGGGAGAGGCGGAAGTGGTTGTCTGTTTTATTAAGCGCAATTGCTGTTACGATAGTCCTGATTAAAGGAGAGAGAGAGAGAGAGAGAAAGAGAGAAAAAGAGAGAAACAGAAATTAAGAAAAAAGGTAGAATTATGGGACTGAAAGAAAGGAATTGATGACAACATTTTTGTATAAGGAAAAATAAGAAAGATAAGGAATGAAGAGAATGGACGAAAAAGAAAGAGAGAGAGAGAAAAAGAGATAAAGAGATTGACATTAACGAGAAAGAATGAGAAAGATAAAGAAACAAAAAAAAAGAGATAGAAAAAGAGAAACAGAGAGAAAGAATGTGTTAAAAAAGAGAAAAAAAAGGAGAAAGAAAGAAAGAGAGAATAGACAAAGTGAGAAAAGAGAGAGAGAGATAGAAAGAGATGGAGAGACTAGAAGAGAAAGTTTGTAGATGAAGTCTAGCCCCGCCATCTGTCTAACATAATGAATGGAGGGGCGGGCGATGAGATGAAATACCAAGAGAGAAAAAAATCTTGACAAGGGAAACTTTCTTCGACACTCAAGAAAAATATTTCAATATTGGATCGATTTATTGGAAACTTTGATTATGAGAAATCTATCAAGCCATTGTCTATCGAAGCTAGGTGGGTACTGCTAATGCACAGGAAGCAGGGCACTTGTGAGTGTGGGTGTGTGGACTCGTGGCTTGTAGAACTTTTTATTCACAGATTTACCGAGAGTCTTAGAAGATGGAGATGGGGGTGAGGGAGTCAATATGGATGTCACTCCTATTCTCTTTATCATAAGTTCTTTGAATCTCTTTCTCTTTTCTCTCATTCTGTCTCTCTTTATCAGACTGTGGTATATATTGTTCAGTCACATTTGAGCTATCAAGCTAATTAGAATATAGTAATGGAAGTCTTAAACCTACCATAAAACCTGGGTTATACACAATCAGAGAACCGCTAGAAGTTATGGGTTAGAACCTATATAACGTGTAAATGGACATCTATTCTCATATTATCAGCCTACAGGCTCAGTTCTAAAGCACCAATGTCTATGGAGTCTATCCTAATGATGTTTCAGCAATTATCTCCCTTGCTTCACACAGCTTCGACACTGCGGTCAAAATTGGTCTTCATTATTGTACAAATTATCTCCCCTAGTCTGTCATTTGCATCTAGCTTTTTTTTTCTTGCAGCTTTTTAAAGTAAAAATCAGAAACGAAAGAAAAAAAAATTCGATTGTATTTTCTTTGAATTTCCACCAAACGCCTTTTCAGTTTTAATGATACAGCGTCCTTTAGGAATCAATAGGGATGACGGGAAATGGAAGCATGGGGAAAAAAATTGAAATACAAAATATAAAAAAGTGTGAAAGAGATAAATAATGAAACGAAATTTAAAAATATATTTAAAAAGAAACAACTTTTATGTGTAAATGTTGAAAGTAATAAATAATCGAATAGAAAAGATTAAAAAGTTAAAATTGAGTTGATAAAAAAATAGAAAGAAAAAAAAAGGAAACGGAGATAAATCTAATGACGTCAATAAACGATGTGATAAAGTCTCTTTATTTTAAAATGTGTTTTGAACCGTTTTATTTTAGATCTAATCTTATCTTATAATTTACAGACGTTCCTTCCATATCATTCCATAAGATCGGTTATTCTGTGTATGTTATTATTTTAAAAAATCTTTACTCTTTAATGCATCAATTTGATCTTTGACATTCCTATAGTTCTGGATTCTTGAATAATGAAAAGTTTATGAAATATGTATCATAATAAATAGAGACCACGTTTGGCCATGTCCGATGAAATCTGGGACACTTTGTTTAGCGATTCTCTGCGGACCAGTTGTCATGATCCTCCAAACTGAGAAGGTCACAGTTCAAATTTGGGACAGTGAGGACTCTAGTGCACGAGCTTTTTACCCCCCCCCCCCCCAACACACTCCTCTTTTGGTCTTCAGAAAGTGGGTGGGATGACCGAAGAGAGCAGGGGTGTACGCGTGTGTACCCCATGCTTGGACATCAGACGAGGTTTTGAGAACCCTCGAGACAGACCAAGAAATCAAAAATTACCATGACATTAATCCAACAAATCACTCCAGGAATGGATCAAAGAGAGCTGGTAGCTTGTGTTTTAATTGGGTTTAAAAACCTTCGTTTACATTATCAGTGTGGAGACTAGGACCAATACAATTTGAATGAATGCTGATAAAAGATGCTTCGTCTGTAGTTGTGTGGGATGGGGTGTGTGTGGGATGTGTGTGTCGGGTAGCGGAGTATACGAGTTGACACCGAGCCATTAGGTGTAGTTCAGAAGTTAATTAACTAATAGACTAATTGATTGTGGGTTTTATAAATTACTTTGAGGACCAGGAAGAAATCGAAAACTTTTTTCTTCAGACCTGCTTTTAAGGATCAAAGGAGATTCTGTTATCGGCAGAAATCGTTGAGGAATTAAATCCTTGGATAGAAATCGTGGAAGAAGAGAGAAAGATGAATCTATTTTTAAACAGACTTGAACAAAAAAAAAAAGTTGCCTTCATCTGATTTGCAAATGTCGTTCCAGTCTTTGGGTGCGAGCACTTTGACCTTTGACTTGGCGTTTTCTCTTTAGCGGTTTATGCTAAGCTTTTTTTTATGCACTTTCTTAAAGACATTTCATAATGGCACGGAATGTTCAGACTGACCTGACATGATTGATCTGACATCACTGACCTGACATGATTGATCTGACATCACTGACCTGACATGATTGATCTGACATCACTGACCTGACATGATTGATCTGACATCACTGACCTGACATGATTGATCTGACATCACTGACCTGACATGATTGATCTGACATCACTGACCTGACATGATTGATCTGACATCACTGACCTGACATTTAGGATTTATTAATTGGCACACTACTGAAAATGGTTCTTAATGTTTTGTGTGTGAGGTTTGAACTGAAACAGTAAATAAAGTGATTTTTAAGAGGAGGAGATTTTCGATGATGAGACATTCGAGAGAGTTATACGAGCTGAATGTACATCGAGGGCTGGTTTTAAAAACCAAGAAAATGTTCTTTCATCACCTAGGGTCACCTACTGTCATTTAGTCACGACACTGTCACCTACTGTCATTTAATCACGTCACTGTCACCTACTGTCATTTAGTCACGTCACTGTCACCTACTGTCATTTAGTCACGGCACTATCACCTACTGTCATTTAGTCACGACACTGTCACCTACTGTCATTTAGTCACGACACTATCACCTACTGTCATTTAGTAACATCACTGTTACCTACTGTCATTTAGTCACATCTCTGTCCCCTAGTGTCACCTACTGTCATATAGTCAGTCACATCACTGTCACCTAGTGTCATCTACTGTCATGTAGTGACACTACTGTTACCTAGTGTTACATACAGTCATTTAGCGACACTACTGTTTCCTAGTGTCGCCTACTGTTATTTAGTGACATTACTGTCACCTAGTGTTACCAACTGTCACTTATTGTGCCCTTGTGCCACCTACTGTCCCATTGTGTCACTATCACCTAGTGTCACATATTGTCATTGTCATTTAGTGACACAACTGTCACCTAGTTTAAATTAACTGTCACACATATTGTGACCTAGTGTCCCCTACTGTTACCTCATGTCACCTAGTATCATTTAGTGACACTACTGTTACCAGCTGTCACCTATTCTCACCTATTGCCACATACCTCCGTATAGGGACACTTACTACCACGTAATATAACCTGTCGTTTGGTGTCACCAACTGTGCCCAAGGGTCACCTACTTGGCAAGAAATGAAGCCCATTTTTTCAGTGCGCCTTCGATGCGGAGAGGACCAGCAGAAGTGAATGTTGTGAAGGTCATTTGCTGACGAGGATGTGGTAGGAGAAGCACAATGACCTGGTCAGGGAGGAGCCCAAACTTAGGATAGGGGAACCATTTTGAAATCTACTGAAACATCCATTTCATCTCAGAGACCCGAATGCCTTCCCCACACGGAAGGTCACGGTCAGTGTTTAATCACTTGAGAAATGGAAGGATTGATCTCCGTATGTCATGATAATAAGAAACCAAAGTAGCCGGTCATTGTGCTGGACACGTATAGCCCTCGTCAACACTCGTGTGGTGAGATATGCTGGGCCCCTCAGTGAGCAAGAAGTAGAAGAACAAACCAGCGTTACCTCTTTCGTCTGTTGAAGGGGGAGAATAATGGAATACGTTTAAGCAAAAACAGCTGTTTCTTTATTGAAGTCTGCGTCTAAGTTTAAATGTAGCTCGTGGCACTTCCCACTGAGCGAGAGAAAGTTGCTTTAACGAGGCTTGGCTTGGAGGTAAGCCGTTTTTCGGGTCATTGAACTGACATCGTTGACCTTAAGTATCCTTTTTATTTGTTCGTAACAGTACAGGTATTATTTTGTTAAAAGCTGAGTGTCTCTCTATGCCTGTTTTGTTTCTCTGATTAGAAGAAAGAAAATTTTGTAACTTTGTTTTTTTTTGTTTTTTTTTTGAGATTATATTTTAGCGGTCCCCAAAAGAGAATAGCCGCTATTAGTTTTGTGTGGTCTGTCTGTCTGTCCGTCCGTCCCGTTTAGATCTCGTAAGCTAGAAAAGATATTGAAAATCCGACATCAAGATATTTTAGTCCTTTCAAAGTTTTGAAGCAACGGTTTCCTTTTTTTCTTTTATGAAAGTGAAAAATTTCATTTTTAAAATCAACTATGCAAGCAGCTTTTTTTTATATAAAAAATACACCATTTTTACATCTATTTACTAATAATAGTAATATTTTTTAAAATTCGCCAGATAGATTACCGCAAATTCTGCAATAGATATATATATATAATGGTAGTAGGAGTGATGTGTGCGAGTTTTATGAATCTGTTACATAATTATTTCATAAACCTTAACTCCATTTAGCATTACGTCACGGGGTAACTCGTAGCATAGAATTTGATTGTTCGATGTGTGCTCCTTCAAATGAAAAAGAATCTAGTCAGTTGCAAACAAAATATTTATTTGCCTTTCGTTATAGTGTAAGATTTGAGAGGGGAGGGGAGGTATGCCCTTATCAACCTGTTTGTCCTGTTCCTATACAGTTACTTTTACATTATGTTGTTTCTATCAAGGTGTTAGCACACAGACCTGAAGACTTCTGCTACACCAGCACAGAGACCTAAAGACTTCTGCTGTTATACGCTGGCACTTAGTAGTTAGATCTATTACGGTACTGTTTATTTATCTTCTCTTTCGCTCTTTCTCTCTCATTCTCTCTCTCTCTCTCACTCTTTCCTTCTTTCGGCATCCTTAGCAACACCAGGCCGAGACACTTGAAGAGGTCTTGGGCTTAGACTGTAGCCGTTGGCACAAGTATGCCCAGCGGCCAGTTAGTCGCCACTTCAACGTGACGTAAGCGAATCACTCTGTAGCGTTTTCTTACAGCCCCCCCCCCCCAACCCATCCTGGTATCATAATGTATTTTTTTACGAGAAGTCCCAAGGCCTTTCTGTACCATTCCACGGTCCTCCATCCCCCAGCCCCCACCACCTCATTGCTCCAGTCTCCACAAAAGAGAAAGTGTCCCTCCCCCTCTCTCTCTCTCTCTCTCTCTCTCGTTACTCACACACTCTCACTTTGACGCTCACTGCTCCTCTTCTTAGTGCTAACTACATCGATAATTCTGGAGCACAGAACCAACAATGAGGAGTAAAAGAGGCGAGGGTGGGGGAGAGATGGAGGGAGGTGTGTCTGTGTGTGTGTGGGGGGAGGGATGTACTATTGGCCTCAAGTGTCGGCCATGTTCAACGAGCACTGGACCCTAGTGCTGCACATAGACACACACACACAAACATGACGATTTATTCAATCTAGTCTTCCGACTGAACCCCCCCCCCCCCCCCAGACGTATTCAGCTGTAATGCACTATAAACCTTTGCTTTAGAGATAGTTTGTGAGGGCAAGTGAGCATGTTTTAGGAGTGTGGGTGTCTTGGGGAGGGGAGGGGGGTGAGAATTGGGAACTGAAAAATGATTACTACAGATGAGATCGGACAGTCTGAGTTTCTGGTGCATTTTTCATACTCTGTTGTGCAGTTAGTTTTTTTTTTTCTATACATCGTATAAGAATATCCATATCCATATAATATAGACTACAGAGTATTGTTACGACACTTCGTTGCGCACCGGTACAAAACGGTGCAGAAAAAAAATGCACCATCCAATACATGTATACATGTATAACCTTTTAGAAATGACCTGTGGGTACTGATCACTAACAACGCACTAGCAAGTTGATTCAGAATTGTTCTATTTAGAAGACGGGGTCTCAAAACTTAAGAGGTAGGAAGGAGCTGTATACTTTGTTAAACGGAGTTTTTTTTGTTTTTTTTTAAGAGTAAAATGTTTTAAGTTTGTGACTGGATGCAAGTTACCTGCCAGAGAGAGAGAGAGAGAGAGAGTGAGAGGGGGGGGGGGGGTGAGAGAGAGAAAGATAAACATTGAAGCGGTCATGACGTCATTTGAGTTTTGTGGCCCCAACCACCTCTCTCCCACCCACAACCTGGCCGACATTTTTTTGTTCACTAAACTGCTTACTTCTTTTTTTTTCCTCTAAGTTCGAAGTCGTTCTTCCTGACATTCAGTTGTGGAACAAGAACATTTTACGAAACACACTCATACACACACACACACTCATACACACACACACACACACACACACAAGAATCAGGGAAAAAAAGTTGAAAAAATGTATATAGATCTACAGCGAAAGGGAAAGGGTCTTGGGGGGGGGGGGGAACAAACGAACACGTTTTGCAAGACAAAGCAAACATAATTAACACCAGGGACGTGTAACTTGGAAGAGTTGAATGTAGCCAGTAGCGTGGGCGACGGCTTAATTTCTTCCATTTTTTTAATCCCATGACTCTCAGTGAGGATCTTTAGAGTCACTGTTAACACTTTTACAACTTAACGCCATTCTGAGAAGGTCTACAAATAATGGCACCGTCTACTGAGGCGCTTTCATGCAAACTTCTCTTACGACTGTACCGGGCTTGAAGTTATCACTAGTGTGTATGTGTATGTCTATATAGAGATATAGATGTATGTTTCTATACTTCTTTGCACCAAAAAAAAATTATTTATTTATTTTCAGCCTTGAAATTTGATTCACATATTAGGTAAACTAAGTTTGCATATATTTTTAAGCGTATGTAAGTTAGCGGAATCGCTTCGTCTTGAGAAAAATTGAAAAGACAAACAAAGTGACCAATTTCTGTCATGATGAGTTTTAGTTTCTTATTTATTTGAAGAATTATTGTAACCTCTGGTCACTGCACATGTAACCTCTGGTCACTGCACATGTAACCTCTGGTAACTGCACATGTAACCTCTGGTCACTGCACATGTAACCTCTGGTCACTGCACATGTAACCTCTGGTCACTGCACATGTAACCTCTGGTCACTGCACATGTAACCTCTGGTCACTGCACATGTAACCTCTGTTAGAATGACAAAACGCTAGTATTTATATCTTCACGTCAATAAGCTGAACACCTACTGTTATAGTGTTAAATGAGCTGAACACCTACTGTTATCGTGTTAAATGAGCTGAACACCTACTGTTATAGTGTTAAATGAGCTGAACACCTACTGTTATAGTGTTAAATGAGCTGAACACCTACTGTTATAGTGTTAAATGAGCTGACTACGCTATTTAAATCTTTTCACAAATGAACTGTTCCTTTCACGATT
Organism: Biomphalaria glabrata; assembly: GCF_947242115.1. Lineage (NCBI taxonomy): Eukaryota > Metazoa > Mollusca > Gastropoda > Planorbidae > Biomphalaria > Biomphalaria glabrata. Next base: position 24,547,856 of record NC_074722.1, read on the forward strand.
TTTTTAAACGGGACCTGGCGCCGCCTCTGACTTATATTACTTGATGGAGTGATTACGGGCAGCGAACCCTGTCCCCGATCCCGCACCGCCATTATGACACTCCCCCTTTTATTCTATTTTTTGTAAAGCTTAATAGGCCTTGATACCCCCTCTTTACACACACACACACAGATAGCTTTCCCCGGTCTACTGCTATCAACGTCGGATCTTAAAACCTCCCATTCAAGCCTCGGTCAAAGAAAACAATTGAGGATATTTAACACGCGTTTACCCCAATCAACTAGTCTCTTTCTCTTTTTACAAGTGTAAAGTTACTGTCAAAACCACAATTAAACAAGGGGAAGAAACCCAACTAAAGTCACTATAAGCAAAAGGGAGGCTATATATACGTATTTGGGCTATAAAAATAGCAATGAAAAAAAAAAAAAAAAGTATAGATATGTAGACATATGTATTACATTTCAAGATACTTCACTCGTGTGGTCTACCGTATATGTCGCAAGGCGCTAAGCGGGTGTAGGCTTTCCCCCCCCCCCCCCCCCCCCCCCATGTTTTCATTACCGTTGCCAACACAGATTTAAAAAAAAAAAATGCATGTGATATAAATATTTTTGAATTATTAGCCCTTGTATGCCAAGAGTTGTATCCCTTTTGACTCTCCATTTCACTTGTAAATATGTCAGAATGCATACCTTGCTGAATAAAGGAGAGTATAATATATCAACAAATATAAAAGCAGGGGAGATTTAAAAACAAAATTTGAGGGGGGGGGGGGGAGAGGAATCGCCAAAGTCAGAGGATATTGCAGGTGTTAGATGACTTATTCCTACAGCCTGTTATCAGTATACCTGCTGTGCTTCTCTAGTTATGTAGTACAAGGCTGCAAAATAGAAGTGACACTTACACCATATGTAGGTAAAGCCAACTTAGACTTGTTAGTACTTGCTTACTACAAAAGTGTACAATATCAATTTGGCCAATTCTCGGACTTTTGGATAATGGGTAAAGGAGGGGTGCGAACATTGATCACTATATGCAATTAAGTTGTAAAATGTTTGTGGTCAAGATGTCTTAGCGTTTGTGGTCAAGATGTCTTAGCGTTTGTGGTCAAGATGTTTTAGCGTTTGTGGTCAAGATGTCTTAGCGTTTGTGGTCAAGATGTCTTAGCTTTTGTGGTCAATATGTCTTAGCGTTTGTGATCAAGATGTCTTTGCGTTTGTGGTCAAGATGTCTTAGCGTTTGTGGTCAATATGTCTTAGCGTTTGTGGTCAAGATGTCTTAGCGTTTGTGGTCAAGATATCTTAGCGTTTGTTGACAAAATGTAGCACACCTTCCTGTTTCTCTCCTTTCTTTCTCCCTGTTTTCCTTGGGAGTCTTAAATTAAATTTTTCTGTCTTTCTCTCCCTCTCTCGTTGTCTCCCCCTCCACTCTCCCTCTCCCTCTCTCTCTCTCTCTCTCTCTTTCTCCGTGGGGTTGTCAAAGGTCAAAGCTGTCCAATGAAAACCTCATCATTAACGCCAATGACGATCGATGACGTCATCCCAATCGAATAGCGTCACCTAATAAATGGCGAGGCTAGGTCGATGGCAGAAAGCTCTTAACAGAAAATCTTTCCCAAATTTTTATTTTCGCTTACGCACCCACACAGGCGCACACACACACATACTTAATGAACCAATGTAAACTTATATTTAATTTCTCTGCAAAGTTAACAAGCACTCAGGCCTGTGCGAGGTTCTTTCACATTAGAAATGTTACTAGGAAGAGAAGGAGCGCGCGCGCGCGAGAGAGAGTGACAGAGAGAGAGACAGAAAGAAAGAGAGAGAAAGAGACAGAGAGAGAGGGACAGAGAGAGAGAGACAGAGACGTAAAGAAAGAGAGTTTGAGATGCACTGATAGAGTGGAAGATAAAGAAAATTGAGATAAAAAAAGAGAGAGAGAGAGAGAGAGAGAAAGAAAGAGAAAGTAAAAGATTAAGAAGAACTGATAGAGTGAGAGCTACACAGTGAGGGAGGTGAAAGAGGAAGTAAGATAAAAAGGAAAGAAAGAGATGGAGTGAAAAATGCATAAAGAGAGATAAAAATGGGAGGATGGAGGCATAGAGAACAAGGAGGGAATAAAGATAGACGAGGAGAAGAGGAGAGAGTGAGGCATACATTCATGGAAATAGAAAGATGAAGAGAGAGCGAGGGAGAGAGGGAGAGAGCTAGAAGAGAAAGAGGGAGCCAAGCATAGAAAACAAAAGAGATCTTAACAGTGAAAAAGAAATGAAGAGATAGGAAGAGAGAAAAAAAGAGAGAGAGAAAAAGAGAGAAAAGGAAAGATAAAGTAATCAAGCGAGAAGAGAGAGAAAGATATTGAGGCATTTAGAGCGTCTTTGCAAAAAAAAACAACAAAAAAAACATAATACTAATAATAATTGAGTCGAGAATAGATATAATAAATGTTCCATCAGAATTTTTCATCCCACAACAAAACATTCTAGATATTTACTATAACAACATGTACTTACCCATCACTTCGGAGGTGGGGGGGGGGGGAGAGAAAAAGGTGAGGGAGACAACTCTTGAGTGAGATTAAGTACTAAATTTGTTTTGAAGAACATAACGAGTGTTAAAAGTACTTTCAGAGTCTTGGCACTCACCCGAGCAACCAGGCAAACACACACACACGCAAACACACTAGTAACTTATCCTTCAAGGAACGAGGCTCAGCTTGCCTTTTGTTGTTGCTTCTGACACCGCGAGTAGGTCTAGGGTATGAACAGTGACAAATACTCAATGATTTCATTTAGGAGGCAAAGACTCCGTGGCCTGACCTTGACACGTGTATCATTTAGTTTTCGCGTAAATAAACTATATCCGCTAATATGATCTAATGCGAAATATCACCGATTGGTTGATTGGTTCATCTATCAAGAGATCTCTGCAACCTCAGAACGGATTCACTTGAGATTTCGTACACACAAATTCCTGTTACGCTAAGAATGCCGTCTAAGGTTATGTTATCTAATGTTATGTAATGTTCTTTGTGTTGTTTTGTTATGTTTTTCATGTTATGTTTTGTTATATTTCTTTTGCTATGCTTTTATTGTTTTTCTTTTTTTTTTGTATGTTATATTTGTTTTTCTTGTTAGGTTGCGGTATCCTTTGTTATGTTATATTTTACTTTTTAAACCTTCGCTACTCAGACATTATCGATAACAAAATATAAGTGCACGAAAATCTCTTGTCCCGAGTTTGATGCTGCATAAAAAAAAAGGCTGAAGTAGAGTTTTAGCTCTGATATTGTGAAGCTCACAGAGTTTAATTGCATTTGAAGAAATGGTCGTTGACCTGGTCACGTGATCTATCTATATGTGTGTGGAGTGTAAAACACACTCCTCTCTTTATCTCTCAATGTGTCCGCTCTGTGTTTTACTCACGCACACATACACAGACAATGGAAGTCTCACCTAGACCCTATTCTTCCTTCTATTTCTTTCATCTGTATTCTCTTTATCCATCTTGCTATTACACGCATACTTTCTTGCTTCATGTCCATCTCGCGGTCTCTGTTCCATTTTCTTTCTCTCTCTCTCTTTCTCTCTCTCTCTCTCTCTCTCTATCTCTATATATATATATATATATATATATATATATATATATATATATATATATATATATATATATATATATATATATATCTTTCTCTCTCTCTGCCTTTCTCTTTCTATCTCTCTCTGTCTCTATCTCTCTCTCTGTCCCTCTCTCTATCTCTATCTCTTTCTCTATCTCTCTCTGTCCCTCTCTCTATCTCTGTCTTTCTCTCTTTCCATCTCTCTCTCTCTTTCTTTCTCTCTCTCTGTCTATCCCTCTGTCTTTCTCTTTCTCTCTCTGTCTTTCTCTCTTTCTCTGTCTGTTTTTCACTGTCTCTCTCTCTTTCTCTGCCTCTCTCTCTATCTCTATCTGTCTCTCTTTCTCTCTCTCTCTGTTTCTCTCTCTCTCTCTGTTACTTCTTCTTTTCATCTCCAACTAGCATCAGTCTATCCCAACTAATGATCCCGAAACCTTGGCTATGCGGTGAAATGATCCATCAACGGTTTCCTTCATCCAGCCTCGCCCTGTCCCCTTTCAGTTCTGCTGTGATCTTGATTAATCACTGATTAAACAGAGTTATCTTACCAGAAGTCAGCCAGTAATGTCCCCTGTGACGCCAAAATTAACTCTACAAACAGCAATATTCTTCAAACGTGTTTTGACAATAAACAAAAAGTCTCTAGACTCTAGCCCTGATAAGAAAGAAAACCCAATATATTCTTGAAATAAAAACCAAGAAAAAAGCTTCCAACCTAAATAAACTTCTACAACTGTTCCCCCCTTCTAAAGTAAGGGGGGAGGTGTAAAAAATATTCCTTTCAGACTTTGCGATGTATAAGGTGTATTTTCGATGTATGAGCTTTAGCTCATCTGTTTCTATAGCCGACAGTTAACAAGGGTGACACGTGGCTAACACAATGACCAGCCGCCTTCCATAATGTATTGGAATTGGTTGGACTCAGGGCGTCCCATAAATTCCGAATTCTTCACCGGGATTCGAACTGGAGATACCTTGGCTTGGAAGCTAAGCGCTTTATCACTCATCCACCAAAAATAAAATATTTCCCCGCGTGACCTCGTGACCTAAATGGAAATATTGTGCACCAGGAAAACAAAAATCCACCCAGAATTCTTAATGCTCAGATTTTGAACTTTGACCTTCTAATCAAATCGGGAAAACAAAGAAATTGGCGGGAGAAATCAGAACGACGAGGGGAAATTTTGGAGCGGGGCGATGGGGGTGGAACAAAGACCTTTTGTTTTGAATTGCATCAAGAGTAATGATACGTAATGTGGGTGTGTCTGGGGCATGACACAGCGGTGTGTTTAAGAACGCAGATCACATGGGCGTAGTCCTGGGAAAAAATCTCAGTTCCGGACCCACATGTACGAAGACGATGACTTCATTCTCATTGTCTTTTGCGTGTATGTCACAAAACCACCAACGTCTAGAAAATAACCCTTAGTAAAATTTCAGTTTTGTGAATTGATAGATAATCAATGCACTTTTCATCAGCCAGATAGCGTATATGTTTAGATATGCCATTACAGACGAGGTTTACTCTCTAGCGAAGTGTTTAGTTCAATCGTAGCATGAAAGTAACATACAATTTCTTACATTGGCTAATGCAGTAGTTACCTAAGTTAGTACAGTGTTTACATAGGCTAGTGCATTTGTTACCAAGTAAAGTGCAGTAACTACCTAGGTTAGTGCTGGTAATTAGATAACAAGAATTTCTTCACATTGCCAGTTTGTCTTTCTATTTTTTTCTCCCCCCCCCTCCCTCTCTCTCTCTTTCACTCCCCCTCTCTTCGTGTTAGACTTAAGGATCTGGCTTTTGTCTCACTTTTTTCAGATTTAATCAAAAAACCATGAATGAAAGAAAAATCTATCCATTGAACGGGGGCCAGTATAAACAAACACACACACAGTGCTAAACAAACAACACGAAGGCAGCGCTGCAGCTGATACACACACAATTCCCTACTGTCCTGAATGATTATCTTTCCATTTCCCCCCCCCCCCTTTTATTTTTCTTTCCTTACTCCCCTCAGTTTAGTGACCTCCCCCCCCCCCCCCCCCCAATCGCTGTGTCTGATAAGACCACTTCTTAGATCAATGACTTCAGAAGCGAACACTTTTGAAATCCAAGGGAAAGTTTGCTGTTCTCTTTTCGTTCATATTAGACCAAAAATAAATAAGAAAAAGAAAAAGAATTAAAAACAGCTTTAACTTAAAACATTATTTGGGGAAAGTAAAGGCAGTTGGTCGCTGTGCTGGCCACATGACACCCTCGTTAACCGTTGGCCACGGAAACAGATGACCTTTACATCATCTGCCCTATAGAAAGCAAGGTCTGAAAAGAGAACTTGACTTTATGCTTTAATTAACTTCAGATTTCAATGTAATATGGACATGCTCGGCAGATCCTTTAATTCGACTATTTGTAAAGTTGTATGTGTAGGTGTATGTCTTACAGTGGCAAGTTTATAGGAGTCAAATTGATATGTACATGCTCATGTGAGCAGGTTTCAATGTACAGGAGAGTTTGAGTACAGGTTTGTTGTACACGTTTTTTTTTTTGTTGTTGTTTTGTACATGCGTATTTGTGCCTGTTTATTTGTACAAGTGTTAGTGCTCTAGTCTCTTGGAAGGTTTCAAGTTCTTCAGACATGATTGTAATGCCATGATTATTGCCAGACTCTAGTTGATTCTTAAAAAAATAGCGTCTCCAGAAACTGCAATGCCTCTGCCTCTCAGGTACATGTGTACTTTGTAGATACGTTCTCCTCCCCTCGTCCCCCCCCCATTACCATCTTTTGCTCTCACTCATCCTCCCAGCTCTCCTAAAGATAAATGGCTTAGTACTCACGCACCGTCGATGCCAGTTTTCCAGTGATGATGTTACGGTTCGTGGGATTTCAGCCTGACTACAACATGAAGTGTACAGTGGTGCACGTGATATGTAAACACAACCAGTGGTCACCATGTTTTGTCACCACAATCCCCTTAAAACTTGATTTGTATAACACAACCAGCGGTCACCATGTTTTGTCACCACAACCAGTGGTCACCATGTTTTGTCACCACAACCAGTGGTCACTATGTTTTGTCACCACAACCAGTGGTCACCATGTTTTGTCACCACAACCAGTGGTCACCATGTTTTGTCACCACAACCAGTGGTCACTATGTTTTGTCACCACAATCCCCTTAAAACCTGATTGGCATAACATAACCATTTGTGAGAAAGCCTGCGTGAACTCACCCGTTCTCTTTTATTACTCTTTTTTGTAAAGCTGTCACGCCCTGTTTCAAACCCCCACCTGCCCCCCCCCCCATCACTCACATACACACACGTTTATATCTACACATATACACCCGCACAGTCACACACATAAACACACTTGTCATTTCCGTGAGAGTACATAAGTTGACAACATCCTCTATGAATACAGCACACAAACTTCTTGAGCTCGCGCGGTAGCTGCCAGTTAGGTCACGAGACTAAGTGACTTCATTAATTAGCTCGTGAGGGAAGAAAAACAAATCTCAACTGAACTAGTAGTACTAATGATTATTATTACAGAATGAGTAGCAGTAGTTTGCTCAGACAATGAGCGATGTGCTCTTGAATACTGACAATACTGGGACGAATATGTCCACCAAATTCACGTTTTCTCTCGTAGGCTGTGGCGTTAGGTCGCAATGGAGTACAATCTCAATACAAGCCCAGGGTTGGGGGGAACGAGGAAGGGGCGAGGGAGGACAGCTGACCTCTAATATTTGTGTTCATTAACAAACAGTATTACAGCGTATTTTTCGCTCTATCTATTACTAGTTACGTTACTACTATAGTCGATCTTGCTGTCCCCTATAATAAAGGGGGATATGGTTGCTGAGTGGTAAAGCGCTTGATTTCCGAACCGAGGAGTCGCGAGTTCGAATCTCGGTCAAGACTGGGATTTTTAATGTCCGAAGTTTTAAGGGTGCCCCTAAGGAAAGTAAAAGCGTTAACCGTCCTCCACAGAAACAGATGACCTACACGTCATCCGCCCTATAGAACTTTCTCTGAGTTACCTTCCCTTTTGGAACTTTTCTCTTACCATGGGCATCATCTAGAGTAATCTAGACGACGATAAGACGGCGATACAACTACAGGTGTGTACAGTTGTGACAGCTCCTAGCATGAAAGTATTACCTCTATTTAGCTCTTAGGTGTGTACAGTTGTGACAGCTCCTAGCATGAAAGTATTACCTCTATTTAGCTCTTAGGTAAGTCGGAAACTTGGGCATTGAGAGTGAAGCGTTTAAGCCCCTTATATGGTGCCCTCAACTTCTAGCTAATAAATGGATGCGAAGGTTTGTACGTATATATTTGATAAGTACTGTTGTATTGACTTATTAATGAACGAATCTAAAAATAGTTAAAGCTATACAAAGCAGAACAATCCAGTTTCTGGCAGAATGGAGTAATGTCACGCTGCCCAATCTGGACCTACGACGTAGATGTACAACTTTTCTGTCTTCTAATTGGCTTTCAGAAAAATCTTTTTTTTTCCCCCACTAAAAAAATCTTTTAAATGTTCACATATATATTTTTTTCGTATAACTACGCAGAAGCAGGTTGGTCTATTTTTAACTGTCTCTGATTTTTTTTTTTTTCATTTTAAACTGAACATTGCTGACATCACTGAGCAAACATAGGCAGGAAATGGTTTATTTTGACATGCTAATGCCAGGTGACATCTGCTGACATAACCAATTTTAAAACCTTTGCTTCGATGTCTTGAAAGAAAATGTGTTGCTTGTAAAATCTCAACGTAGTTCTCTTCTATGCTTCAATATTTGTATATGTACACTTCAGAGGCGCCAAATCTGTTCAGGCCAAGAGTTAGTAACATTTCCATCACGCGTTTGACAGGACTGCATTGCCGCGAATAAAAAAAAGTCAATTCGAACCGAGCATCTAAGGCTTCATTGTGTGACGGATACAACCGCATGACGGGCTAGATCTGACCCACGGGCCGTAATCTGAGCATCACTGTTTCATTTTATAAGCTTAAAAAATGCTTTTAAAATGATTTTTTTTGTTCACGGCAACTATAACATAAACCTGTTCTCTCGTGCAAGTAAAACAGTTGGAGGTGGGGGGGGGGGGTTGGAATCCAATTTTACCTGTTAATTTTGTTTTAAGAAAATCTCCTCACGGTTAGTTCAAGAAACATTTAAAAAATAAAATAAACAAAAAAAAAACAACAACAAAAAAAGAAAGTAATATGGAAGTCTTCATGCTGTAATAACACAAAAAGAAAACTTGTGTACAAATGAGTTGAACTAAAATAAAGGAACGTATCGAAAACCTAAGTGGTTGTGTGTGTGTGTGTGTGCCCGTGTGTCTGTCTAGGTTTGAGCGTGTATGTGTGTAGCCTAGCTAACATCTAAACAATTATTTACACGATAACACACAAGCAATGGAAATTGTTGTTACTGCAGTAAAGAACAGATAGATGAGCGATTGGGTCACCGCAGTGTTTCCTTGGGTAAATCTAGTCTACTGCTAGTCAAGTGAGTACCAATCAGGCCAACTAAATCTAGTCTACTGCTAGTCAAGTGAGTACCAATCAGGCCAGCTAAATCTAGTCTACTGCTAGTCAAGTGAGTACCAATCAGACCAGCTAAATCTAGTCTACTGCTAGTCAAGTGAGTACCAATCAGACCAGCTAAATCTAGTCTACTGCTAGTCAAGTGAGTACCAATCAGACCAGCTAAATCTAGTCTACTGCTAGTCAAGTGAGTACCAATCAGGCCAGCTAAATCTAGTCTACTGCTAGTCAAGTGAGTACCAATCAGGCCAGCTAAATCTAGTCTACTGCTAGTCAAGTGAGTACCAATCAGGCCAGCTAAATCTAGTCTACTGCTAGTCAAGTGAGTACCAATCAGACCAGCTAAATCTAGTCTACTGCTAGTCAAGTGAGTACCAATCAGGCCAGCTAAATCTAGTCTACTGCTAGTCAAGTGAGTACCAATCAGACCAGCTAAATCTAGTCTACTGCTAGCCAAGTGAGTACCAATCAGACCAGATGTACTAGTGTCAGAGCAGAAGTAGATAGTCAATTAGGTGTCACGGTGCAGCCATGTTTGAATGCTTTAACGTCTACCATACAAACTGTTAGACCAAGTGTCTTGGACTACTGGCGTAATTACTAGTCAACCTTTTTTTTCCCTCTCCAGCCCTGTGTTGACTTAAGACATTTTAATGAGTTCGAAGGGAAAAAAATGGAAAGGTAAAGGTGGGGGGGGGGGGGAGGAGATTTGGAGGTAAATAACGAGCCTGGTTGCGAGGGTGGAAAGTAATTTTACATTCCATTTTTTTATTTCTTTTAAATAGATGCAGAGAGAGAGAGAGAGAGAGAAAGAAAGAAAAACAGAGAAAGAAAGAGGGAGAGAGGGGGAAGACAGAGATAATAAGAGAAAGAGGAGGAGACAGACAGAGAAAGAAAAAGAGATATAGAGACAGAGAAAGAAAGAGAAGAAGAGCGAGAGTGACAGACAGACAGAGAAAGAAAAAAGAAAGAAAGAGAGAGAGAAGAAGACGCTTCAGTGATAGAGACAACTAGATAATGACATTGACATCTAAACGTGAGGAAGAAAAGAAGAGAACGGATGTCAGAGAGTCACAAAGAAAGGAGAGAATGAGAGAAACATTTGGGAGATAGACAATGAAGGTTTAGAAAAGAGAGAGAGAGAAAGAAAGATAGACAGACGGACAGATAGACAAACGACAAATAGATAGATAGATAGATAGATAGATAGATAGATAGATAGATAGATAGATAGATAGATAGATAGATAGATAGATAGATAGAAAGATAGATAGATAGACAGACAGACAGACAGACAGACAGACAGATAGACAGATAGATAGATAGATAGATAGATAGATAGATAGATAGATAGATAGATAGATAGATAGATAGATAGATAGATAGATAGATAGATAGATAGATAGATAGAAAGGAAAAAAAACAGAAAGCTTAGTTTTCTTTTTCTTTTCTTTTTTTTTTTTTGAGAGAGTTTGAACTCAAGTCGTCCCCTGAATTAAATTTAGCGACCATTTCTCAATATGTCATATCGGAAAAAGGGGCGAGTCTCTTCCGCTTACGCTTACACGGGCTCAAAAGACACATTCTGGTAGAAGTTTTTTCAACCCTTCCAAGATTTAGTTTTTCACGCATTCGGAGGAGAGACATCCAAGAAAGAGAAAGTAGAAAAACATATTAGTAACGAGGAGGGGGGGGGGAGTATAAAAAAGTTGTCGGAAATCAGGAATATTGTAGAGTAAAAAAAAAAAGTTCTTCGGTAAATTCATTACATTGCAGAGATCAAATTTATCTTCAATGGTTCTTATGAAAAATCAGTACGGTTTATGTTGCAATTTGCAATCCCAGTTGTGTCACATGACTCGATAGTTTCGAAACTTTTGTTAAAAAAACAAAGCAAAGGTCACCAAAATTCTGCTGTGTCTAACTAATCCCGCCAAATTCAAATTGGTGACATTAAACAAAAAACTGGTCAAGAGAACCGCTGGAGCTACTGACGTGGCTTGAAGAGTTGATCGTCTGTTTAACTCCTACAACAGGAAGCGCGCCATGAAACCAAGTGCCAGTAACCTGAGCTCAAGAAAAGAAAAAGTGCATGACGCAGAGTAAGGGAGAGAAGTGAGTCTTGGAAGAGGAGGGTGAAATAAGAGGGAGGGGGGGTCTCTTGGGTGGATAAGGGGAGTCAAAATAAAAGAGTAGAAAGAGTATTTTGGGTGGGAAAAAAAAGGAGGGCTCTCCAACTCGTTCATAGTCCGTCCCATATGACATCATCATATAGATATCATCATCATCATCATCATCCCAATGGTTATAGAGAAATGTGAACGAACGATCAGGTCACGCCTCCCTTCCATTTGAACTCCGTGAGCTATTTTAAGAAGGACAAAGAAAACGAACAAAAAATAATGAATTTAAATCTGTTCTGTATCCAGGACATCATTCCAAGGCATAATTCCATGACATGATTCTTTAGTGTTTACTTGTAAAACAATTCCTATGAATCTCTGTGTTCAATGTATTTACATATCTCATACACTTGACTGTTACTAGCCGTACACAAGAGATGGACATATACTCATCAACCATAGCTAATAAAATTATTTTTTTTTAAAAATCTGATTAAGTTTCCAGGCTCCCTGTGTCGGAGATTTTACCACCTTCACCTACCCCTTAGTCTGATGGACCGTTGGGGCAACACATAAGATCTTTCTCCATTCATCTCTTTTTTTTTTTTTTTTTGCCTGGGATAAAATCTCTTTCAGTGGCTTGTCCGTTGGATAATGTATATATTCAATAAACATTATGTTACTAGATCTCTAAGGGGCATGGTGGCTTGTTAGATTGCCCAGTACCCAGGGGTCTCAAGTTTGAGTTCCGATCAAGGCTTGTGTTTTGAACTTTTTTTTAACGTCTCTGAGTCCAGCTAACTCTAATGTGTACCGGACATGCATTGCGAATAACAGGCCGATGAGCTGGCCGATGAGCTGGCCGATGAGCTGGCCACATGACACCCTCGTTACCCATTGGCAATAGAAACAGACGGCATCTGCCCCAAGAGATCGCCATGTATGAATAGAGTGTACCTTACCCATTATTATAACTCTATTTCCTGTATCTCGGTGTGGATTGAAATGTAATGTGAATTGAAGTGTAATGTGGATTGAAGTGTAATGTGGATTGAAGTGTAATGTGGATTCTCCTGTTTGTTAAAGTTGGTCTGTCACATCGATCACCCAATGTTTGAATCTACATTTCAAACAACCAATTGCTGCTGACGTACTAAACCTGCATTTCAAACAACCAATGGCTGCTGACGTACTAAACCTGCATTTCAATCAGTTAATGTCTGGTTACTCTTCAGCAGAAACACAGTAAAATAATACATTGTTTTAAATATAGATTTTAAATATTCCATTTTAACCTAGCAATATCCAGCTTTACAATTTCAAAAAAATACCTCGTTTAAACTTAGATACTGGTATACTCAATTTTAACTTACGACTCAATTTTGCAAGAAGAGAGAAGGGGGGGGGGTCGAGAAGTGGAAGTCTTGGACTAGTTCTTTAATTGGTCAGGTCATTGGTCGAGAAGTTTTTTGGAGTACAACAAACTGATTCGTACCGCCAAAGTTCAGAGTTCAAAGTTTATATAAAGACAGGTCATACTATTTATAGTGAGCACTAAACACGCTGACAGTGTGTATGTCTCATTACGGCATACAGTTTAAAAGCTCAAAAAAAGAAAAAAAAAAAAGGCGCGCGCCCCATGCTTGCGTATGGGTGAGTATCTGGGGCGTGGTACTAAATAAGGCTTGCGCTGAGGGGGTGGGGTGGGGTGGGAGGTGGGTGGAAGCACCCCGTGGACTAGTATTGCACCCGCCCTTTGAACCATTTGTTTATAGTAATTTGTTTAAGGGCGCGAGGGCTCTAGAAAGTAGGGTGTGTGGGAGTGTGTGTGTGAGTGTGTGGGAGCATGTGTGTGGGAGTGTGTGGCGAGGTGAGGGACTCGTATAAGAGACAAAGAAAGATAAACTTGAGGGTATTGAGAGGAACGAGGGGACTTACAGTGTGCAAGGGAGGGAGGACTTCTGGGGTGGAGGACAGAGAGGGAGTCTGGCACATTGTTTACAAGGTGAATGTAAACCTAAATGCAATTGGCGCCCTCCGTCCTCTCCCCCTCTGTGGAGGTACCAGAAACAGAGGCAGAGCTAAACAGAAAGGACAAAAAAAATCACCTTTAAGAGCACACACTCCTGGATCTGAGTCACGTGAACAAAGGCGATGCCAGAAAGGAGAAATATAGGGAGAGGGTGGACTCTCAGAAACCCACACGAGGATTTACACATAAAGCATTGCATTAAAAATAAAGAGAAAGAGAGAGAGAGATAAAAAAAAGTCAAAGAAAAGAAGGGAAAGAGATAGACACTGAAAAAAAGGTCCTAAGTCAGATAAAGAAAGACAGAGAGCCTCAGAAATGGAGAAGGAAAAAGACAAAGAGACAGAGACACGGAGACAGAGACATAGAGACAGAGACACAGAGGGACAGAAACAGAAAGAGTGGGGTTTAAACACTAACATTGCAACACAAATCTCTCTTCACGTATTATAATATACACATGTTAAAATGTTTTTCTTTAGGTATTACACAGCTGCGGAATTACACAAGTTGAATCTGACTATCTTTGATTAGCAGTTATCCTGCATGACAAGACCACGTGACACTACTAGATCATTGAACATTACTGAACGGCCGTACATCACTTGACCATTGCTCAAATTATAAAACTGTTGCAATAGCTAATGTCCTTCAAGAACTGACCTTGCAGTTCATTAGTTGCCTCAAGAAATTCAGGCTATTAAACAAGTTATTTGCGTCGAAAAAGATAAACTATGTAAGTTATCATTTATTCACATTGACATTGTATTGATTTTCTATGAATATCCTTTTGATATCCCACTGATAAACTTCTGATTTCCTATTGATATCTCATTGATATCCCAACTCAATATTTTTACCGTATTCTAAGTCAGTTATGTCAGAGAAATATCCTTATCCCAGATGCACATAATTTTTTTAGATCCGCGCATGCGCTCTTTAACGGAAGTAGAACGAGGCTTAGCTGAAGACAATGTATATTTAGCTTATCACCCAATCATTTCCCTTACCCAGAAACTCCGGGACATTTCCTTCCATCATTCTAAACAGCGGTCCTCAACCATTTGTAAGAAGTGCCTCCTTTAGAAAACACAACTATACGCTGGTGGATTTCTGCTAGCGTCTGCTGATCTGAGTTATATCGTGTGCCAGTGTCTTAAAAGAAACGCGCTTGAGATTTCCTAACACATGATGTCGTTCGTCATCGCTAAAGACTTAATGCCTTTACGGTAAAGAGAATCTCTATCGCGTTATCTGAGACAATTCCACACCTGCACGCTTTTGTTTTCTTTCTTTGTCAAAAAAAGGAAAAAAAATTGTTTTCATTTTCATACAGACAACATTTCTGATAAGTCCTTCACCGTCAGGCCGTTCTAGCTAGTTAGTTGAACGAGTCATACATTGAAACCATTAGTTGTGTACCTCTATGTATCTACGAATTATCAATCTTGAATCACTTCGCAGGGCTAGACGAACTATTTTTCGATGCGGAGCTACTGGCAAATATCATAAATGTCGCTTCAACGCGCCGAGGTGATACCGGGTGGAGCGTCACTACATGGTGTGAAATGGCGTCCACATGTTTCCGATACACGGCGCACCTGCATTGACGTCACACATCTGGAAATTACGTCACATGATTTGCATGTTGTACATATACCTCTGCTCAACTTAACACATCTTGTTAAATGTTTGAGTTGAGGTTAGATAGAAAATCTTTTTGTTGAAAAGTTGTCGAGGATATAGGCATGGTAAAGATAATGGAATGGTCACAATCGTCTCACTTATCGAGCGTTTTCAATGTTTATAGAAATATACTATCATCTCTCTCTCTCTCTCTCTCTCTCTCTCTCTCTCACACACACACACACACACACACACACACTCATGTCTGAGATGAGAAAAGATATTAAAGAGACAGGCGAAATAAAAAAGTGTAAAAAAAAACAAAAAACCATTAATGCCGTAGAAAAAAAAAACCTGCTAAAGGTAGACCACTCGCTCGGAGACATCAGGGGAAATAATAGCGAAGAGTAGAAGTGATAAGCTAAGGGGAGAATAACCCCTCCATCAGATGTAATGGAGATAAGTGTATCCACCAAACGGGCGGTCCATACATACTTCTTCTCACCTCGTAAGACAATCTCTTTCTATTCGGAAACCAGCGGCATCTACTTCCTTTATTTATTCATTCCCAGCATTACTCAGGAATGTATCTAATGGTAACCAAGATAAACAAATGCGCAGGATTGTCACCCTCTAGGTGGGGAAGCAATAAAAGAAGAGTGCTAAACGGCACAGAGCCCTCAACATTATGTCTCTTATGACGTACTTGGATGCACCGGAAGTTAGCCTCGTTCCTGTTTGGATTTTACAAACAAAAAGGATTGGGTGACATGACATAGCAAAGACATAACTGTGAAGTGTACATTAATAAGGGAGAGGTGAAAGAATGATATAAAACGACACATTCTAAACGTCTGTGATAAGATGTGGTAAAGATATAAGAGACGTGAAACGTTTTGAAAGTCAAGAATCTGTTGTATCCAGTCTTTTCTTCAAAACGAGGATCGACACTTAAAAAATAAAGATATTCCATACCAGAATATGACTTACATATGTCTAGGTCAGTGAAGCCACAATATGACTTACATATGTCTAGGTCAGTGATGCCACAATATGACAGACATATGTCTAGGTCAGTGATGCCGAGACAGTGTGAATTTCCGTCTCGCGTGTTACTATTCGCATCGTCGACATGGTCAAATTCAACGGAAGAGATCCTCTGCGGTTTCATTTTGCATCTGGGAAGAAGTTTCGAGGAACCGGATGGCATCTGATCAACGGCCGTACGTAACCCCAGAGGTTGTAGTTTAAATATCACATGTATTTATCCAGTTATTTATTTTTACATTTTTGCAGTGCAACATGGCAACTTCCCAGTTTCCCAAGAAAAAAGCCGATTTCCTAAGAAATACAACATCATGAAATAACATGTGCATATAAGTCAGCTCGTGTGTAGTATCGACATAGTCTGACAGCTTTCTAGTCACGTAAACGTTGTGTGCCAGCCTCACACACACTTGTCAATCTAATGTCTGAAGATGACAGATAAAACCAGTGAGTTCTTCCAAGTACAAAGTATTCATGCTTCACTAGCTGCTTCTCTAGCTGCTTCTCTAGCTGCTTCACTAGCTGCTTCTCTAGCTGCTTCTCTAGCTGCTTCACTAGCTGCTTCTCTAGCTGCTTCACTAGCTGAACGCTCTCGTCTCGGGCTCGTTATTTTATTGGAAAACAAGAAAGTCCAATAAGAGTAACTCGTTTCAGTTTGAAAATGAAAGTTGCTTTCCATGTTCCTGGCGTGAGTCTCGTGCGTGTTCATGTCAGCGTGTGTGTGTGTTTGCAACTTGTTAAGTGTGCAGAGCGGTATCAGGAAAGGGAGTTTGAATTGTTTATAATTAAATCGGGGGCGTGGGGGGGGGGGGGGGTCAGAAAAAAAACGGTGAAAAGGAAGAGAGACGAGCATGTATTCCATTCCTTAAGGACGCCATCTCTGCCCCTGGTGGCACAAGACAATTATTATAAGTATTAAGACAGCAGGTCGTTAAAAATAACAAAATCAAATCCACGCCTGGAAGACGTAACTGCTAAGCTATGAACAGAGTTGTCTACACAAGTTTAATCCCAAAAGAATATTTCTACTGGGCGTTTGTTTCAGGCGATGCCGTCCCAGTTCAACGTCTCTCAAATTTAGTTAACGCAGACCCCAGTCTTGTTAATATCGCTGATTGGGAAAGTGGGTGGTGGGAGTGGGGAGAAGAGCAAGAAACTCTTGATTCTTTGAGCAGGCACGCAGCTGAGGGGGGAGCCGATGAGGGCGCCTGAAAAGTATGTTTAATAAGTCTATTAAAGAAGGCAAGAAGAAATAGTATGGTCAGAATTAGATTCCATGAGGTACCCCACAAAATGTATTTTAAAAAGTCAAGCAGATTCACACTTAAACACATTAAAACACATACAACAAATATAAGTTAAGCGTACTCAGGCACACTTCAACACGTGAACACACATACAACAAACACAGGGCCTAGCTTGCCAAACGGGAGAGAATGTGAAAGGGTGCTCATAGGAATTTCGAAGCAGAGAGACAATGCACGGTCTGATTTTGCTGTTTTGAAATCACCCACACAGTTCAAGTCCTAAGATTATAGCCAATCGACAACCAAGATACATAGAACCCAACCTAAAATATGCACACTCAAAGCAGAGGCGTGGTGAGCAAAACTTGCACCCAGGGCAAGGTACATTATTGGCGCCCGAAACCCTACCCCCACCCCATTTTCCATGAACACCACATAGAAATATAGGTTGCGTGTGGCGCCCCCCCCCCTGAGGTTGGCGCCCGGGACATCGTGCCCCCTTCCCCCCCCCCCCCCAATACGCCTCTGACTTAAAGCACACACACACACATATGTCTGGAGCCAATCACTTGTAGAGTCAATACACTTGAAGTACCCGCCTATTTAGAGTGAATTGGTCAGGGGATAAAATGGTGGAGAGTGGTTTGGGGAAAAAAAGGTTTGAGAGTAGGGGAGGAGTTAAAAGAGTTACGATGGAATGAGAACAAATGAGGATAAATTGAAGAGAGGGGGGATGCTTGGGGATAGCTGGAATGGAGAGGGATAACGCTAATCCTATTGTGCTGCGATTTTCATTTTTATTTTTTTACTTTGTTTTTTAAGGAATCCAGTTTTTTTTTTTTAATTTTCCAATGTGACACACATGTTGAAAAGGTTTTGAGGACAAACGAGTTTTGAAAGACAAAAAAAAACAAAACAACTCTCAAAGATTTAGAAAGGCCCAAGATGAATAGGAATGTGAACAAGACGGAAGTCTCTGGATAGGCAGAGAGACAGAGAGAGGGGGAACTAGAGAGATAGAGAGAGGGGGAACTAGAGAGACAGAGAGAGGGGGAACTAGAGAGATAGAGAGAGAGAGAGAGAGAGAGAGAGAACGTGAAAACAAGAACGAGAAGTACAAAATAAGAAAACAAAAAAAAATCAACTAATCGCCTGAATGTATACACAATTAATGAGAATGGACTAGAAGAGGGCTGTTCGATGCTACCCTACAGGGGAAAAAAAAAGAATCTCTGTACTTTGTTATTATAAACTTAATGAACTAATTCAACCTTTTAGAGACAGTGTGCTAAAGAGAGAAATGGGAGAGAGAGAAAAGGGGGGGGGGGAGTCTTCAGAATCAACTCCGCCACAACTCATTGCAGAAAAATAAAAATAAAAAATAAATAAATAAAAATCCAGGATCTAAAAAAAAATATTTAAAAAAACGCACGAGCCTTGCAGTCACACATTAACTCTCTCACTCTGCACTAGCGCAAGCAACTTCATGAGAAGGAACATGGACTAGGTGGTAAAAAAAAACAACTCCCCCCAACGCACGTGTAATGGACAAAGACATGCACTTAATGGTCAGACAAATAAAAGACATAGACATAGACGGAACATAGACGGAAGATCAAAACGATGAAGGATAATGTTTTAATGGAAGGATCCAGAACGCAGAATTAAACAAACAAACAAAAAAGGTAAGGAAAGAGAAAATAAAGTGAAAAAAAAAACACGTCGACACTTTTAAACAGATCTCTACTAGACTTCGCAGGCAGGGAATTTTAATTAACATACGCCACTTGAATGGGGGAATAACTTCTGGGATGAGGTAAAGAATTGCTAGAGTTTTTAAAAAAATAATGGGGGGGGGGGGCAATTAAATAACATGTAATAAGACTCTAGCTCTTTTCCATTACTTCAGAAACAGATCAAGTCAGCAGTTTGGAGTTGTATCTACTAGCTAAGCGCAGATAAAGATAAAGATCACTTAAAAAGTCGAGAGAACGACAGTCGCATACAAGAAATAATTGTTGAGATGCTTGAAAGCTCCCTGGTCAACTGGTCTCTGCAGATTGTATTCCCAGGTCACTCGGACGTCCTCACATGATCCCCACCGATCCAACCCCTCTCCACCAAATCAATTCCACAGAACCTACTTTTTTTTTGTTTTGCAATGAAATGGCCAAACAATGTCTTCGTATTAGCGACGTCCGCATTCTCCATACACTCAGTAGAACTTTAGCTTCTTTTATTTAAATAGATATTATCTTAATTCTGTTTCTTCTTCTCTCGTCTGATAGTCTCTCTCTCTCTCTCCTTATTTTTCTTCATTTCTCCTCACTCTTCTTTCTCTCCACCTCTCTCTGTCTCTTCGTCTCTCTCCCTTTTGCTCTCTTCTTTTACTCTTTTCGCTCTCTTTCTTTGTATTCCTCTCTCCCTTTCCCACTCACTACCCATTTCTCTCTTCCCCCCCCCCCTTTCTCTTCATCTCTTCACAGTAAAAACTACTAAGCGAGAGGACAAAGGCTTAAAACAAAAATGAATGTTGTTTTTTTTTGTGCATTTACGAATGCCCCTCTTCCTATCTGGGGGATTACTAGTGATTGAAGATTTGATGAATTATCCCCACCCCCACCCCTCTTTACCTTTCCCACACAATATGTTGTTGTTGTTGTTCTATGCCATATCAGGTTTATCATTGTTATTACAGAATACATTGAGGAGGACAGGATATAGAGGACGGCTGGCTCCATGCTTAGAGCTGCCAGTATATGGCATGGACTCATTTCCAAGATAAAGTGAATGACTAGTCAAATAGGTCACACAACACACACACACACTCACACGTTTTATAACTTAAGCCTAAAAAGAAAAAGAAATTGTCCAAGCTTGGTGAAAATTGGGTTTAAATATTCGTAGGTTATCGGTGTTTAGATGTCGCGAAATGTGGTGTGTGTGTGGGGGGGGGTCTTGATGGATGAGTGGTAAATTGGTTGGTATCAGAACCGAGGGGCCCCGGGTTCGAATCCTGGTGAGGACTACGTTTTTGAGTTTCCTGGGTCCACCCTGCTCAAATGGGTTCCTGACATTTGTACGGGAAAATAAAGGCGGTTGGTCGTTGTTCTGGCAGCATGACACCCTAGTTAACCTTCGGACATAGAAACAGATGATCATCAACTGCTCTCTAAATCGCAAGGGTCTATAATGACGTAAAGTCTAAGCCCTAAGTTCAAATAGAAAGTCTAGCCTACTTACCATAGTGTTTGATATAGAATCCAGCTTGATGACGTCACAGCCAATTTAGAGGGGAAAGTATCCAACACAGAATCACAGATTTAATCTCTAAACCAAATGTCTTGATATGATTTAAACTTTTTTTTTTTTTTTTACTCTCGGAACCGAAAGTCTTTTACTACTTTAAAGCAAGCACTTTTATAACAAATCCTAGAAGATCTGGACTTTGAGACTATTGTCATCTATTATACAAATGTCAACGTAGCCTCTAAAATCAATGTAAAATAAAGATAATTCGTACGATTGACTCAACCGAAAACGAGATGTTCGATCTATGTCAAGTAACTTCAAATATTTAGTGACTGTGTTTCAGACAACACCGCCAGTGTCAAGACTATAAAGGAAATGACTCGACCAAATAACGGTCTCCTAAATATCCCTCAATTTTTTTATTTGTTTGTTTTTCCTGTGGTGGGCCTGTAAAGAATATAAAGTTCCTGAAAACCGAACCAAGGAACAAAGTGAAATTTACGACTATTGACTTTTGGAAGTTGATTGTCGTCAGCGATTGGCTCGGGAGGAAAAACAGGTGGGGGGGGGGCAGTAAGCTGATCGCTGTTACAGCCCTTGACAATGGGCACAGATTGTGCATGTGTGTGTGTGTGTGGTGAAAGATATATGTGTTATAAATTGAAGGATACCCCTTCCCCCGTAGTCATTTGCGCCCCTGTCCATTGAAAACAAACCGCGCCCCAAACCTTCTGATGACAGGACACGACCAGGTGTGTGCGGAGGTGGGCGTAGAGACGTTTATCAGACCACCAACTACTCCACGGCTCACTGACTACGTCACGGGTCATTGAACTCGCTAATCTCGTGATTGTCCAGTCTATGACGTCACATCCCAGGGGCCTAAAACGTTAGCACAGCAGAAGACATAGCAAAAAAAAAAAAAAAAACTATTGGTGACGTGGACGGAAACCTGAATGACTTACGACTGTAGTTTCTCTCTCTGACCTATACTTTTATCCTTACGCAATTGAGTTTGAATTTGATATTCCCATAAGCAAGGACAATGGCATATAATCTCTCTATCTTCCCAAACGCATTAGAGCAAGGGACGAGGTTGCTTGAATCAGCCGGGAAAACTGAACCAACGGATACGCATAGGACGTTATGATCTTCTTCTTTGAAGGTATGTCTGTAATTGATAAGATCAGAAGATCAATCGTGTAGAAATTTAAAAGACTTACACATGAAAGCCAACGAAATTCGCAACAATTGCCTGAGAAAAAATACAGTGGCTAACGCCATAATGAGTAAACTTATGTTAAATGTAATTTATGAATATTTTCTTTTGGCTGGGAGAGACTCGCACAAAAAAAAAATTACAAATAACGGCAAACAATGAAGCAAAGAGAACTACCTGAAACAGACACGCTGGACCCAAAACACCTTTATAGGCTCTATGGAAGGTAAACTCTGTGGAGAGTTCGACATCTGGAAACTACAGCGGAATTGATCTGAAGTATTGAGCTAGTTATTTCAAAATAACGCAGAAAAAGTGAAATAGTTTTACAATACCAAACAAATCTACGACCATAAACAGTGTTAAATAGGCCTATACCAAGAAAGAGAATAGCGCAAAACTGTAATTTTAATTCTAAAAGCAAAAGCAAACAGTATCACGCATAGGACAAGAGAACATCAGAAGTTATCAACAACGACAAACAATTCACAACCTGATCTTTCTCATTATTACTTCTGCGTTATCTTCAAAACTCAAAGAAAAAGAAAAAAAAATCTTACACTCAACTGCGTAGAAATTTTAGGATCTTCCAGAATGCCGCAAAGACACAAGCGCTAAAAAATTCCAAAACCAAATGTCACACAAACTATGCCTCTAGAGTTCTTCATCCGATCCCAGCTTCACGTTCGCTTAGTCCAACGTTTGCCAATCTCGCTAATATTTTTACCTGGGATCTCAGGACCGGTGACTAGATATCTTTGAACTCTAGCCCTGTTTCCAGTTATTTATGGCGGCATGTTGACAATACTCCAGAAGTCTGGAGATTACTGCACCGACATATATATGATAGCTGAATTCCGGAACTATGAAGCTATAAGTGTATGTGTGTTTGTGTGTGAAGTACATAGGAATCGATCAGTTGAATAGCAATATTTCGACTATCGAGTTCTGTATTATCTACTGAGTATCATTCTAGCATTTTGAAGTATCTATCAAGTATCAATCGTTATATAGACCCTAAACATGAATAGAAGAGTGATTTGTGACATCTTTGGAAAACTTTTTTATGCCAGGTTCAATTCGCATTATGATAACAATTCTAAAATCTCGTACTCTGTCAATTCAAAATCTTAAGAACTTTAGATATATAGCCCCACCACACACAAACACGCACCACCAACATTGATTAAATGTATAAAGAAAGGAACAACACCATAACAGAAAATCATTTCCTAGTCCTCTACTTCAAATGAAAAACAAGTTTACTGAAGCTAACCTTCTGTATTTTTTTATTAGAATAGGTTTCACAAGAGAGGTTTAGCGTCCAATCCTTTAACAAGAGAGGTTTCGAACCTCTCGAGGCATCACTCACATTGATTTCGGTGACCATGATGATAACAATTGGTAATAACGAGAATCTAACTATGGAAAGCATCATTTTACACCGACCTTTGACCTTATTCTGGCAAAATGTACTCTGCTAAAGGAAGGTACTGTGCCGTGTATCTAAGAAACTAATATAAACTTGTGATCTTATTCTGGCAAAATGTACTCTGCTAAAGGAAGGTACTTTGTCGTGTATCTAAGAAACTAATATAAACTTGTGATCTTATTCTGGCAAAATGTACTCTGCTAAAGGAAGGTACTGTGTCGTGCATCAAGAAACTAATATAAACTTGTGATCTTATTCTGGCAAAATGTACTCTGCTAAAGGAAGGTACTGTGTCGTGCATCAAGAAACTAATATAAACTTGTGACCTTATTCTGGCAAAATGTACTCTGCTAAAGGAAGGTACTGTGCCGTGTATCTAAGAAACTAATATAAACTTGTGATCTTATTCTGGCAAAATGTACTCTGCTAAAGGAAGGTACTGTGCCGTGTATCTAAGAAACTAATATAAACTTGTGATCTTATTCTGGCAAAATGTACTCTGCTAAAGGAAGGTACTGTGCCGTGTATCTAAGAAACTAATATAAACTTGTGATCTTATTCTGGCAAAATGTACTCAGCT
The DNA here is from genome assembly GCF_947242115.1 of Biomphalaria glabrata. Taxonomy (NCBI): domain Eukaryota; kingdom Metazoa; phylum Mollusca; class Gastropoda; family Planorbidae; genus Biomphalaria; species Biomphalaria glabrata. The sequence continues at coordinate 24,571,596 of NC_074722.1, forward strand.
AAAGGAAGGTACTGTGCCGTGTATCTAAGAAACTAATATAAACTTGTGATCTTATTCTGGCAAAATGTACTCAGCTAAAGGAAGGTACTGTGCCGTGTATCTAAGAAACTAATATAAACTTGTGATCTTATTCTGGCAAAATGTACTCAGCTAAAGGAAGGTACTGTGCCGTGTATCTAAGAAACTAATATAAACTTGTGATCTTATTCTGGCAAAATGTACTCAGCTAAAGGAAGGTACTGTGCCGTGTATCTAAGAAACTAATATAAACTTGTGATCTTATTCTGGCAAAATGTACTCAGCTAAAGGAAGGTACTGTGCCGTGTATCTAAGAAACTAATATAAACTTGTGATCTTATTCTGGCAAAATGTACTCAGCTAAAGGAAGGTACTGTGCCGTGTATCTAAGAAACTAATATAAACTTGTGATCTTATTCTGGCAAAATGTACTCAGCTAAAGGAAGGTACTGTGCCGTGTATCTAAGAAACTAATATAAACTTGTGATCTTATTCTGGCGAAATGTACTCAGCTAAATGAAGGTACTGTGCCGTGTATCTAAGAAACTAATATAAACTTGTGATCTTATTCTGGCGAAATGTACTCAGCTAAAGGAAGGTACTGTGCCGTGTATCTAAGAAACTAATATAAACTTGTGATCTTATTCTGGCGAAATGTACTCAGCTAAAGGAAGGTACTGTGCCGTGTATCTAAGAAACTAATATAAACTTGTGATCTTATTCTGGCGAAATGTACTCAGCTAAAGGAAGGTACTGTGCCGTGTATCTAAGAAACTAATATAAACTTGTGATCTTATTCTGGCAAAATGTACTCAGCTAAAGGAAGGTACTGTGCCGTGTATCTAAGAAACTAATATAAACTTGTGATCTTATTCTGGCAAAATGTACTCAGCTAAAGGAAGGTACTGTGCCGTGTATCTAAGAAACTAATATAAACTTGTGATCTTATTCTGGCAAAATGTACTCAGCTAAAGGAAGGTACTGTGCCGTGTATCTAAGAAACTAATATAAACTTGTGATCTTATTCTGGCAAAATGTACTCAGCTAAAGGAAGGTACTGTGCCGTGTATCTAAGAAACTAATATAAACTTGTGATCTTATTCTGGCAAAATGTACTCAGCTAAAGGAAGGTACTGTGCCGTGTATCTAAGAAACTAATATAAACTTGTGATCTTATTCTGGCAAAATGTACTCAGCTAAAGGAAGGTACTGTGCCGTGTATCTAAGAAACTAATATAAACTTGTGATCTTATTCTGGCAAAATGTACTCTGCTAAAGGAAGGTACTGTGCCGTGTATCTAAGAAACTAATATAAACTGGTGATCTTATTCTGGCAAAATGTACTCTGCTAAAGGAAGGTACTGTGCCGTGTATCTAAGAAACTAATATAAACTTGTGATCTTATTCTGGCAAAATGTACTCTGCTAAAGGAAGGTACTGTGCCGTGTATCTAAGAAACTAATATAAACTTGTGATCTTATTCTGGCAAAATGTACTCTGCTAAAGGAAGGTACTGTGCCGTGTATCTAAGAAACTAATATAAACTTGTGATCTTATTCTGGCAAAATGTACTCTGCTAAAGGAAGGTACTGTGCCGTGTATCTAAGAAACTAATATAAACTTGTGATCTTATTCTGGCAAAATGTACTCTGCTAAAGGAAGGTACTGTGCCGTGTATCTAAGAAACTAATATAAACTTGTGATCTTATTCTGGCAAAATGTACTCTGCTAAAGGAAGGTACTGTGCCGTGTATCTAAGAAACTAATATAAACTGGTGATCTTATTTCAATAACGATTTCACTCACTTTACTCACAAGCCATCAAAAGATTTTCAAGAGTCACTTAGTCCGAAAGAAAAAAAAAAGCTCTGAACAGAATTGGATTTAGCGACTTGTTAATCAATTGATGACCCCAAACTACGTCGGCTACCGTTAGCACTGTCCACCTGATCGGTCAAGCGTGGAAGGTCTTTCCCGTACTGCAAATTATCGCTAAAAGCCAGATATCCGTCACTATGGCAACCTAAAAGGAGAATTTCTCTCTCGCGGCCCGAGCCTGCAATCCGTGACCGAGAGGAAGTAGAGGACGGGAGGCAAGCGAGTGAAAGACAACTAATGAGGCTGGACGAACTTTGGAGTGTAGATATTTCGGGAGAAAAATCTACAGGAACACCGGGCCAAATGAATAAACACACGAGGACAAAAAAAATAAGCTAAAATCCACGAATGTATCATCAACCAATGGCGGGGCTACTCTCTCGATGTAAGCAGCTACGTACGTTAAGTGTCTAATGAGCCCAGGCCCATGTGACGTCACACCGCCCCACTTCAGCCATGATTGTTACACTTAGCAGTAATGGCCTCAGTAAGTGATGGTCATCTGGTCGACACGAACAAGCTTCATTTATCTGTTTCCAATGTTGTAACATGTACTCTCCAGACCCCGCCCACCACACAGTAAAAAAAAATTTAATAAAATCAAATCCCTTCTTTCGTGCATAAACACGACTCAGAAGTTTGACTTTATTTACCGCTGAGTGCACAGGTGCGCTAAGCGTGAGTGCTAATGCGTGCTTGGGGTATTAATCCTAATAGCCAGGCTAGATTCACACGTAAGGACATAATGATGTTGTTGAATGATCAAATTAAACTTAATAAGACTTTCACGTACTTTTAACAAGTTTAACTTTGACTAATACAGAAGGTACACATACACAAAATACAACAAGTTTTATATAACGTTTTTTTTTATTACGATAATAGATTAGAATAGATTTAGTTGCACCCATTGACTTATATATACAATATCTAGACTGGACATGGAGACTTTTTAACACTACAAAAAATGGCATAATAAGATTTGCGATGACATCATAGTACAACTTGGCGCCACACATTCATGGAGGTCCTCAGAGCAGGTGGGAAGAGGCTTCAGACATTACCAGTGACAGATTTTTGTGGTAACAGCTTGACGGAAACTGCGCCGAACGGCGCGGGAGAGTCTAAGTAAGTAAGAATAGCACATTAGGTTTTTGAAATAAAACTTTTAATAGCAGGAAAATGCACTGTAGATACCTCAGAATATACATTTTGTTGGCTTTCAATATCAGAAATAGTGCTTGGAGGCGGGGCTCCGCCCCGCGCTGTTGGAGCTCCTAGCGCTCCTCCAGACCCCCTTGATGTCAATTGCAGAGAGTCTACAATTTTTCCACTAACTCCAGGAAGAACATATTCTAGGGCACAATAAGCGTCTTCCGAAAGCATGATGGGTTAGAATGTAAAAAAGATTATATATACACACACACATAGCCTACATACTTATAAATATATTTTTTTCGCGCGGCCCCCCCCCCCTCCCCGAAAAAAAATCCTGGCTACGCCCATGCCTTCTGACAATAAGACGTTGAATGTGTTCAGTATCGCTTCCCCTCCCCACTTTTTTAGGTACAAGTCCACACGCGGTTGCCTAACTCGCCATTTTCCCAAAGGCCGCCTCTGTTCCTAGTGTAAATTTCAATTCCACGTTGAATTTTTGCATAGGTAAAAAAAAATATAAACAATAGGATGAAGAATAAAAAAACAACATCAAAAGACGGTGGTGGTAGGGAGGGCAAGGGTTAATACAGGAAGTCGTCCTAAAATGTTATATACTAAGCCTTAGGGAGTAGTCAAATGAGGATGCAGCACGTAAAGGGAGGCAAAAGAAGAGAGAGAGAGAGAGAGAGAGAGAGATGCCAGGTATAAAAAACACAAACGACACCATTGACATTGAGAGAAATACACCCCACGCTTTGTATTTTTTGGGATACGCCCTGGCATATTCCTGGATGTGACGTAAGCATATCGAGCAGAAGGCGAAGGGGTGGTGCGGTGGATGCTGCTGTAACACTATCATGTAACTTATTTATCTTTTTTTTTATTTACTCCCCAAAAATAGCTAGCAACGAGGCTTGTTTTATTTACTTTTTTTTTTTTTTGCGAGGGACGGCTCGCGCTTAAGGCACGTGCATGAACTGGAACCAATCACAACAGAAGGTTTATGTGAAATTGTGTTTACATATGTTATATATGGCTGGACGTTGTGGAATCAAGTTGAGGCTCTGTGTGTCTAGCACTTTAATGACTTGACTGAAGCCGCGATAGTGAACACCAGGAGGGTAGGGGTTTAAATCATTATGCGTACCTATTGATATTACCACCTAATCTTGAACTTTATCTATCTATCTATCTATCTATCTATCTATCTATCTATCTATCTATCTATCTATCTATCTATTATCTATTATCTATAATCTATCTATCTATCTATCTATCTATCTATCTATCTATCTATCTATCTATCTATCTATTATCTATTATCTATTATCTATTATCTATCTATCTATCTATCTATCTATCTATCTATCTATCTAATCTATCTATCATCTATCTAATCTATCTAGACAATCTGTCTCTCTAGATCTGCTAATCTTCTACTGACACATTTTAACAGATGGTGTATTGTAAGTTAAATCCTCAAAATCAATCAAAGCAAACAGCTTCGACCCCTCCTTTATTGCTTATAACCCACCCCCACCCCGTAACACACACACACACACTCACACAACGACTTTGTGACCATCTCTATTCATCATCAAAATATCTCTCTGTATGAGGCATTGGGAGCTGCAAAACTATCAGACACAGTGATCGTGTGGGATATGCTACATTTGCTTGATTATGATTAAAAAATTGTCGGCACATAACCCGTGCTTGGTCTTGATTAAAGTCAATGGTTAGTCAAGGGCACGATTCTTTCTTGTTCTTCTTACAAAGTTCGGCACAAAACTGCCTCTTACATTTATCTTAAATATAAATGCAATCCGGCTTGAAACAAATATATTTGGCTGACAGAGACTTTTTAAAAAAAAATTAACATTTCACATACAACAAATTATTTTCATGAATTTTAAAAAGTTGTTTCCCCTTATTTAAAAAAATACGTGTTAGTTCCATCGTAAACAAATATTACCATGGCAACAAGGGTTTGACCTCTATGGTGGAATAATCTGCATTATTTACGCTAGTCTATTTCATGAAAAAGACAAAGTTGCTGGAATAAAGTGATCAATGTGGAATAATTATGGCATTGTGATATGTACGACAGGGGATACATTTGAAAGAAGATACATAAGACAGATGCTGTTATAGAGGTTTTGAAAAAAATTGTTTTGACTTTGTTTGCCATGGTAATGGATTAACGCTTAGACACACGCTATTGTCTTTAGACACACGCTATTGTCTAAAGACAGACACAAAAAAATCGCATTAAACAGAAAGCGTTGGTAATAGTGAGAAACTATATTGGATGGATAGTGAGTAACTATATTGGATGGATAGTGAATAACTATATTGGATGGATAGTGAGAAACTATATTGGATGGATAGTGAGTAACACTATTGGATGGATAGTGAGTAACTATATTGGATGGATAGTGAGTAACTATATTGGATGGATAGTGAGTAACTCTATTGGATGGATAGTGAGTAACTCTATTGGATGGATAGTGAGTAACTATATTGGATGGATAGTGAGTAACTATATTGGATGGATAGTGAGTAACTATATTGGATGGATAGTGAGTAACTCTATTGGATGGATAGTGAGTAACTCTATTGGATGGATAGTGAGTAACTATATTGGATGGATAGTGAGTAACTATATTGGATAGATAGTGAGTAACTATATTGGATGGATAGTGAGTAACTATATTGGATGGATAGTGAGTAACTATATTGGATGGATAGTGAGTACCTATATTGGGTTAGAATGAGAAAACTGCAATTGTCCAGGTCTACTGGTAAGCTGGATATACTGATAAGATGACATACTGGTATCCGGTAAGCTACTTTACTGGTATGCTGGTATATTGGTATGCAGATATACATAGCGCTATGATAATGTACCGGTACGTAAACATAATGATATGCTGATGTAGTTGTTTACTGGTAGCTAATAGACAGCTAAACTGGTATACTAGGTAATGTAATAGATTGATATACCGGTAATCTCATATACTAGGTAATGTAATAGATTGATATACCGGTAATCTCATATACTAGGTAATGTAATAGATTGATATACCGGTAATCTCATATACTAGGTAATGTAATAGATTGATATACCGGTAATCTCATATACTAGGTAATGTAATAGATTGATATACCGGTAATCTCATATACTAGTTGGCTGTTCTGGTGGAAATAAACGGAGGATATTTTAAAGAACACAATACTGCGGTGGGTCAAAGGTCATCAGCTTGATACAAACAAAAAGATCGGGGCAAAACGAAGCCGAAATAAGTCTTAAATACGTCACAGAGGTCTGGCTGGGGTGGGGTGTGAGAAACAGAAAACGGGGGGGGGGGAGGTAAAGCGTGTTGCTCAATTATAGCTTAATTTGTTCATAAATGTGTGTTGTTGTGTGTTTGTATGTAACGAAAAAAAAAACAACAACTTGAGCACAATACGGTCAATAATTCTAATGAGCACCAAAGAGTGAATGACAGAGAGACAGAGAGTTGAACTCTAGAGGTAAAGGAAAGAAGAGAAAGAAAGGAGGGCAAAAGGGGAAAAAAAGAGAAAGGGGGCATAAAAGAGGCATTAAAAAAAATTAAAGAGAAAAAAGAGAGAGAGAGAGTTAGAGAAAGAGAGAAAGAGTTAGAGAGAGAGTTAGAGAAAGAGAGAAAGAGAGAGAGATAAAAAGAAAATGAAGGAGAAAAAGGGATTGGGGCTTAAGATAATGAGGTAACACTTCTATGTATTTTTAATAAGGAACTACATCTGGATAAAATAAAAAAAGAAAAAGAGAGATGGAGAGAGAGATGGAGAGAGAGACTGAAGCAGTTAGCCTCGGCTTAACGAAGTTAATTAGTCCATCGATTACATAACACCACGGATACATTTTATTCCTCGGCATAACAACGGGAGATGATATCAGAGCGTGCCTCCACAATTTAGGTCCAGTGCCTCCACACATCAGGTCCAGTGCCTCCATAAATTAGGTACAGTGCCTCCACAAATTAGGTCCAGTGCCTCCATAAATTAGGTACAGTAACTTTACAAGTTAGGTCCAGTGCCTCCACAAGTTAGGTCCAGTGCCTCCACAAGTTAGGTCCAGTGCCTCCACACATTAGGTCCAGTGCCTCCACAAATTAGGTACAGTGCCTCCACGAATTAGGTCCAGTGCCTCTTCGAGTTAGGTCGGGTGTCTTTAAAAGTGTTTATTGGTGGAGTCGCTCAGATATTCAATGCCAATATATGTTGTTGTTTTTGTTTGTTGTTGTTTTTGTTAAATGTAATATATTAAAACCCTTATAAAGATTTTCGGCCAAATTAGTGTGAATGACTTATACGTCTATTGAGATATTTTTTCAATGTCTATTTTTGTCTTTAAAAAAAAACGGGTAACATTTAGTCAAATATATACAGACCATGAAATAAGGACCACCTGCCACATCAACGCCATAATGATCTTCTTAGTTCTACCCCACACGACCTAAAGCTACATCAACGCTATTTTGACCCATTTTACTTCAAGAAAATCACATTCAATATTGTTTGAAAGGCGGTCCATTGTGAGAGCAACACTCTGTTGTGTCTACTGTGCAGATCGTTGAATTAAAAAAAATTCTATTTCAGGGCATCGACAGCCCCCCCTCCACCCCCACAGTTTCTCTTTCTCCCACTTATGCACACACACTTTCTCACATTCCCACCGAGTTTCCTTGAGTATTTTTTAATGCATGAGTGTAATAATCATTCAATCCCACATTCCAATCTCCCCATCAATCTTCCCTATTTTTTTTCTCCTAGTCTAATAACAGTGCTTACTGTTCCTCCAATTAGATTGACGAAAAACGAAAGTAAAACTTTTTGTGTGATACACTTGCTTCTCTTGAAAAATCAAAATCTATTTATAGAACTATCTTTTCGGTTGATTCACTCCCTTTAATTCTCTCTAAAATTCTTCCTCTTATTCTAATTTGATTGTCTTTTCCTGAGTGCATAGAAGATGCTGTTTCTCAAAATTATTATTTTTTCTTTATGACATCCCCCCCCTCACCCCTACTCTAGTGACATTGACCTTGGGCCCTGACCGAGAATTTCCCGCGTTGTAGAAATCTTTCTCAGAAATCACACACAGAAGTGAAATCAATAGAGCTTACTTTTTTTTTTCTTCTTTGAAATAATATTTCCAGTAGTTCCCTCCGTCTGCTGACCAGCAATCTTACAGAAACTGTACCTCGGTTACATTTCTCTGATGAAATTTGTCGATCATCTTTAACGTCTGCCAGGCCAATCCTTATCCACCAATCATATTGTCCCTTTTTTTTTTTTTTTTCAAATTCTCTTTTCAACCCAATCCCTTCATTACATTCCTCTTTATGCTGGTTCCTCACAATAAAAAGGGTTAGGATAAGACATTTAAACATAAGGAGGGCCACGAAGATAGTCAAAGAAAAAAAAAAGGGGGGGGGGGGGAGAATGACTAAGATAGAGCTCCATACTAAATAGAAGACGTGTTGTTTAGAAAAAGTACGGAAGTCCATTTTGGTAATTTTCTCAGTTAATTGTAGCAATGATGAACTTTTACTTATAATCTGCAATCAATTTATAAATCAATGTACATTGTCTGGTCTTAATTAATGTACTCTTATAAAGACAGTACATTGTGGCAGCATTTTGTTTTTCTTTCCTATAATGGTATCTAGGTCGTTGGATAAATGTTAATCAAATCAATGTAATATTGTGGCATTGAATTGGATTGAACTTTTCTGTTGTCTGTTGTTTTAGAACAGCCAGACATTTGTCGCAAGCACTTAAAATGTCTCAACAACAGATATCATGAGTGCATGATCTGAAGGTTATCTATAACGCTAAACGTAATGAATGTTGTACATCGCTAAATGTAAGGAATGTAGCACTAAGTGTATACGGTCTATAACGAAGTGTATGTGTTATCTGCGCGTTTTCGGTCTAAACATGAGTAAAGGTGGGCGGATGGTTTGGTTGTGTAGGCTGAAGAGATTCAAATGGAACCACGAGATCAGGCTCTACTTAGGCAAAGGCAAACTAGTCAGCCGTCTAGGACCTCTGATTGATATTATTTAGAGAAAAAATTGTGAAACTTAGATCAAATCTCAGGCGTAGCAAAGCTATATGGCTCTTTTGCTACTGGTCTAGCTCTAAGCTTTACATGATACAAATGAGTTTATAGTAAATTACATTTTTTTTTTTAAGTCTTGATTTTATATTTCATTTGGGGCCACCAAAATTCACGTTTTCCAATTACTTAAGGGCGTCTTGACGTGATGGTCTGTCGTAATTTAAGTTAATACATAATAGGGGGAGGGCAAAGTTGGAGAAAAGGAGACACTATATCTGAAAGTAGTGTGCAGTGTTAAGAAGGATATATATTTGAGATATATTTGATATATATTTGGTTTAAACTGTTCAAGATCGTATTGAACGTTCACATACATCTACATTGACGTTATACGTTCTGAATATTCATGACTACAAGTTATTTTCAGATTAGTCTAGAAATAAGTTTCAAGTTCATTTGACTGTCTACATGAAGACTATCATATTGTTACACAAAATCTAGATGTTGGAGGTTTAAACCAACGTTGGAGTAACCATTATAAGTAAAAAGACGTGTATCAAATCTAATGCAAGACATGTTCATGTGTATAACATCATATTAAAGACATGTACATGTGCATGACATCATATTCCTATGACGTGCAGATTATATCCCCCCCCCCTCCTTTTCATCTTTCCAGGGTTATAATTAGAACGTGTATGTTTTACCCGTGTAAAACTGAAATGGAAAGGAAAAGGTTCAATGCCTTTTTTTTTTGTCTTCACCCCCTTCTTAAAGTTTGTCAAGTGTGTGATGAGGAGGGGGGAGGGGGGAACAGGTCGCCTGCTAGCATACATCAGGCCTGGCTTTAATGTTGTCCTCATTTCCCGTGGCAGTAGCCGCGGCGTGTCCCATGGAGACCTCTGTGATCGCCCAAGTCAACACAATGAGCAAACACGCCTGGGCAAACACAAGAAATGGAAGACACTGAGGCTTTGACAAGGGACGGGCTCGGAGGATTGGAGGAAAAGGAAAGAGAGGGGAGGGTCCAAGAAGATGGTGATAGAAAACTACGGCGTCTTACATGCAAGAGGAGGGGAGGTTAGACTTTTTTTTTTCAAATACCAGTGAGATGGGAGTGCCAGAGTGTTGATACTGGGAGTGAAGTGAAAAAAAAAGGAATGAGGCTCTTTGAAGAGGCGTTGAAATGAGTTAAGCAGGCCTTGCACCTTTTACTCGCATAATCTCAGGACCTTCTCTGTCCCCAACAGACTTGTGCCCCAACTAGTCAATCCAAAGAAATGATCAAGTCGCTAGAAGCAAAACAACGGGATAGGAAACCTGAGTTCAAGAAGGCTGTAGGTTTCAAACTGGAGCGACCTTGTCGCCGCTACAAAGGTGACGTAAACAAAAAAGTGAACATGCAAAATAAAAAAATAAAAATACGACGAGAAGCTCGAATCTCATACTTAAAAGGGGAAAAACCGCACCATTACTGCCATGTATTTCCAAATGCACGATTTATCTCCTTTATCTATATGAAACAAAATTAATTAACTACGACTAATTGATTAACTAATTGGTTTATTTTTTAAAGGTTCACGTGTTATCGTCGACCATCAATAATTGCGCAAAGTCTCAACTTAATCCCAGAATTGGAAGGGGGTGAAATAACGATGTAAAAAATTTGTACCAAAACAGACAGACTGACAGACAAAAAAAGTTGATAATGCTTTTTTTTTCAGAAGCGACAAGGATATTTACTGTAATGCTTCTATGTATTTGTCTAATAATGTCTAAAATATTATGCTCTAGCCAAGCCGACGATATTTCAATGTTGAAGTATCTACAACATGATATTGAAGGAGAGAAGGCGGACATTGACAATCAGAATGTCTGACTCATTACATCTTATAGTGCTTTACATTTTTACGACAACTGACTGTAAAAAAAATAATATTTAAAAGACATGTAGAAGTTTGCTGAGCTTTAATTTGGTGTTGTGCAATGCAACACGGGAGATAACCTCGAGTGGATAACGTGAGCAAAGCATCTTGTTGACATTTATATTAACTCCCCTGACCATAGCCAAAAAAAAATAATTCAACTATTTGGATTCAAAAGAACTAATTACTCTTCATCGTTGTCAGTTGTTTAGAGAGCAGCCCCCCCCCCCTTCCAAATGCCACTGTGTGTAGTCAAAATTTTGTATTATTATCTAAACATAAACATTTATGTAGATGTAATTATCTCTCCAGACCTATCGACTCATGTTTTCGGTGTTCAGCGACTAATTAGGGTGTCATGGGGTTATCACAACGACCACAATAACTCTACTGCCTTTAACATTCCCTAGTCATCGTTACTAGCTCCCAACAGGAGTTATACTCGAGTTAAACAATGCCATCGTGCTCTCAGTAACTCTATATTGAAATACATGTAAGCCATTTTCAAAGAATTTTTTTGTTTTCTTGTACAGACTTACAAGATGCCTTAAACTATTCGCGTATATAAAAGAACTTTAATACAATAACTCAGGCGAAAGTTCACGCGCATTTACACTAAACATATTCCAGGTGTGAAATAGCTCACACGTCTATCGTGACAGTCAAAGAACACTGTCACGCCTACCATGAGAAGATTCAAAGAACACTGTCACGCCAACCATGAGCAGAGCCGAAGAACACTGTCACGCCAACCATGAGAAGATTCAAAGAACACTGTCACACCTACCATGAGAAGATTCAAAGAACACTGTCACACCTACCATGAGAAGATTCAAAGAACACTGTCATGCCTACCATGAGAAGATTCAAAGAACACTGTCACGCCAACCATGAGAAGATTCAAAGAACACTGTCATGCCTACCATAAGAAGATTCAAAGAACACTGTCACGCCAACCATGAGCAGAGCCGAAGAACACTGTCACGCCTACCATGAGCAGATTCAAAGAACACTGTCACACCTACCATGAGCAGAGTCAAAGAACACTGTCACACCTACCATGAGCAGATTCAAAGAACACTGTCACACTTACCATGAGCAGAGGCAAAGAACACTGTCACGCCTACCATGAGCAGAGTCAAAGAACACTGTCACGCCACCCTAACCCACCCACAAACAAACACACACATTCTATCTGTCGGGGATAGTATAAAAAATGAAAATACAAATTCACTTTCGTCATCATTTCCGCCTTGACTTTAAATGTTCTTAAATTCGGCTCCTTGCGGATCGCGCGCACACACAACTACACACACACACACAATTGGGACCATTTTTAATCGCCCTTTGTTTTCCCTTATTCTTCCATCGCACCCAAAAAGGGGACAAGTGTAGACACGCGCGTGCGCCCGCACACTATGGGGAATACCCTAAAAGAGCAACATCCAGAGGTCAAAGTTCACAGTGGAAAAGTCAGACGGTGTGATGAAATCTATTTATCGGATTTATGAGATGGAATAACTCAATTCACTCGTGGGTGATAGGAATGGGCTACAGAAGAAAGAGACAGAGAGGGAGAGAGAAAGAACAGTGGGGTAAGAGGGAGAGGATTTAAATACAGGGAGAGAGAGATAGAGAGAGAGAGCAAGAGATAGAGATTGGAATCAACGATATGAGAACATTTAAAAAAAAAATCTCTAAGAGGGTTGGGTCAGATGAGGTGGCGCAGTTGAAATACAGATTGTTTTATTGGTCAGACAATCAGACAATCCATAAATATATTATATAGAGAGAGGGTGTAGCGTGTGGTTTAGGTTGGAGGGGGGCGGTGTAGAGAGAAAATAGGCGGAGTGGGGGGGGGGCAGGGCTGAAAAACAAGTTGCCATGACAACTAAGTTGATCTTTCCTTTATGATATCTAGATATTGGAAGGCAGACACCAGAAGAGAGAAATGGATAGGAACGAAGTTTAAATTATAAGGAAAAGACGATGCACGTGCACCCACTGACTCACTCCATCCGCAGACAACAGGATTCTTCCTGACTTAGTGCAAAGTTTTTTCTGAACAAAATAGGGGGGGGGGGGGGCTGCGAAAAGAAAAATTTAAAATATTTTGTGTTTGAAAATAGATATGGTTCTATCCCAGAGGCAATAGGCCACGTGGAAGAAGCCGTGGGCTCATGGAGAACTACCGAGACAGATGGCGTGAGGGCGCCCCAATGAAGAGAAATTAGGAACGGAGCAGTTGCAGATGTTAAAATGTCCCCCACCCTTTTTTTTTACCCAAAGATTACCCCCTACCCAAAGGTTAATCTCCCCCTAAGCTGTCAATCCATGCTGCTCACGTGACCGGGGCGTCTATTTTGCGAGATCAGGGTTTGAACCAGAATATAGTCTTAAACTCTCTTATACCACAACCAACATATCGTGCTGGACAAGGCCAAACTGACCGACTGCCCAGTTGGTACTCGGGGGATAACCTTTTTATTTGATGGTCGTTTAAGGATGCGGCGGTCTTCCATTCTGCAGACGTGTCCTGCCCATCGCAGATTGGACTGCATCAGGATTGTGTGGATGCTTTTGCAGACCCGCTCTTCGAAGGACTTCAGTATCTGGTATTTTGTCAATACCACAAGACTTTCAAGATGCCACAATTGTCCATCTATACACGCGAAAAGGAAACCGACAAATCTGCGACAACCACAGAGGAATATCTCTTCTCTCTATTGCTGGGAAAATCCTCACACACATCCTACTAAATCGGCTCATGCAACACCTAGAACATGGTCTACTACCAGAAAGCCAGTGAGGCTCAGACTTTGGCCTTACCATTAACACAAATAAGACTGAAGTCTTATATTTGCCTGCTCCAGGGAAAGCATACTCGGATCCAAGCATCAAGATAAATGGACATGATATAAACGCGGTGGACAGATTCATATATCTTGGCAGAACACTCTCCAGAAACGGAAAGATCGATAATGAAATCGACCTGCGTATCGCGAAAGCCAGTGCATCCTATGGCAGACTGTATAAAAACGTCTGGAACAGACGAGGTATCACCACAAGCTAGGGATATATCGAGCTGTCATCCTCCCTACATAGCTATGTGTCTCAGAAACGTGGACAGTGTACAGAAAACATGCAAAGAAACTGAGCCACTTCCACATGACATGTCTAAGAAAAATACTGAGTGTCAAATGGCAAGACAAAATACTTCAACATATAAAATATATAAGTAACACTAGAGAATATTCAATTACTCCAGCAGACAGCTTAACAAAAGGAAGCAAACAATAAGAATCTCGCAATGTCCGAAATGTGTAATCCACAAGATTGCTTGCACTAATACATTGTTCACTTCGTTCTCCTTGTTGTCTCTTCTATAATTCCAAATAATTAATCACAATTAGAAACGAATGACGCAATCATTTTTTGTTGTTCAAACAGACGAGAACGGATCGAACCAGATTCAAAAATTAGGTGTGAGTGTCAGTGCTGTGGAGTTTGGAATTTGAAATTTAAAAATAAAAAGGAGGCAACTAAAATAATTGACAGTTATGAAGTACAGATCCAATGACAAATACCGGCGCCTCTTAAAACAATGTGACCTTTGACATATTGAATACAGCCTTGTCCATTTCATTTTTGACCGCAGTGACCGCTGTGATCACCACCCCTCCCCAAGTAGTCCACATTCCAAACGAACAACTTTTGCTTTCCCTGCCAATGTTCGGTCATATGGTACAGAGGTTAGGGCACTGGATAGTAAAGGATAAGACGCGAGTTCAAAGCTAGGTTATCGCTTTGAAGCGGTTTAGTTCCGAGAGCTTGGTAGATCTTTTTGATAACAGAAGAGGAAACATGCTGGGCGAATGACCATAAGATTATCATTGAGAGAATCTGTTCTGAAAAAAAACAAAAACATTAAAAATTCTGCCCAAAATATAACATTACAAAAACTGTATCAAAATAGTTGAAAATATAACAATACAAAAAGTGACTCAAAAATTCCCATTAATAAAAAAAATTCAGTGCAAAACCCAAGAAAAAGTATTTTAAAAAAACAAGAAACCCAAGAAAAACTTAAAATAAAAACATAAGAAACCCAAGCAAAATAAAAAAACAAACAAACATAAGAAACCCAAGACAAAATATAAAAATAAACATAAGAAAGCCAAGAAAAACTCGCTGAAGGAGTTGAGGCCAATGAAGGACACTGTTATTACGTTATGACATGTGGAAGAGAGGTGGAAAGTTCACCCAATGTGCGCTCCGAAATCTCAGTCTCTTCCACACCCCTCCAATCTCTGTAACCAGCCCCCCATGACGGTTTCTCGCGCCTAGCTCGTGCGAAGAACGTTGACCGGAAAGAATGTTGTTATTCCGGGCGAGTGGACACACAGAATTGGGCAAGGAGTAGTTAGTACCACCAAGGCCTGATACAATTAGAGGCTCGCAACTCATTCGTTTGGAAGTTGTCTGTGGTGGAGCATGGTACTTTAACACACACTCCACTCAAACACACACACACACACACACCAAAGTTCAATTTAGGTCAAGTCTTCAAAAAAGGTCAAGGCGTCCATTAAAAGCAAGTCCTCTCCAATAACCTGGGACAAGAAAGTTTCTAATGGAATGGGTTGGAAGATAAACATTGTTGAACTTTTGCTTAATCAGGTTAACAATTCAACTGCAATATGAACAACATAACAATATAATCATATAAGCCTGAAATAATAATAAGAACAGACCTAGGCTGGCTCTCTTCTCTACAGACCTAGGCAGGCTCTCTGTCTCTACAGACCTAGGCTGGCTCTCTGTCTCTACAGACCTAGGCTGGCTCTCTGTCTCTACAGACCTAGGCTGGCTCTCTGGCTCTACAGACCTAGGCAGGCTCTCTGTCTCTACAGACCTAGGCTGACTCTCTGGCTCTACAGACCTAGGCTGGCTCTCTGTCTCTACAGACCTAGGCTGGCTCTCTGTCTCTACAGACCTAGGCAGGCTCTCTGTCTCTACAGACCTAGGCTGGCTCTCTGTCTCTACAGACCTAGGCTGGCTCTCTGTCTCTACAGACCTAGGCTGGCTCTCTGGCTCTACAGACTAGGCTGGCTCGGGCTCCACGACAAAATGAAGTATCGCCATATCTCAGTAGATGGCTAACGACCCTGTCACTTGAATGACAGTGAGTAACCACCAGATCTTCATTAAGCCCAGGGAGATTTAATGGGTCACGTTGTGGTCAGTCTTCGTTCCCTAAGGGTATAAATTGGGTTTCTTCTTGGGGACGCGGTCATTGGCAATACGTAACGTATTTGGGCAAGCTGTGATTTTTTTTTTCCATTTTATTTTCTTGTACCGTAAACACTCTCAAATACAAAGCCCGCACTCGTACGTCAGAGATAAAGATCGAATGGTAGGGCTGGACGGGACATTAACTGGATGAATAAAAGAGACGATACTGGGGAACCATTTTTTAGTAACAGCGCTAAGTAACGGTTATTCTAGTATACTCTCACCCCGTGCAGAAGATAAATAGGTTTCAATGTTGATACTATCACAACTTCATGACGGACAAGTAAATGTTTTCAATTAGTCTTCAAAAGGTAGACACGAACAATCTTTCATGACGTCGACCAATTCTCTCTTTCACATAAATTTATCATAAGCAAAGATTATAACTAGAAAAATTTAACAAAAATACCTACGAAAAAAAGGCTCATCTAAGGGGAAAATTCCACATTTTTAGCAATATATCTTAATATTGTAAAATGTATTTACTTTTTTTATATCAAAATTAATTAATTAATTAAAAGCTTTTGGCAGACATTCTGTATGCGTCGCTAACACATAAACTAAGTTCGTAAGCGGCCCATGGTTCATGGGTTGCCAGCCCTGATGTAAATGTATTTGCAGTAATCAAACAATGTAAGAATGAAAACAATCTTAAAGCCAGTGTTTTAACGTCAATGGTTTGCCAATTATTTTGAGGCGTCTGTTGATACTAAGCTCAAGAAGTAGACACAAGTCCCGGAGCTGAGTCATAGAGAGCATGATGGAACAAACAAAAGTATTAGGTCTGAGTAAAAGGCCGCAAGTGTACTTTGGATGGTGTAACCCACACATAGACCTGTGAATTTAAAACTAAATCATTTCGGCTACCACAAGTAATGTATTGTAGAAGTACTATAAGAAAATAACAAATACGCGTACATTTGAATCATGTTGCTGTTACTAAGTAGGATGAATTAAGGGTGTAGCCCTCAATACCACGCTTAAAATAAACTTTGTCAGCAAATCACATAGCTGTTTTTTTTTCTTTTTTTTTTTCATATAGCTGGTTCTTTAATGCTCTAAAGTTTCCAAGTTCTACCCAAGAGACAAACGTTTTAGATCCGGTGTTGAGGACGTACTCATTGGAATGAATATCATAAGTCAGATGAGGAGAAATATGTAAGCATTGTGCTGGCTACACAACGTCATCGTTAACAATTGACAACGTCACCTTCTTAATATAAGACATTTCGTCTCAATAAAATTGTATGCTTTCTTATGGTTCATAAAATTTCACAAGGCACAGGGTTAGGATTATAGCTAGGATTATAGTTAGGGTTCAGCTACTCCATTCTTTTTTTTTCAGGGTCGTCAACGTCTGAATGTCCACGCACAATGGTAATCTCTAACATTCCCTTGGACACTTGGATGTACAAACACACACACAAACACACACACACACACTCACACACTCAAGTTTACTGTCCATGGTCTGGCAAATCAAGTAGAAAAAAAAAAAGTCCCTTACCTTAGGGTTTAATTTCTTTGGTACAGCGACTTTAGGGTCCACCTGTTGAGAAAGGAGATACAGATAATTAGAATCCATGGCTTGACTTCTATCCCTGACCCGATCACCAAAAAAAGCTTTAGTTAATCCTTTCGACAATTATCCAATACGTGGTCACTGAACGAATTGTAATCACAGTACTCAGCGCCAGCAGGTTCTAATAGAGTCCGTGAAATGAAAACAATATCTGAAAAAACTAGAGAATCTAAAACCAAATATTGTCTTGGACTCCAGAGAAAAATCTATAACGCACAATCTAAAGTTGTGAGGATATAGCTGAATTTTTCTTTCGAAGACTAGAATACATTAGTCAGTACTTGTATGGAAAAAACACAACAGTTCTTTGCTCTATGCCTTATAAGAAATTGTTTTTGGTATGTCTATAACGGGCTATTAAAACACTTGTCTAATAACGGTGCAATTCTATGATCTGTTGTTTTTCGTTTAGCTCTAGATTGCCTTTACTGATAGACAGAAAATGTTTCAGCCTGTACACGCTTAATAGATCTCAGAATGTTTCATGCAAGAATGGAGATATCTGTAATGAAACAAAAACACATTTCCCAGTTTCTAAAGGTAATCAGAAAAATAATGTCACTTTATTACATAATGAGAGTCTAGTCTAAGATAACAATGAGACCAAACGGAATGTTCATGTCGGGGTTAAAAGTGAAAGGGGGGAAGAGGGAATGTAGGCCAAAATGTGAAATAGTTTAATAGAGAATTTTAAAATAATGCTAAAGATTTCTCAGAAAAAGTCAGATTGTAAAGAAAAATCAGTAAGAAGAGATATCCTATCGATAATACATCACTGACAGCACATAACAAAAATAGATCGATCGATGTCTTTCCTATAATTAAAAGCTGCATGGTCGTGCGGTTTGCGCGCTGGACTGTCTTTTGGATTTAGCGATGGTCCCGTGTTCAAACCCTGATCGCTTCCATCCCCCGTCGTCCTGCGGGAGGTTTGGACTAAGGAGTAAACTGTCTTCAACTTTGAAGGAACATCCGAAACATGTCAAACAAACATTTTACAACTAGATGTGTGCCCCATCGGGGGGTGACTCGGTGAGGCTTGCCTGAATTTCAGCCCTAACGGTAAGTTACCTCTACAACTTCTTTTTCTTTTACCCCATTGAGGAGAAGCAATGGATAGGCGATAGCGGAATATGGAAGGATAATGAATGACATACCAGACAGTTTAAAGCATTTATTCATAATTTGTTAAGACTTCCAAGCTTTATATTTGGTTACTTTCATTATTAAAGTTCCCCCCCCCCCTCCCAATCCAACACAGGAATCCTCTCGCGCTTAAAATAATATATATATATTTTGGAAATAATGCATATATTATATTATATTATTATTCATTTCTTTCAAATATAATTGTCTACTATTCTCATTCGGTTATTAGTTGTAGGTCACGCCAGGATTGTTTTAAGATCTACTGCCCTTAGACACACACAATATAGCATTAAAAGGGACAAGTCTGGCAGGAGCGCCCTGTCAACTGATACACCCTGACACAACCTTCTTCCACGCGTCACCCAATACCCCCCCCCCTCCTTTAATAGCTTTTTTTTTTCACGCTATACGATATCCTTGACGAAGCATCACTGGATAGCTCGGTGACTCTTTGTTGGACGCAACCTAATCCGACAAGCGACAGAACCGCATTTATTGCCAGGATTTATGGCAGTCGTTTGTGGGCGGTTTGAAGACAGCATTTACTTAATAGAATGCATTTAAACAAATAAAAAACAAGATACCATCGGGAATATATAAAGAATTCTATAAAATCTCTCTCTCTCTCTCTCTCTCTTTCTATTGAATATGTCATGTTTCCAGTGAGAGAAAAAAGAAAAGTTAAACATTCCTTTCTCTCTTTTTTTTTTTTTCATTTTTTTTTATACTTCAATTATTTTTACAAAGCTTCTATCAAATCACTCTGTATGTCTGTCTGTCTGGTAAAAAAAGTTTGTACACGTTATTTCTCCCACACCCAATCTCGGATCAAGCTGAAATTTTAAACAATTATTTCTTTTACCTGACAAAAAATAAAATCTATTTAAAAAATTAACCAATTAGTTAATTAACTATTCGTAATTAATTCTTTAATTTGGTATCTCGAACAAGGGAAAGAAATTGTATTTGACTGAAGTGGTGGTATAAGCCTGATTAGTCCCCTTTATAGGTCGCCGCTCTAAATTGAAACAAACAATATATAAGTATACAGTCTTTTCTAGCCGTATGTACCTCACTAGCGGAGTAGCTAGCACGTCTTTGAAAAACCAAATAACGGTGAACTCCACCCAGATATCTCTTTCAAAAAGAAAGAACTCTCTCGGTCTTTAGTATAACCACGGGTTTATAATGCATAAAAAATAAAGTACCGGGAATAACTTGTCAATATGTTACAGGTTTACATATTTGTTGATTTTCAAAAATGATTAAGAGCACGCCAACTCTAATACGGGGACTATTACAGCTGTTGAGATTTATTCTATTCTACTTAATGCCTTGTTAACTTCAGGCTTTTTTTTGGAAACGGAAAATGGTTACGTCATAGCCCAAACCACGTGACCAGATAATGATCGGTATAACACGAAAAATAGATGGCTTTTCAGAAGAACAAAAAAAGATTTAACGCCACACGGTATTCAAACAGAGCGCATTATATATACAAACATTAACCTTCAACCTTCTACTCAATGTCAAAGTGAGTATCATTGATTGAGTGTACCCCGAAACACAAAAAGAAACCTAAGAAACTCAAAACCAATTAGTGGAGTGTGAACATGGAGTCATGTCAGAGGCGTAAACACCCACATCAATCGCATACAGAATAAGAAATGAGACTCTTTTGAGTTCTGAGGACCAGATGACAGAAAAAGATCTACTCATCTAGACTATACCGGCACGTCACTTCTAGATAGATAGATATGTCTATGCGAGAAGTTAAAGAAAAACAATAACACGGACACTCAAACTGTGACAAAGTCCAAGAGAATCACATTCAAGAATAACACAGGCGAACCGATCCTTCAAAAGTCCTGACTCTAAAGCATTGCGTCTAGAGTCTGCTTGGGTCAATCCTGCACACTACTCCCTATGCTCGGCCCCCTTCGGAAGTGGATGCTGTGGACACGTTGACAAATGTCTCAAATGTTTGACAGAGTCTGTCCCAATACACTAGACCCCCCCCCCCCCCCCCGAATCCTCCCTAAAAAAAAAATTCCTTAAAAAAAAAAACATGTTCAGAGGTTTCGTCTATTAGATCACCACCCACTCCCCCTCTCCTTCTGTTGGTCGAACACGGAGGAGATACAAAAAAAAAAGAAAGGGGGGGGGGGATCTGAACATGTTTGTATATTCCTCCTTGCTAGCGAAGGAGGGGAGCATGGTCGGAGGAGTACATAGGAGTGAGAGATCACGGGAGAATGAAACACGACACGGTTGTTTAGAGAGTACAAGCAAACAGTGGTCTGAGCAAACCTACCGCCAGGGAAAAGGGAGGCGAGACCGAGGGCAAAAATGTCCCCATCAGCAGCGAGCATGGCCGCATTTGGGGGATGTTGAAGCGGTTTATCCTCATTCCCTTTGGTCTCCTGCGGTGCGATCTAAAATAGGATGATCCTCGTAACACGGCATGGATTCTCAAACGGAAGAGAACAAAAGACCCTCTTCAATTGCCAACTCTAACTACAATATTGACCTACATGTCCACTTCCCCACCATACACACGCTTCATTTCGTTTCTGATCATTTGAACCAAACTGACCAGTCCAGTTTAATTTAAACCATTCAGTTCTAAATAATAGCCTCATCACATGAAGAAATGATAGCGCTATTGCCTACGTTGGGGACGTTCCTCAAGAAATGAAGTGTGTTACGTCCTAGACCTGTTGGGACGTTCCTGAAGAAATGAAGTGTGTTACGTCCTAGACCTGTTGGGACGTTCCTCAAGAAATGAAGTGTGTTACGTCCTAGACCTGTTGGGACGTTCCTCAAGAAATGAAGTGTGTTACGTCCTAGACCTGTTGGGACGTTCCTCAAGAAATGAAGTGTGTTACGTCCTAGACCTGTTGGGACGTTCCTCAAGAAATGAAGTGTGTTACGTCCTAGACCTGTTGGGACGTTCCTCAAGAAATGAAGTGTGTTACGTCCTAGACCTGTTGGGACGTTCCTCAAGAAATGAAGTGTGTTACGTCCTAGACCTGTTGGGACGTTCCTCAAGAAATGAAGTGTATTACGTCCTAGACCTGTTGGGACGTTCCTCAAGAAATGAAGTGTGTTACGTCCTAGACCTGTTGGGACGTTCCTCAAGAAATGAAGTGTATTACGTCCTAGACCTGTTGCGACGCGCGGAATGACAGCGGACAGGGTTCGAACTATATTGACGACAATCTAGGGTTCATGCCACCACACGACCAAGCAACCATCCATTCGAATCTAACTCTTTTAAAATCTAAACTATTGACTCAGTTCGAATCAAAGTTGACGCTTCAGTTTGAAATGTAGCTCTATAATCTGAATGAATCTTGTTGCATCAGTTGGAAGCAATAGTTCTATAGTTTCAATCAATGTTATCGATCGCGTGTAAGCTTACTACAAAACGCCAGTTTTAAAGTACTTGAAAAACTGCAAGAGCCTTCTATGCTTCGGGACATTCACAAAAGGTAGTTTCGTCTGGCCAAGACGGCCACTTTAGTGCATGTTTCCGGTTTTGAATCAAGAAGATTACACCTTTTTAAGGGCACACATAAAGTAGAGCCACATGAACGAAGGGTATGGAGTTCAATCACCGGAAGTTGATGGCGAGAAAGCCAGAAAAAAAAATATTTCATCTGGTCAGATTTACAACTTTGTAGATCTAGCAACGTGTCTTCAATACTTAACGGACAATGTGGCGGATGTTATGAACTTCAACAGTCGAGTGTCCACTAATGTCTCGTGTGGTCAGTACAACGACCAGTTCATTTTTACAGTTACCCAGTGGGTGTACAAATGAAACGGGAAAAAAATTTCCCTAGTTCAAAAACTTAGCTTGCTTCGAGATTTAAACTCAAGAGCTTCACTGCAAAAGCGAAACACTTGGGCTACTAGGTCCCCAAAAATATTATGTAGTTCACCATTCATTTCAACGCCACAGGAAAATCAAGTGTTATTCTTCCCGCCATAGGTATAACTTTTGATAGATTGATATATTGATATATATGTAGATGTGTTCAACCTATTTTATAAGTGATTTTGATCAATACATATATATATATTTAATGGCATTTAACGAGAGGCCCATCAAATTCAAAAAGGTGTCGTTTGGTCAGCAGAACGACCAACCGCCTTTACCTTGCCCCAACAAATGTAAGTTGGATGGATTCAGGGGCCCAGTCTTCATCGGATTCGAACCTAAAACCCCTCGTTTCGGAAGCCAATCGCTTTATCACCCAACTACCACGCCCCAATATATAAATAAATACACATTTTGAAAAAATACACTAGGAAAGAGCCTTCATGGTCATTGCGTGTCATCATAGAACAAAAAAAGTTCTTGAGAGCAAATTAAAGTCGATACCTTTAAGACGCGTTCACACTGGCATGAATAAATAACTAGACAGCAAATGCAGTGTCATGTAGATACCTCATGATCACTGCCAATCTTTTATTTTTAGCTCCTCCTTCCTTTGTCTACGATAGTTCTGGATCTGGGCAACAAATATATCGTGTGAGCCTGTGTACAGGTAAATGATAGGTAAAGAGTGACAAAGGAAGAGTTTTAATTTGATGACATGAAATCGGTACACATGTTTTTGTTTAAAACATTTGCAGGAGAAAATAAAACTCTGTAGTTGAAATACATGCAGATTATTTTCGTATTAATTTTTTTATTCTAATTGCATCAAGAACGTTTCGCGTCAACGATATGTTTCTAAATGTGTGTGTGCGTGTGTGTAGGTGCCAGTTTGTGTACATTCTTATAGCATATGTGGCAAGCAGTTCAGCGGTTCTTATTCCTTTCAGAAATTAGGACCACATCTACACAAGGTGTCCAGTCTCTGATTCGTTGAATGTGTAAAGATAATATGCAAATGGTGCTTCTTATGATAAAGATAAGTTTCTCAGTCCATCCAATATCATCGATGTCACATAGAACCGTAAAGTTGTAAAGTTATAGTTATATAAATAGTTGTATAAATAAACATAAATATTTTAAATCTAATCTATACATTTTATTTCTTTTCCCAGAGTTTGAGTTCTAAACTACAAGCGGAACCGGAAACACGAGTTGTCACTTTACTCTAGCTAATTATTCAAACTTTAGTAAACACCAGTGCTTGAAGAGTTCTCCGACACCTGCGAATGAAGATACTATAGTCTGTACTTCAGGTGAATGAAATGCCCGCTTTCCTTTTCCTAGTTCATATCCTCTGCTCAAGGAGCAACGAGAAGTCTTAAAATAGTATCCGAGCACAGTGACTGGACTGCATCTGCATTGAGGGTAACTCGAGACAGTCATATGAAGTGTTAGCTAGAGTTTTCAATACCGGTACCTTACTTAGTAAACTTTTAATTTAGATAAAAACACATATAAGCAAAAAAACAGACAGACAGACAGACAGATATATAGATAGATAGATAGATAAATAGATAGATAGATAGATAGATAGATAGATAGATAGATAGATAGATAGATAGATAGATAGATAGATAGATAGATAGATAGATAGATAGATAGATAGATAGATAGATAGATAGATAGATAGATTTAAGCGGAACTACACTCTTGAATGGTTTCTGTAAAGCAAACAATTTGACAGCTTTGTGAGTTACCTATATTTCGGTCCACCCGTCCATCCATCTGTCAGTGTGTCTGTCAGTTTATCTATCTATCTATATGTCTATCTGTATATAAAGACATACATAATGTATTTAAAAATATAAAGATTGTGGCGACAAGTGTTATAGAGACAATTATATTGTCTAAAATCAGTAAACGTATTATTGCAAGGAGCCAAAAAAAGGTTTTTGAACACCCTAGAAAACAAATGCACCATGAACGTGCAACTCTATATACACATTAACCGTTATATAATGTATATCTTTTTTTTTATTAACTTTCTAGTGTTCTTAATGTAATACGAACCGACAGAGAGTAAAAGTACAGTCATGCGCAGTATAAATTTTGTGTCGACCATTAAATTCAAAATGAGTGTAGAGCTTCAATGAAACCGAGACACAAATTATGCCCACGTCTGCTCAACCATTTGTTTCCCGCCTTTTAACATCACACACTTGTAACAAAAAAAAATACACTCACACACGCAAATAAAGATAATTCAATTCGCGTAATCCGAATATAGAACGCGAGAACAGCACAGACAGATACACAGACGTCGAGATAGATAACACTTTGATAAGGCAATCACGAGAATTCCCGGTTCACATTCCTCCGATATTTCTTTTCACTCTTCACCTGCACAGGTAGACTTCCCGTGTTACATCTACACTTTTCAAAGCCTATTTTCGATCACTTGAGAATATTTAGAAAGTTTGTAAGAAAAGTTTTGATTTTAAATCTAGTCCGAAAATTGAAATGAAAGAATGAGAAACTGAGCCAACACTGAGCCAACGACGTGGATTATAATGCGATCAAGGAGCAGAAGTGAGAAGATGGGGGGGGGGGGGACTGCCCTCGATAAACCCTCCAGTTCTACCACAACAACAACAACAAAAAAAAAGAAAGTCCTCGGTGAAAAGGGGAGGAAAGTGGAGAGCTAATCTTTAAGCCAGCTGTGACGGCTACTCACGTCATTGCATTTCTTTAGTTCGTCCCTCCACGGTCGAGCGCCCCACCCCTGCCGCCCTGCGCCACACCACCATTCCTGTCTCCACCGCGACCATAGACCACAGCATGGTAAACTGGTCTCACCGTGACCATGCCACCTCCTCCTCCTCCCTGTATGCAACCCCTAGCTGTCCCTACTCACATAGATCTCAAGCTTTCCGATCAGACCAGAGAAAGTTGGGAGATGTGAAGAAAGTAGACCGAAAAGAAACTGAGGACAGAGTGAGAGGAGGAGAGAGACAGACAGAGAGAGAGAGAGAGAGACGGACAGAAAGAGAGAGAGAGAGAGAGAGCAACAAAGCGTAAGCAAGGAGAATGATGTAGGATAGTAATAAATTCAATGTTATATTTTTCTATCTATCTATCTATCTATCTATTTATCTATCTATCTATCTATCTATCTATCTATCTATCTATCTATCTATCTATCTATCTATCTATCTATCTATCTATCTATCTATCTATCTATCTATCTATCTAATCTGCCTAATAATACATATCCGTACCATCTAAACAGTTCATTCTGAGTATATTATATGCATACAATATGTGGAGAGAGGAGAGAGATGGCACGTGCAGTGCACACACACACACACATACACACACACACACAGACTCTTCTACACCCAGTGTACAATGCCAGAACTAACATACAGAGTACACATACGCCTGGGGCTCTACCCGACGCCCGGGTCACTTCGGCCTGCGGTGTTGTTGTGGATACGGCTATGACGACCAGGGCTATTCTCTTCCCAGTAACGAAGTGTAATGTAGGCGTGGCACTTGAAAAACGGCAAAAGGGGGGGGGGGGTCTGAGTTTTGCAGAGGAGAGCGGATGTCATCTGAAATACTTTGTACGTACGTTTAAGAAACGATTTTTTGAAAATAACCTTTGACCAGGCTTATGGGTTATGACGTGACCTTACTTTAAGTGACCTTGACTGGCTCATCTACTATTTTCATTGACTTTATTCCACCTAAGGCCTTTTAATATTGACCTTGACACGTCTGGGTTATTAATGAGTTCTATTTTTAATGGGTTTCATAGCGAGGAGGTAGAATCGAATCAGTCAAGATTGGGGTTTGGAATTTTCAGGACGTCCCTGACTCGAGCTAGGCTTCTCAGCTCCAACGTAGCACCCGGGTGGAAAAGTTCGTAGGAGGAGTCTATTAGGCCAAAAGGAAGGCCCCTTTTTAGAGCGTCTACGGCCTGAGTCCTATGTGGAGATGGTAGAGAGAGTTTTATGTTCAACACTTTCACAGTTGATGTACAAAGAAAAATATGAGGGAGTTACCCGGTGTGCTCGGCCTTTGGACTCACCTCTATGTCTTAGCTATGTCTTAAAACATGAGACATCGGGAATATGGATGAAACACAATTAAATCTGTTCGTTAATCGTCTGCTATAGAAACAGATAAGCTTCGCATCGTCTGCTCCATGCAAGGCATGAAATGGCAATACGACTTTAACGTGTAAGTCTATAAATCACTTAGAAGAAAGCGGAAATGATTGAAGACAAATAAAATGGATCAATTTAGAAGAGGCTATTTATTGTAGGCTAGACTAATACCATTAATTAAAATAAAATGACTGCTATTTAATAAAAAGATTGATTGCTGTTAAATAAAATGATTGATTAACATTAAATAATATGATTGATTGGGAATTAAAAATATTAGTGTTTGTCATTAGATAATATGATTGATTGCTATTAAATAATAGGATTGATTTGATCTCATTGATAACACTACACGAGTGCCGAACTAAACATGTAGACTTGAACTAGTGCTACATTTATTTGGCATTAACACTTGCAAGTAGCTGGGGGATTCAAATTTAGCCACGGGAATTCTTTTTTTTTTTTTATTTTAAATCTATTGAGATGTAATTGTAACATCCAATTAGACACAGAAATTAGCATTTGGATATATTTTATTTTCCAGTTTTAAATCCAGGAATCTCAATTAAATTCTAACAGCATTTCGTCATCAAAGATGTGGTTTAGAAATCTTTCTAGAACATGACATCGAAGTAGACTGAACAAGGTATGATGATATTAATTATGGCTAGTAGATCATATTGTAATAAGAGATCTTCGAGGAGTAATTCATATTAATTCATAATTCTTGGTGTCCACAATAAAGTCTAAATATCATCCTATATTCAACTAACAGCTCCAAAATACTTATCCCTACATTTGTGACACTCATAGATCTAAATAGATGAGATTTTCCCACAACCGAGTCATAATCCTATTGTTAAATAAACTGATAAAGTTACCAGATGTTAGCTACATTCTTAGTTTCACTCTTAAAAATAGTTTCAAAAGTAAAAAATGAAATAATAGAAATATATTTTTTAAAATGTCTATGTTTCTTTCAATAACTGTCGAGTTCCATCTTAATCTGGCAAAACTAGACTACGATTCATTCAAACATCAAAATAAAACGCCGGCAAAGCTTAATTAAATTAATGAAACACAGATTTAGTTACAACTTTAACATGGTACCACGTGGGTCACAGGTATGTCCGAACTATCTGACATCGGTCAGTGAATATCCACACAAGAAATCCGGGATAGATAGTTACACGCACTCGCACACCAACTGATACACTCACAAGTAAAGAGATTCACATATATTGACTAGTTAGGAAAGAATGGAGAATTCTATCTTGCCCGAGATCACCGGACGGTCTATATCCTTTGCGGTATGCTACACTGACGACATCTGGCGACGAAAATCTATGGACGAAAAGGGGGGAGGGAATAAAAATACACATTCATTTTTTTCCCTCTTTCTACTCTTGTATGGAACGTGTGTTTTATGTAAGATGGAGGGCCGAGGTCCGGAGGGAGGGGGGAAGCACGTCATTGGAGAGAAAAAGCATAAAGAAATAACATACAACAGAACGAGAGAGAGAGAGAGAAAATGTGTGTGTGTGTGTATGTTGTTATATGTAAGAGACTGTAGTGTTGGAGGAAGTGTAATGTTGACGGGTGTAAGAGACTGTTTGATTGTAGGGTATGTTGAAACAGGGCGTGCGGGCGACCTTTCATCCTGTTCTTCTCTCTCTCTCTCTCTCCGATTCCACACTCTAATGTGCGCCCCCTCCCCGCCCACTGCCTTAGGGCCCAGCACTTATTCGTAGCCAATGTAGCCTATAATACTAAAGTCCAGTTTCTCACTCACGTGCACGCACGGCACGCACAGTCTTTCGGAACAGGTCATTTGTTAACCATTATGCTACCTCATTGTCATGTCCCCCCACTAACCACACTACCTCGGACCCGCCGCCCCCCTACCCCACTAACCACACTACCTCGGACCCGCCGCCCCCCCCTACCCCACAAAGGAAACCTAATAATGAACGGCGTGACCCAATCAATCAAACTATTCTCGGATGGACTCCCTACCCCAACCCTCCAATCACACCCAATAACGTCCCCCCCTCTTTTTTTTTTCAACACTTGCCCCCCCCCCCTTTTCCAATCAAGACAGTGACTATATTTAAGTAAAGATCCATTTCCAAGATGAGAATGGAACTCCTCTACAACACCACCTTATGTCAACTATCCACTTTCTGAAGGTTTTTATACATTTTTAAAAAATATCTAATTTTTTATGCTCATGCACTGAAGAGCGCCCCCCCCCCCCCACTCCCCGGCCACAATTCTGATTCAGCTCTTACTGTAGGTCAACACACTCTATCAATCAATACAATATATTTATTCAATACCCCCTTCCTTTTCCAATTCAAGGCTCGTGCAGCAACCTCGCAACCCCCTCCCCCTTTTTTTTTATTGGAAGTCCAACACTGGCAATCTTTTCCACTCAATTGAAGTAAAAAGTTGTGCAAATAGTGGATAGTCATATCTAGCCATGTCCTATGACCCCCAATGTCTCTCGACAGTGTAGCCGATCTTGTAAACTAAACTCTCGACACTTCATCGATGTTCTTACGTACGTCACGCCTAACCCAGAACTGTACATCTTTTGCTCTTTCACTTTAGCTTCAATTATCTCCCCTAGTTCTTTCCAGTCTATAGATCATGTTTGTTTTGTTTCAATCTTGACCCATCTTTGTTCTCAGCTTATCTTATTTTGATCCCTATTTGTTCGTATCTTATTTTCACCCCTCTTTGTTCTTATCTTATCTTGACCCATCTTTGTTCTTATCTTATCTTGACCCATCTTTGTTCTCATCTTATCTTTTTTGACCCCCTCTTTGTTCTCATCTTATCTTATCTTGACCCCTCTTTGTTCTTATCTTATCTTATCTTATATAGATAATTACCTCCCTACGTGTGTTCCTTTGTCAATTTAGTCATGCATGTTAACCAATGACTGAAATTCTGCCAAGTCACTGGTTTTCCTGGCTGACTCAGACAACCCATTCCATGCTCTAATAGCGCTAGGGAAGAAGGAGTATTTGTACAAATTTGTCCTAACATATGGGACGAGAAATGTGCCTATATCTTTTTGTCTTTCCAAGTATTTTAGTAGGTTTTGTTTTTGTATTTGAAGATTATGGTTCAGTATTTTATGTATAATTGCAACTTTGCATTTTAGTATTTTATCCTGAAGGGTCTCTAATGATTTTGTAAAGGTGTTACTGTTATTAACTGTGAATATTCGTTTGTTATGAATCTCACTGCTCTATTTTGTGTCTGTTTCTTAATCTTGTTTCTCTTATCATCTTAGAGGGTGGGCACGGATCGCTCGAAAACGACTCTAACGATTTTCATAGAAATGTGAGAGTTTCTTTAAGGAAAACATTACTATCTGATTGGCCACACAGGGGAAACTCTGGTTTGACCGTTACAATTTTTTAAAAATTAAAATTGAATTAGAAATAGAGACCTTGACGATCATTATCTTGAATACACGTCAATGGACTATTTACATTCAAGAGTTTATGACACTAATACGTCCAGGTAGAAATCTTTATAGGCTACTGTCTTTTTATGTTTCTACACCTTCATCTTCAACACCAAACTAGAATCTTCTAAATCCTATCTCTAATAGAGCCAGTATTCTAGCCAAGACTACAATGTTTTTTATGTTTGCAAGTCTGGATCTTTATCCCCAAACTTTGATCTTTCTTTTTCTAGAAAATGATGGTTGCGGTGACTGAGTGGTTAAGCGCTTTCCTTCCGAACCCGGGGTCCTAGGTTAGAATCTCGTTGAAGACTGGGATTTTGAATAACGGGATTTTTAGGGCGCCCCCGAGTCCACCCAACTCTAATGGGTACCTGACTTTAGTTGGGGAAAGTAAAGGCACACATCAACACAAAATTCCTCAGTGGACATTGATAAAGGAACTACAATGAATTTTGTTTCTCTTTAACGAAACTCGACCCTGGCAGCGTCAGAGAATGAATACTCGTTCGTTTCTAGCATAATAATAATACAACTCCCATTGACTTCTCTCCCTTTAAAAGTTCTCTGTCACCTTCTGTCCCACACTCGTGAGAACCTTCATTCAACAACGTCAACAACTCAGTACACGGAAGGACCGGCGTATGGTGGGGGGTAACAGGTAATAGGGGCGACCCTCCACGCACTATTTGCCCGGCTTGGTTCTAAATGTTTGCTCTGCGGTTCTCTGCAGCTCTCACGGCGGTTCTCACACTCTTCAGCACCAAAGGGAGTAGGCACTTTGACGGGACGCCAATGTGTGATCCTCACACACCAGAAAATGGTGTCGGAAATGATAATCAGCATTATCGCTATAAAACAGTTTAGAAATAAAAGTATTCTTTGAACTCTAGTAGTTGACTTGTAGACCTCCTCATAGTTATAATGTACTATAGGCATTTTCTTTGCAGTACATATGGAGCACAACTTTATAAAAACTTGTGATGGCTTTGATGCCCGCGATCAACGCTTTGAAAAGTCAATGAGGTTACATTGTATATACTGGTAGGTTGAATCTATTGCAGTATAGTGGAGTTTTTTTTTTATTTTATTTTATTTTGTCAAAAAATCAAACAAGTAAAATATTTAAAAAAAAAAAAAAAAACCCTCAATACTATGTATCTCAATACTGAAAGTATAAGCTCCCTTTTTCTCTATAAAAATAAAATTAATTACCCCTAATTAACTAACTGGTTAATTTTTTTTTATTATTCTTGTTTTGCTAGGTACAACAAATAATTGTGTACAGTTTCTACTTGAGAAATAACGTGTACAAAAGTTCTACCAGACAAACAGACATACAGACAGACAAAGTGAGTTGATGGATATAAGCTTTGTAATAAAAATTTGAATCATTTCTTTTCAAGTTATAATTTCTCACTTAAATTCAGCGATACTTCAAATGTGTTACTTTTCAATGTGTTTTATAAAGATTTATAATAAATAATGTTATATGATAAATTGCATCCTTTTCTTGGATGCCCGGAGATTGATTTCAGACCTCACTCACCTAGTTCCTCAACTGGACACCAGGACATAGACGTCAGGACATAGACGCCAGGACATAGACACATTTATTGACCACGACTCCGCCAGCCCTTCTCCGAACTCATATACGTCCTGGCATAATGCATACCGATGCTATGCAAATTCTTAAGTTTTACCTTGTCTGCTGGGGCAGGAGTTCAATATTGACCTCATCCTCTTCACAACTAGCAGTTTCTCCTTCCTCCCCCGACCCCTCCCTCTCTCTCTCTCCCTCTCTCTCTCTGGATGCTGCTGCTTTAGATGTTACGATTTCCTTCGATCTTATTTGCTAACTACATCAACTCGTTCCAATACTCGTCCATACCCTATTTCCCCCCCCCCCCCACACACACACTACATGCCTCCTTGTTCACCCCCTCCCCTCATCCTTCTTCGTTCATTACGGTTATGAAAAGTATATTTACTCAACGGATTCCACCCCCCCCTCCATTTCCCACAACATGTCTCACCCGTCCCCCCCCCCTTTTCAAAGTCCATCTCACCAGCATGTAACATAATATTTTTTCACAAGAGCTCGCGTCTATTTGCTCAAAGTTTTTATGACCCCCCCCCTCCCCACTTGCAGCACTCAATCCATCCGCCTCTGCATCTTTCATTAACCGACCTGGTTGATCTTTTTTTTTTTTCTATTAGGATGCTGACCTTTTATTTCTCTACAGTTCGAGTCACAGATTAGCAGTGGATGCAGATTGCAGAAATTATTTGAGAAGTTCTGCTAGATGTCCTGAGGTCCCAAAAGGTGTCCTCCAAGATAACCTGCGAGATATCCTGTGAGATATCCCATAAGGTGTTTAGCAAGATGCCTTGAAAAATTATCCTAATTGTCATGCATGATGTCCAGCGAGATGTCTTAGGATGCCCTACGAGATGTCAGGCATTGTGTCCAAAGAGATGTCAAGCGTGGAGTCCACAGGGATGTCATGCATGATGTCGTACGAGATGTTCTGAGATTTAATTAATGCGATTTTTTTTTTAAAAGAGCAAGCAAAGATAAAAGTCCGATACTTTTGTTTAAAGTAACATTTATTTTTCACTGAAAATGTCAACAAATGTCCAGACTTTTTTTTTTTTGCTCTGGCTATTTTTACATTGACATTTTTAAATTACCTTTTTAAACATTATTTATTTATTTATGTAGTAAAAACTTCTTTTTAAAAAAAAAAATATCAAATTCTTTCCTAAACATTTTCGGAATGGCTATGTGAGATGAAAGAAACTTGGACTGGAATCTATTTAGTTATTTCTATAACTTTCTTTTAAGGTTTTATTTTATTTTATTTATTTATTTATTTAATTTTTTGGGGTTGGCCAGAAATAGCTCTTATAGAAATTGAAGGATAGAAACGAAATTAGAAATAAAATTAGAATTAGAATTAGAAATAGAATTAGAAATAGAGGGAGAGCCAGTGAATAGTTTGTAATTATGTCTGCCAGTATAAACACAGACAGAAATCAGGGAAATCAACTTTTGGTGTAATGGGAATGTACTTCGTCTTTATGCGCGTTAGGGAAAGAGGAAGAAAAGATAAAAGAGAGCCAGAGAAAAAAAGTGTGTGAGAGAAAGAGGGGGGGGGAGAGGGGGGGAAAGCGCAATGAGAGACAGAGGGAGGCAGAGAAAGAGAGAAAAAGAGAAAGAATGTGCGCAGTGAGAGAGAGAGAGAGACAAAGAGTGTGAGAGAGACGAGTGATGAGCGCATGAAAGAGAGAGAGAGAGAGACAGAGAAAGATAGACAAGAGAGAGACAGAGAAAGATAGAAAGAAAGAGAGAGAGAGAAAGAGAGAGAGAGGAAGAGAGAGACAGACAAAGAGAGAAAAAGAGAGACAGAAAGAGAAAAAGAGAGACAGAGAGGGAAAGAGAAAAAGAGAGACAGAGAGGGAAAGAGAAAGAGAGAAAAAGAGAGACAGAAAGAGAGAGAGAGAGACAGAAAGAGAGAGAGAGAGAGAGAGACAGAGAGAAAGAGATGGGATAGCACAGAAAATAAGAAAGATAAGAAAAAATCATACCCAAACTACGGCCTAAGGGCCATATCTGGTCCCTAACATTCTGCAATCCGGCCTTTTCTTTCTACCCTCAGAGCATAATCAAACTACAGAGGCTCTCTTGGACAAGACGTTTTCTTTACGGTACCACTGGACTATAAAATACAGAGATAGCCATTACCTTTGCACCATACTTTTTTTCCCCCTATTTTAATGAAAAGAAAAAAAAAAGGGGGAAAAAAAAGTGTACTTTATTGATTGCCAGGCTAGAAATGTTTAAAAATAGAATATAGATTTTCCCGATAAGCTATTTAAGTCTTCAGCAGCTAGTGAAAGTCTAGCGCCCGCTCTGTATCCGTCAATCTTGATACCGAGGCTAGGAAAAGGAGAGGGGACAGCATCTAATCCAGTTATATCTAGATCTATCACACACACACACACACACACGTGGGTTGCAGAAGTGATTGTCCTGTGATACTATGTTTGAGGTTGCTGTCACCCGCGTCCCTCTGGAAAGTGTTTGAGATCAATTCAGAACTAGATCTAATAGTAGGTGTCTGGTAGCTATGTTTTTCTTAACGACAATCGACAAACATTGAAGACATTTTTAACAACTGACTTCTTTTTTTAAATTCAGATTTTATGTTCTAAGCACGAGTTGGAATGATACATAGATCTGACATTTTTTGTTCCAGCTTAAATGGAAGTTTGATTAGACTTAGACTTACACATTTAAATACTTCAGAAATTAAAAGTAAATTACTCATTTAAGTCCTTGCGATTTATAGATCTATTTCTGTGGCCCATGTTAACGAGGGTGTCATGTGGCCATGACAACAACTAACCACCTTTACATTTCCCCAACTAATGTCAGGTACCCATTAGAGTTGGAAGGAGGGAGGGGCGCCCTAAAATCCAGCTATTCAAAATCCCAGTCTTCATCGAGATTCAAACCCGAAACGCTTAGGTTCGGAAGCCAATGGCTTTACAACTAATCGACAACGTCAGTTATTTTGGGTCGACTCGCCGCCCAGTAGTGACGTCACCGGTGACACAAATACTCATGTAGAACTTCGCTGCAAACACAAAGCTTTAATGTGATACTGATATTATAATAATATTGTATTTGAGGAGTGCAATCTATAGTCCATCGCATGACTAGATCATTTCATTAATTAACTGAGAGTAGAGTGGGGTTTTAATATACACATTCAGGGCCTTCTGCCATTATACTGAGCTTGAGGTGAGCTATATCGATACCACGAAAGCTTTATTCGAAACTAAACAAAGAACGACGTTTTCCTAATTTAGATGGTTCATAGACTAGCAGTTCTATTTTTAGAGAAAGGATTATTTAGGGGATAGAAAACAAAAATTTAATGAAATAGAACAATGACGTCCGAAATATGGTCCGCGGGCCTAGTCCAGACCATGACGCTGTCGGACGTTAGAAACTTTGTAGGTTGCTTTGTTGTACATGTTTCGGATGTCCCTTCACAGTTGAAGGTAATTTACTTCTTAGTTCAAACCTGCCGCAGGACGACGGGGGATGGGGGCGGGCAGGATTTGAACCCGGGACCATCGATAAGTCCTAATGTCTTGTAATCTTTCAAGAATGTATATAACCATCTACCCCCCCCCCCCAAAAAAAAAAAAAAAAAAAAAAAAGAAATTGCACACTGCTGGATTACACAAAAAATGGAGAATGTGACAAAACAGATTTCCGAATAAAACAGTGACAACACTTAAATGTTCCTATTTCAGATTTATGTCTATTGACCCCAACGGATCACCATATATGCTTAAACAAAAATCATAGGTTAAAAAAAAAAAGAGAATTGTGAGCATTTAGGTGATGAAAGTAGAACTAAAAGGGGGTGGGGGGAGCAAAATGAGGAGGGAGGGAGGGGGGTCAGAAAGCAATACATCTTAAGTCTGTTGAGTGCTATCGTGCTGATAGTGAGCAGATGAGCTGTTTGATTAGAGGGGGCCCTCCAAAAGGTGGCATGAACGCGACGTAAGTCACACGACCAAGTTCCATTCTCTCATTCTGTTTTAATAATGAATCATTGGTAATTAAACAGTGCACTGGTCTCTACTGAGAGAGAGAGAGAGAGAGAAAGAGAGAGAAAAAAAAAAGAGAGAGCGACTATGCCGCACATTTGGATCGACAGAAAGTCCTCTGCAAACTTAAATATTTTATTTAAAAAAAAAAGATACAGCCAATGAAACTGCTACACAAAAACTTTAATATTGGGATGTTTCATTTCTGTGATAAATTTAGGTAGGTAGGTAGGTAGATAGATAGATAGATAGATAGATAGATAGATAGAGAGTCGTTAAGACACGTGGATGAACGTTTGAACAAATATACTTTTACAATAGGTAAACAAATATAAATACTTACATGACTTTGTGATTAAATGGATGAATAAATGATTAAATGATTGAGTCGATGATTGAATTGATGGTTTTTGGTGGATGATTGGATGGAAGAATGGACTGATTAATGTGCCATTAAATACAAAATATAGGTTGTCAGTGACACAAGTCAATACTGACACTAAAACAACCATCTTCTATGTCAGTGAGCTATAGCAGGAGAGATGGTATCGACCCAGATTATTGACCTAGGACCCGAACAGTAAACCACACAACATAGTCATCAGCGGTCATCAAGAGGAACTGATGGGGTGGGCTACTCAGGGGATACGGAGTGGAGACGGTCAGCCAGGAAAGGGCACCGAGTTAACTGTTCACACGGACAGTGTCCAGTTGTAATGACCGCTGTCTCGACCGAGGGGGGACATTGATTTCTGTGATTGGAATCAGGACTCGGGTCTGCGTTGTTTTCATTTTTTTGTCAGGGTTGGTGGTTGGAGCGGGGGTTGGGGAGATATGTTGGAGTGGTTGCTAAGGGATGTTAGAGGTCAGAGTTCTGTCCAGTGAGAAGTGGTCGATGTCCACGACAAGGGATAATAACCAACTGTGGACACTGTTACTAGGAGTACGGGGGGGGGGGAGAAGGCAGAAAAGAATGTTTGAGAAAAGAGGGAGGGGATGTGAATGTTTTGGTCATCTTCAGCACTGGTCAGTCCAAGGACCAGGGTAAGAGATAGTGAATAGTAAATAAGTAATGAAATAACGGATGGGGGTATATAGCGGTAAAGTAAGGATATAGCAGACTGACATGAGCACAGTTAGGAAGAAAGAGGTAATGTAATCATGCCATCTTTTAGGATATGTTTCAGTTCAAGTCGGAACATCTTCACAGTCTACTAATAAGACTTGTCTTCGAGTCCGAAGATTAGCTAGGAATGCAGTATTTCCCGTGTCTGCGCAGCCCCAGCTGTGACCTAAATATTTTGCCACTTCCAAGGCAAGCATAACCATTGTCCGCAGGTGGTCGATTCAGATTTTCTTTTCGCTGTCTGCGTTTGTCCTCGACAGCCTACTAATATTAT
This sequence comes from Biomphalaria glabrata, assembly GCF_947242115.1. Taxonomy (NCBI): domain Eukaryota; kingdom Metazoa; phylum Mollusca; class Gastropoda; family Planorbidae; genus Biomphalaria; species Biomphalaria glabrata. The sequence goes on from NC_074722.1 coordinate 24,609,286, forward strand.
ATACTTTTGTCGTGCATGCATTAACGACAATTGCAAAAGTACAGACAAGGACAAATTAAATATCCAAAGACGCACTAATTAAACCTGACATAATTACACTGCACATTGAGATGTTATACAAACTCGATGCATGTAAACAAGAAAAAAAAAAAGAAAGAAAAGAGGCCCAAAGTACCTTACAATCATCGAGACGGTCACCTTTTATCCAATCTTTTTTACCCCCTCACATTTTTAGCTAGCCTCCACCCACTCACCTTCCGTTATCCACTAATTAGTATCCTCAGCAAATCTTTTTAAAGGCCACCGGCCAAAGTATTTTCTGCTATCGTCCGTCCTAATGAGGGTAATATCCAGGAGTTGCACTTCATCGCTAGGCCCGTATCATTTGGTTTCCAGCATGTCATTTTGTTTTTTCACAGCGAGGCTAATTATTTGTATTTGAAGGAATTCTTTTACTGAAATGTTATTTTTGTAAACCTTTTTTTTTTAACGTTATGTTTTGAGGGTATTACAGTAATTCATAAGTTGAGATTGTAGGGGATGACCATCGTTGTATTTGAGATTGTAGGGTTAATTCACTTGAAACAATTAATAATGTTTCAACTGCTGCCTCTGTGGTATCGATAGGTCAAAACTCTGCATGTACTTTTTCCTATTTCCTGACCTTGTTCGAGTTTTCTTAATTTGCATAAGAGAAACACTTACTTGAGAATGCTGCCACGTTCACCTTCATTTAAAACAGTTCTAAAACTCCACCCCATCTCGGTTTTTTTTTAAACACCTAAAGCCATCACAGACAAAAAAATTATAATTGCTACGCACTTGCTACCTTCCCTTCCCCGTCCTACAACCCCGTCCTTATTCACCTGCTCACCCATGTTTAGAGAGAGAGAGAGAGAAAGAGAGAGAGAGAAATCTAACGAGAGAGTCAAAATGCACACAAACACACACACAGAAACGAGGAAGAATAAAAAAGAGAGAAGGAAAGAAGAAGAGAGTGACAGAGAGAGTGAAAGAGAGAGTGACAGAGAGAGTGACAGAGAGAGTGAAAGAGAGAGTGAAAGAGAGAGTGACAGAGAGAGTGACAGAGAGAGTGAAAGAGAGAGTGACAGAGAGAGTGACAGAGAGAGTGAAAGAGAGAGTGAAAGAGAGAGTGACAGAGAGAGTGAAAGAGAGAGTGACAGAGAGAGTGAAAGAGAGAGTGACAGAGAGAGTGACAGAGAGAGTGAAAGAGAGAGTGACAGAGAGAGTGAAAGAGAGAGTGAAAGAGAGAGTGACAGAGAGAGTGAAAGAGAGGGTGAAAGAGAGAGTGACAGAGAGAGTGGCAGAGAGAGTGGCAGAGAGAGTGACAGAGAGAGAGTGAAAGAGAGAGTGACAGAGAGAGTGAAAGAGAGAGTGACAGAGAGAGTGAAAGAGAGAGTGAAAGAGAGAGTGACAGAGAGATCGACAGAGAGAGTGACAGAGAGAGTGAAAGAGAGAGTGAAAGACGGAGTGAAAGAGAGAGACAGAAAGGATGAAAAGGTAAGAGAGAAAGAGAGGACGAGAAAGATGGAAGAAAGCTGATAATTTATTAGCTATTGACCGCGAGGCTCACCGTGGTACGTTTCAGCCACGCGAGAAAAATTGCCTCTGATGCATCAAAATGTAATCACGATTAAAATCAATATCGAAGTCCCCCCCCCCCCTCCTTTTTTTTCCCAAAACAGACACACACAGACACTTACACAGACACACAACCCTCCATCCTCTCCTCACTACGTGCACATACACAAACACACACACGCAGCCAAAGCAATCGCGTGCCGTATCGATGCTGACAGATTTGGAGTGGAATTGGGGAGAAGCGAGTGACGAATGGGGGAGAGGGGTGGAGAGGGAAGGGAGTGAAGAGAGAGAGAGAGAGAAAATAAAGAAAGGACGTAGGAAGAGGGCGCGCTGAGAGTACATTGAGAAAATGGTGGCGATAATGCACACACACAAAAAAGGGTGGCAGAGAAGTAGAGCAGCGATCAAAAAGAAGAGAATAAAAATATCCCCATCCAGCGACAGACAATGACAGGCTAGAGGTGCGAACTGGAGTGATGGTAATACCTCCTATTCAATTATGGAACAGGCAGATCAGCCTCTCATTTTCTTGGTGAAATCAACGAGTTATCAGCAACCACAATGTCAACTCGGCAATCAGTGCTTTAGACTTACAAACCTTATCCACCCCCTTTTTCTTTTCCCTACCCCCTCCCAGCGTCTCAAGTATCCCCCCCCCCTCCTTTTCTTTCTACGTACAAAACAAATGTAAAAAAACAAACATGTAACACTGCACTCAATAAGACTGCAAGGTAGTTAGTTGTACTTGCGAGTGCGGGCTAGAACAATGGTGCGTTGTGGATGTCGAGAAATCTATCTCCACTTGTTGTGGTTGTTGTTGTTTATAAAGGTTAGGGCAAAACATTTCTAAAGGGAGAGCGTTCTGGAGATCGACAACGAAAATGGGTAAAGGGGGGGGGGGGTAAAAGAGAGAGAGAGAGAGAGAGAGAGATGAAGAAGAAGAAAAAGACGAAGAAGAAGAGAGAGAGAGAGAGACCTAAACATACGCGGCTTGTGTGACTTCATCGACTACAGTTCGTTGACCACCAAGTCGTATCTTCGTTATGTAACTTTCAGAAATGGAAGCTAGACTGATTTTAACAAGGTGGACTTAGTGACTTTCTATAAACCACTAAAAAAAATTAACAGCAAAAAAACACATCTATAAACTAGGCGGCTCCAATAAAACAAGAATAGAGAATAGAATATTATAGATACGCCTTTGACAAAGTCGTGCGGAGTGTAGCTGGAGTAATGGCCTACAATGACCAGCTGTCTTCATAAAACTGTTGATTTTGTGAATTAAGAGAGTAGGCAAGTGTTGTGATTTGGGGGGGGGGGAGAGGTAATATTACACAATTTAAAGCGAGCGCTATAAGGGTCAAATGTGTGTGTGTGTGGGGGGGGGGCGAGGTAATATTACACAATTTAAGGCGAGCGCTATAAGGGTTAAATGTGGGGGGGGGGGGTGAGGTAATATTCCACAATTTAAAGCGAGCGCTATAAGGGTCAAATGTGTGTGTGTGTGGGGGGGGGGCGAGGTAATATTCCACAATTTAAAGCGAGCGCTATAAGGGTTAAATGTGTGTGTGTGTGTGTGGGGGGGTGAGTAATATTACACAATTTAAAGCGAGCGCTATAAGGGTTAAATGTGTGTGTGTGTGTGGGGGGGTGAGGTAATATTACACAATTTAAAGCGAGCGCTATAAGGGTCAAATGTGTGTGTGTGTGGGGGGGGGGGGCGAGGTAATATTCCACAATTTAAAGCGAGCGCTATAAGGGTTAAATGTGTGTTTGTGGGGGGGGGGTGAGTAATATTACACAATTTAAAGCGAGCGCTATAAGGGTTAAATGTGGGGGGGGGGGGTGAGGTAATATTACACAATTTAAAGCGAGCGCTATAAGGGTTAAATATGTGTGTGCGTGGGGGGGGTGAGGTAATATTACACAATTTAAAGCGAGCGCTATAAGGGTTAAATGTGTGTGTGTGTGGGGGGGTGAGGTAATATTCCACATTGGTAATTTATTTCTGTGATAAAAATATTTTTTTTTTGCAATTTATTTATTCTCTCTGTATATATTTATACTTTCTGTCCCCATTTAACAATGACTAGTTTTACTTTCCACAAGAAGGGTCCAGAATAGATTCACAATAACTTAATTCCCCTGAGGCCTCAACTATGGCCCGTGGACCATATCAGGCCCGGGACGCTTCTCTAACTCGACCCTAGAAACTTTTCTTCAGAGTGCATACATATATCTTTCAACCTCGTTTCGAATTGTTTTTCTATTTTGTTTTCTCTCTCTCTCTCTCTCTCTCTCTCTCTCTCTCTCTCTCTCTCTCTCTCTCTAGATATTGTGGCTCGGCGAAAATGGCAGAGACGGATTTTAGTAGTCAGATATTGAGATCGGGTTTCACACAAATAAATCTTATGCCGAACAGGGACTCGACCATTTAATGAGGTTGTGACCGAGCGTAGCATGAGATTTGAAGGTCATGTCCTCCGACATAAAGATTTACGCATACCAAGAGTTGCATTGACATGAAGGCCAATACGAGGAAAGCGCAAACAGGGACGTTCTAGTAGGACTTGGCGCCTCATTTTTATGGAGGACCTTAGAGCAGTGTATTCCAGGTGGGAAGAGGCTTCAGACAGATCTTTATGGAGATAGCTTGTCGCGCAATTCGCCGAACCGTGCGTGAGGATCTAAGTCAGTAAATTTGAAGACATGACACGCATGAAAGAAATTGATATGGCCCTCACACCGAAACAGTTTGACCATCGCCGTTTACTCACTCTTTTTTTTGTTCCTTTTCAGGAAAACGCTATCATTTTTTAAAAGTCTTTTTCATTTAGCTAAAACTATTCCTATAACAAATGGTTTTTGTAGGTCTTTAGTGTTCTAGGACTTTATTGAGGTGAGGTGAGGATTCAAACCCTCGCCCCCCCCCCCAACGTACATACGGCTTTCTATGTGTGTTGTGACGTAAATTAGTATACCGGTAGAAATGAGAAGTTTTAGTGTTGAGACATCCTTGAGTGATTACAGCCAATTAGGACTGGTCGATGTTGTAGACCTTGGACAAGATTTTCCTTTAGGCGAAACTCATGGACTTAAAACAGCTGGTCAAATACAAGAGAGAATTAAAAAAGAAAGAGTATGTTACATAAAGAGTAAGAGAAAAAGAGATTTGAGAGGAGAATTAAAGAGAATATACATTACATACAAAATACACATACAAAACGAAAGACAGGTGCATAGGTGTCAAAGAGGAGAATAGAATAGACAGAAAGTAATAGGTAGAAGAGAACTAACGTACAGAACTGAATCAAAATATAAAGAAGGAATAAAAAATGGCGGGAAAAGAAAAAAAAAAGAACATGAACAAAAATATAAGAAAGAAAGAAACATATTAAAGGCAAAAATAGTATTTAAAAAAAACACATCAAAAACAAATACATGAAAGACAAACTGAACAAACCAAATACAAAGAAGAAAGAAGAACAGAATTCCTCATGATTCTCTAATTCAAATCAATATCGTCTGTACAATTTCACGTGTTTACTCTCGCGTCTGTTTGTTTGTCGAACTCACTCATTTCAGACCAAATGAAATTATTTTCTTTCAAACATTAAAAAAAAAATAAATTCGGCACTCAAAATATTTGATAGAACAAAAAAAAAATATGATCAGAATGTTTTTGTTTTGTTTTTTCTCTAAAAGTAATTGTCTGTTTTATTTTAATTATCCTTTCGATTTTTTTTTTTCACATTTAACTCTAGAACTAATGGAATACAATGAACTATTTCTCATCCATGTTTTGCTAGACTGATTAGGGTTAATTAAGGCGGAAGTTTTCGATTGCAAGAAGAAAAACAAAAAGATCGAAAATTAAAATCATTATCCAGTTAACATTTTTTTTAATGTCTCTTAATTTGAAAAAAAACAAAAACAAAACAAAACAAAAAAACACTTTTGTTTTCCCAAACAAAACTTCGTTTGAACTTTAAAGTTAACCCTTGAGAAATTAGGTCACAGGCTAATTGAAGGATGTTACCAGACACAGATATGCCGGTATGGTGCTCTAATCGGATTTTGAGAACAGGATTATGGAATATAAGATATATATAACTTTAGAAATATTAGAAGAATACGAAATATATCATTTTATAAATTACACGTTTTGATTGACAATTTGTTGAAATAAAGACATTTTGTTGTCCAGATCTACTATCTGTACTCCAGCAAGGACCACATAATGAATTAATAGTTGTACTCTCTATTAACAAAATGGCTGCCATGAATTAAGGGGAAATTTCTAATATCCCAAACAAGCGGTATGAAATCTAATACATTTTATAGTATAGTATTATAATATATTTTTTGGTGGATGACTTCCTAACTATATTTTAGTCCATTAAACAATTGGGTCCACTACATATATTTCTATATTTCCGGTTCAATGATAATTGTATTAGGAGGGAGGGTAGTTCAGAACTTTATGCTATTTGATAGTAAGAATCAGGTGAACATTTTTGCAAGCCTTTGTAAAAGGGATATACTATTTTTTTTTTAAAGATTGACTTTACAGAAGAAATTCTGGATATAGGTAGAGACAGATCACTGGGGAAAACAAGCCCATGAGAATAACTAGTTCAGATTTCAAAATAAACCAATGAGATAAACTAGATGAGGTTATAAAATAAACCCAGGAGATAAACTAGATGAGGTTATAAAATAAACCCAGGAGATAAACTATATGAGGTTATAAAATAAACCCAGGAGATAAACTATATGAGGTTATAAAATAAACCCAGGAGATAAACTATATGAGGTTATAAAATAAACCCAGGAGATAAACTATATGAGGTTATAAAATAAGCCTAGGAGATAAACTAGATGAGGTTATAAAATAAACCCAGGAGATAAACTAGTTAAAATGCGAACTGATCCAAAGACAAAAAGTGTCTCGTCACTTAGCCTCCATGGTTTTGAACTTACCCCTTTGGAGTCTATGTGATGAGGTTTACTATCCATAACTTTAGTAATACTTTCTGGATCTACGAACGTGACAAATCCAAATCCCCTGTAAAAAAAAAATATTAAAAGATAATTTAATATTTAAGTCTACATACTCCATTATATCAATAAGAGAAATTAAACATTAGAGACAGACAAATACAAACATTTGATCCCAATGGGTTTCCGTAAGAAAAAAATGTTTAACTTGCAAGGTTTAATATAATCAAAACATTTTTCCGACAATAAAACCTACAGTATTTTAGACCCAGCACTGCCTGCTCATCTAGGGAGTGTGGGGGAGGCAAGGACAGGAAGTCTGGGAAGGCCAAGACATTTTCCACACACACACACACAAATACACACATACACTAAGGACATGGAAATAGAACCAAAAAAAAATTAAATTAAAAACTAACATTGAAAATGAACAACATAACCCTCTGAGATTCGACTGGGTCATTTTGACACATTTGAAAAAAAAAATAAATCAAAATTCAGAATAGTTTTAATCCCCCCTTGTAATTTGTCTACTAAGTTTAATCTCCGGGGTAGCAGTTAGGATAAGATGGGAGAAGACCATTTTGTTTTTAATTGGCTTTCAACTTTTGCGGCTGTAATTTTTTATTTTTTTTTAGCGTGGGACTAAAATAACGGCAGTCGTTCAGGAGAAAGAATGTATAAACTTTTTCAAGAGTTCAAGGGCCAGGAGCAAACGACCTTGACCAATCAATTCAACGAAAGGAAGTTACTATTTGGACACCTGCTGTTGCTTAGCAGAACTCTCCCGCGCTAGAAAGCGTAACAAGTTATGGAAGAACATCTTCAACATTCTGAAATATCTTCACCTCCATTTCTTTTAAAACGAAACTCTTCTCTGTGCGTGTGTGCCTGTGTATTTGCGTGTGTCTGCATTTTTGTGTGTTTATATGTGTGTGTGTGAGGGTATTTAGAAACAAACAACGTTGCAGCATTTGAAAAAGAATTAAAAACCGTTTCTGTAAGAGGACATTGTAAAATTTAATAAATTACCAAGGGTTTCCATGACTTTATCGAATACAAATTTGATCAGCAAGGATTTCCATAACATTATCGGATACAAATTTGATTACCTAGGGTTTCCATGGCATTTTCTGATACAAATTTGATTACCAAGGGTTTCCATAAAATTATCGGATACAAATTTGATTACCAAGGGTTTCCATAAAATTATCGGATACAAATTTGATTACCAAGGGTTTCCATAAAATTATCGGATACAAATTTGATTACCTAGGGTTTCCATAACATTTTCGGATACAAATTTAATTACCAAGGGTTTCCATAACATTTTCGGATACAAATTTAATTACCAAGGGTTTCCATAACATTTTCGGATACAAATTTAATTACCTAGGGTTCCTTTAGTATTATTTTTATAACGTTTGATGACCAAGTTTAAATATATTGTGTATTTTCAGGACTAGGATCTTGTAATGGTCATAACTTAGGTATTTAGCTCAAAAATTAGAGGGGGGGGGGAGAGTTGTACTAAGGATGAAGGGAAGATGACGTGGTCAAGTCGCCATTGTGGCTTACGCGAGGAATGGCGGACTTGGGGTTAGCGCCCCTTTTTTTTTTCATCCCCATCAATTGCACTGCACTTGGAGACCATTACGTTTTCTTTGTTAGACGTACTCAAGTTCTCGTTTCAGATAAGTCCGCTAGGGCGCTATGGTAAGGTCAAGAAAACTTTGTTGATAAGTCTGACATGTGAGTCTGCGAGAGTGTCAGAAGTCAAAGGTCAGGCCTGAATATTCACTGTCTGCTTAGGCTACGATTTACAACAACAATCCACTTCCCACATTTTTTTTCCTTTATCAAAATGAACAGAAATGTTCATAGAAACCTGAACTCAACTTTTTTAAAAATGTGTTTGTGTGTGTGTGTTGTATACGTTTTTGTTGTTTTGTTTTTTTTTTGAGTGGAGGGGTCGAAGACGGAGAATCTTCCAAAAACTAATGGCGCCCCAACATTGTCTGTGTCTGAAGAAGTGTGTCCATCAGACACCCGGCGTTCATCAAGTCTGACACGCCAGGTAATTGATCCAGGCCACGATGATGTACGGGGCCAATGCAAGGAACGATAATCCAGCCACATTGTTCTTCGGAACAACATGACCTCCCTTTTGTTCTCCTTTTGATTAGATCTATGTACCATTATGTTGTTGTTTTCTTGTTTGTTTTATACTAAACACTATTTGAAACCAACAGTCAGTGCAGGCGGAGGGAGATCTCAAGTTGTATTGAATAATGAAGCATTAGTCTCACTCCTATAGATCGCAAGGTCTGAAAGGGGAGTTCTACTCCTAACTAAGGTCCGAAAGGTTAATTAACAGGCTGTACCTTTTTTATATACATTATCAGTTCTAATGGGTACTACATAGATACTGCATTGTTTTACATCTGCAAAGAAAATCAAAATTATGCGCACTGAAAGTAGAAAGTAATCGAGACACATTATCAGAAAAAAAAACTATATTCGAATACACTTCCTGATTCTTTTGCTTCAGTTTCCGAAGCTCATTTAGAAATGTAGATAATGACATCCAAGTGCAAACCACCTGTAGGGGAACATTTTTATGAGTAACGGCAGGAGGATTCGGCGAGCAGGGGTTGAACTCGAGGCCATCATAAGGACAGAGCGAAGCGCATACCACACGACCAGGCAGTGTCCCAAACAATCGTCCTGGCAATGTAAAAGTTAGTTTAAAAAACTTAGAACGCAAACAAGAGAGTAAAGACGTTCCTGTATCGGCTGTCATTTTAAGTTCTCCTGACAGAAGACGAAGTGACGTACTCACCCAATGAGAGGTCAATTTCTAAATCTTTCCGGAGAGAAACGAAACAAAGAAACATTGCATTGTGGGGACGACTGGGAAACTAATATTAGTGAGGAGAGGAACATAAGTGTTGCTACAGGTTTGATGAGTCCATAACCAAGTGCTAATAATAGATATTTATGTATGTGTTATATATATATATATATATATATATATGTTATATGTATATATGTATGTTATGTATGTACGTATTTTATATTTACACATGTATGTTATATATATAAATGAATGTTATATGTATATATGTATGTTATGTATGTATTATATATGTTATATGTATAGATGTATTTTATATGTATATATGTATGTATATGTATGTACGTATGTGTGTATTTTATATGTATACATGTATGTTATATGTATAGTTGCATGTTTAACACTTTCAAAATAGTTTTTTTTTCTCCCTTCTCCTCAATTGCATTCTTTTACAGGCCACACTTTGGTCGTGTGACTGCATGTCTTGGGGTGACTGTGCATGTGTTGATGTGACTGTGCACGTGTTGATGTGACTGTGCATGTGTTGATGTGATGTGACTGTGTATGTGTTAGTGTGACTGCATATTTGCCTAGCTGTGTTTATCTCTCTTTTTGTACTCCTAGAGAAAAAAAAAACACGTCAAAATGTCAAAAAGTGCTCTGCTAAGGTCATGGGCGAAGTAAAGATGTGCTTAAAGCTTCAGACGCCATCTAATTAAGTTTACGTAATATGGCCGTAATGAGCTGTATAAATTCATTGATGTCTCTCTTAGACGTCGAAGATACAAGGTCAGAGTTCAATATTGCATGGGCTTAAATACGAGGCGGCCGGAATAGGCATGACGTTTAATGTGTAGGCCTCCTTAAAAAGTCAGTTTGAAGATGTTTTGTAGTAGGATCTTTTCCAATACGTCTTTCTCCAACTAGCTATATGATAGATAGATAGATAGACAGACAGACAGACAGACAGATATACTGATAGACTAACTGACTGAATGACAGACTGAATGACACCGACTGACTGAACGAATGACTGACTGAATGACTGACTGACTGACTGATAGATAGATAGATAGATAGATAGATTTCAGACAGACAGACTTACTGACTGAATAACAGACTGACTGAATAACAGACTGACTGAATGAATGACTGGCTGGAAGAATGACTGACTGAATAACTGGCGGACTGAATGACTGACTGGCTGAATGACTGACTGAATGACTGGCGGACTGAATGACTGACTGAATAACTGGCGGACTGAATGACTGACTGACTGAATGACTGGCGGACTGAATGACTGGCGGACTGAAAGACTGACTGAATAACTGGCGGACTGAATGACTAACTGACTGAATGAATGACTGGTTGAATGACTGACTGAATGACTGACTGAATGAATGACTGACTGAATGACTGGCGGACTGAATGACTGACTAAATGAATATTGCTAGATACATCTACATCACGTCCTCACAAGAGCAAGTTAGACACATAACAATGAATCAATCTTCTCACCACTGTGCACCCCTAGGCAGTGGTCAACTTACTGAAATCAGTCTAAAACCAGTCACTGGAATCTTTGCCTTTCAGAAAGTGACCGATGAACTTTCTTTCACCTTATCTTCTCATGACGACTTGCTTTTAGTTGGCTAGTGATCCTTCAGTTTCTCTCTCAACTCAGACCACGACCAACGAAATATAAATTCGGGTGCGCTCCCCCTTCATTAGGGGCCCAGTAATGAGAGAGCCCTATACCGTTCGATTAACCTTATTACAAACCTCTCTCTGTCTCTGTCTCTCTCTTACTTTCTCTCTCTCTCTCTCCCTCTGTGTGAGTGTGTGTGAAAACGCCTTTATAATAAACCCACCTCCATGTTCCCCGCTCTTACCCCCCCCCCCCCAAAAAAAAAAAATCAATGAACAAGGCACTTAACGAGTGACAAGTCAGTGACAAACTATCGCGTGCACTAAAAAATATCTTTCTATCAATCAGAACTCTTCTTATCGAATGGGCTTTTTATCGAACACCAGGGGAAATAATTCTTTAGTTGAAAAGTGCAAACTCATCCTTCTTGTTAAAAGTAGGTCATATTTGGTAGTTTCCAAAAGCAATCGGGCGTGCACGTAAGGGGTCATAGTTCAAATCCTGTAGAGAGTTCAAATCTTGATTTCTCTTCGTAGATAATAGGCTATAAACTGTGTCTGTATACTATACAGAAAAAAAAAATAAAACATGCTGATACTTGATACTTAGTGGGATACACTATAAGGGGCAAGGTGGCTGAGTGGTTAAGCGCTTGGTTTCCTTACCTGGCATCCTGGGTTCAAACCTCGGTGAAGACTGGGTGTTTGAATTTTTAGATTTAAAGGGCGCCCCTCGAGTCCGACCAGCTCTAATGGGTACCTAACTTAAGCTGGGGAAAGTAAAGGCGGTTGGTCGTTGTGCTGGCCACACGACACTCTGCTCGTTAACCGTTGGCCAAAGAAACAGATGACCTTAACATCATCTGCCCTTTAGATCGCAAGGTCTGAAAGGGAACTTCACTTTTACGATAGTCAATAGACTTGATCACATACAAAATAATGAGTGTCCAGTATTTACCATGACCACTCGACCAGTAGGTCTACTTTTAAAAAAAAAGTTTAAAGGACCGAAAAAAAAAAGACAAATAATAATAAAAGTAATTAATAAGAAAAAATGAGTTTCAACTTCAGAAAGCCCAGGTGTTTTAAATGTAGTCCCAAAAAAAAAGTTAAAAAAGAAAAGGGCGATAAATGTCTCCACAAATACCTCGACAAGTTCTATAACTGCCGTGAGAAAGATAGAGAGTGAGAGAAAGAGCTAGTGGATAGAGTAAGGCGCCCTCCACGTGTTAAAGATACGTCGATACCGCACCTCGCCCTGAAGGTACCGCTAGCTGGCATCAATAATGCCTTGGGTTGTGAGGCTGAGTGTGAGAAGTAAGGAATAATTGATAAGCCATGTCGTTTTATCACAGGTTAAAAAGGAAAGAAAGAAGTAATTGATAACTTGTGTATGGCTAATCGTGACATAAGCGAGCACAATAAGCGCCAGTTTATGAAGGCCCCCTAAAGGGTGCAATTGTCAGAGACTGTGGTTGGTACTGAGATGAGGGTGGCAGAGGGGCTGCAGTAATGTATATTTACCATGCATTGATTTTTTTTTTTCTTGACTAAGTGAACCGGAAATGCTTAAGTGAGGACAAGAGATGTTTGCAAGGTTGCAGCTAAGTGGAAGGACATGTTCAGGGTTATCAATGTCTTAGTGTAGCCATTTCCATGTAGCCATTTCTAAGCGTAGCAATTTGTAAGTGTAGCCAAATCAAATTGTAGCCATTTCTAAGCACGACAGTTTCTAATTGTAGCCATTCCTAAGTGTAGCTAATTTAAAGTGTAGCCCTTTCTAATTGTAGCTGCTTCTAAGTGTAGCCATTTCTAAATGTAGGTAATTCTAATTGCAGCCAATTCTAAGGGAAGCCCTTTTTGAGTGTTTCTATTCATAAATGTAGTCTTATCTAAATGTTCCAACTTTTGCCGAAATAATTGCCGAAGTTGAACTACCATTTCATGATCAATGTTAATTAACATTTAGGACTATCAATGCCTTATTAAGTCATTGAATTCGACATTAAGTCTGTGCACTATACTCATCGAAATGTGCTTTGTTTGATTTGTCTTTTAATATGTTCACCATATTTAAAATGCTCAAAATATCAAAATGCAAATGATACGCAGAAATAGTTTTAAACAATAGAAAAAGAAAAATTCCCCCCTACCCCAAAAACAAAACAAAAAAAAAACTAGAAAAAAAAAGCAAAATAAAGAAAAATAAATTAAAAAACAACAAAATTTACATTAACAGCAGTATCTCAATTCTTTTAAATTTATTCCCCCCTTTTCTATATAAAACAAAATGAATTAATTAGAACTGATTAGTAATTGGTTAATCTTTTGACTGATTCACGTTTTGTTAGGGACAATAAATAATTGTGCCAAAGTTTCAACTTGATCGGAGAATGAAAAGTGAGAAAAAAGACGTGTACAAAAATTGTACCAGACAGACAAACAAACAGACAGATGGTGTGAGTTTGTAAAGGTTTTTTAAAAAAAAAAAGAAATGTGTCAATATTGTCCTTGTGTTGTCGAGGAGACATACGTCTTGATGTCGATATCTATTTAATATTCATTTTATGTTCAATAAACCTAATCACTTCAGACTTTTTTAAAAAAAAAGTATTCTTTTTTAAATATATACAATAGTTTTATGTTTACATTTTTTAATTTTTTCTGCTATTCAATATTACAAGTCAAATAATTATCAATAATTAATTCCGACAGATACTTGTTCTTTAAATATCCGTGCGCACCCCTTTTTATGTCAAGGCAATACAATGACTTCAAGAATACCAATGAGATTGTATTTCATGAATCATTTGCAAAGGGTTGATTTTATTTGAAGAATTCCCAGGGCTGCAATATAAATGAGTTTCTTTCTACACAGGTGTGGCGGCGAGACAAACAACTTTCACCAATTGGTTATCGAATTTTTCGGAACAAACTCATTGTTTTTTTTTTTTTTTTTATTATTTTATCATTGATTAAATGTATGGCAAAAATGTAATTTAAATAACAATCAACATTTTGAAATTTATAACTCTGAATGCACATAATTAAATGAACAATCTACTAGATACCTTCATCATCAGCTTTCCTTTGAGTTCCTCATGGAACATAGGGCCTCAGTAAAAACACGCCACTCTCCAAGGTCTCTTGCTAGTTTTTTTAATGGCTTCCCAGCATTTTCCGGTCCTTTCGGCTTCATCTAGTCCACTGTGTCGTCATGGTCTTTTTGGTCTTCCTCTACGTCTTGTTTCCTTGGGGGTTCCACTCTAAGGCCTGCCTAGCTCTGTTGTTGGTATCTTTTCTAAGGGTGTGACCAATCTATCCCCACTTCCTCTCTAAGATCTGCATCTCTATATTTTTCTGCCCAATCATCTCCACAGTTTGGTGTTTTCTACTATGTCGTACCAGTGTATTTTTAAGATATTTCGCAGACATCTTTTGATGAAGGTCTGTACTTTTTGTTGTTGCTTCAGTTGTTCTCCATGTTTGAGAATAGTACAGTAGGACCGTCTTGTTTGAAATTGAAAGAGATTTCCAGGTTGGTTTTAGCTGTGTACATGTCTGACGCGCTAGATGTCTACGACACTAGATACCTTACATGCTGAATAAATATAGCTACAAAAGCATCATGGAAGAATTACATTTAGTGGTCTAGAAACGGTATTGATTGCAGACCAAGCGTATCATGAAAAATATAAGCGACAGTGTCCTCTTTTTTTAGAAACAATAAACCAAAATGAAACAATCAAAAAAAAAAAAACAATATGGATCTACTATGTACCAACACTATAAATAATTTAAGGAACAATATTTATGGACAACGGTCCGCTCGACCAACTTGGACGTTAGCCAACCCTTTTTTTTTTATGACGACTTCTAATATTCTCAGAACTATATGGTACTCGACAATATGCTTTTGTTTTTTCAATGCGCCTGTTTCTAGTTCTTTACACAGTTTCTACTTTAAGGCAAGACAAATCCACTTGGAGGTGCCACTATAGCCTGAGATGTTCACATTATCTGTGGATCAGCAACCCAACCCTTAGCCAACGCGTCCATCAATTCACTACATACGCATATTAATAACTATTAATTATTTAAACTTTGTACTAAACAGCAAGAATAACGTCAACACAAAATAGTTGTTCACTTTCCAGTGGAGCTGGGTAAGGGAGTTAATAGAAAACTATAATCAACGTACAAGTACAAATACAAGAGTAATTTATCAGTTTCATTTTTTTATCTCTACTTCCGGGTCACTGCAGATTTCTGACTAACAAGCTAGGATAATATGTTTTTGTTTACATTTGATCAGGATTTTGACTGGAAATCGAAAGTTAGAGCAACAGAGGGGCCTCTTGATACTAACACAAGCACACACACCTACACCTTCATAACTAACACTCTTGGAGGTTTACTGTGTACAGTAAGTACTGTACAGTGACATATTGATGTAGTGTAGGTAGTAGATGTCAAAGAGCTGGGCAGTGTTTTAGTTTCAGGTAAGTGGAAGGTGTGGGGACGAATAAGAGAAAAACTGATCATTTTGTGGATACTTTGTCAGGGGAAATAGATCAAAGTATTTATGAATTGAAAGATGTGCCTACGAATGAATTGAAAGATGTGCCTACGAATGATTTGAAAGATGTGCCTACGAATGATTTAAAAGATGCGCACACGAATGATTTGAAAGATGTGCCTACGAATGAATTTAAAGATGTGCCTACGAATGAATTGAAAGATGTGCCTACGAATGATTTAAAAGATGTGCCTACGAATGAATTGAAAGATGCGCCCACGAATGATTTGAAAGATGTGCCTAGGAATGAATTGAAAGATGTGCCTGCGAATGATTTAAAAGATGTGCCTACGAATGAACTGAAAGATGTGCCTACGAATGAATTGAAAGATGTGCCTACGAATGATTTGAGAGAGAGAGAGAGACATATTTATATATATAGAGAGATTTATATATATATATATATATATATATATATATAAATAGATAGATAGATAGATAGATAGATAGATAGATAGATAGATAGATAGATAGATAGATAGATAGATAGATAGATAGATAGATAGATAGATAGATAGATAGATAAATAGATAGATAGATAGACAGATAGATAGACAGAAAGATCTAGATAAATAGATAGATAGATAGACAGATAGATAGATAGACAGATAGACAGATAGACAGATAGACAGATAGACAGATAGACAGATAGATAGATAGATAGATAGATCGATAGATAGATAGATAGATAGATAGATAGATAGATAGATAGATAGATAGATAGATAGATAGATAGATAGATAGATAGACAGATAGATAGACTGATAGATCTAGATAGATAGATAGATAGATAGATAGTTAGATAGATAGATAGATAGATAGATAGATAGATAGATAGATAGATAGATAGATAGATAGATAGATAGATAGATAGATAGATAGATAGATAGACCACAGCTATGCCAACCTAAACTCGGTAAAATCTAAACAAATTCGACGTTATAGACGTAGACTCAGAAGGGAGGGGGGGGGGGGATAAAAACTCAATCACGTCAGAAAACAAACATAAAAACAGCCATGAATTATTCATCTCCATTGGATTCTTGATGGTCTTAACCTATTTGAGTTCAGCACTGTCATCCTTCTCCACACTCCTACACTGGCTTGGTTCTTATTCAGCTATAAATTGTAAACATTAAAAAAAAAAAGGTTGAGTTGTAAAAATACAAAACTGAACGAGTTCTGAAAAGGTTTATAGGACGAGCAAGATCAATGTTTGTGTACGAGGTCAACTAGGACAGCTGATTGCTGGACAGACTGCCTTTCTTTACTATGTAACTAGCATATAGACAGATATACAGTTAGATGTTAGATAATTAGCTAGTTCGTTAGATAGATAGATAGATAGATAGATAGATAGATAGATAGATAGATAGATAGATAGATAGATAGATAGATAGATAGATAGATAGATAGATAGATAGATAGATAGATAGATAGATAGAACCCTTTTTATACTATGTGGTCTAGAGAGCAGATGATGTATAAGTCATATGTTTCGATGTCCTACAGTTATGCCCCCAACATATCCACCAACCACCTTTACTCCCCCCCCCCAACTAAAGTCAGGTACCCATTAGAGTTGGGTGCACTCAGTAGCGCCCTAGGAATAAAAAAAAAATTAAAATCCTTGCCTTCACAGTGTCGACCCCGAGACCTCTTTGTCCGGAAGCCAAGAGCTTTACTACTAAACCACCACAGCCCCAGATAGATATATTTAGCCTACTCTATATACCTGATCTTGTATCCACAGGTATTTCTTAGTAACATGTTGACCAAACGGAATGTCCTGGTACCAATGCCTCACAAAGTACATGCTTTTTATCAACATTCCCAAACACATGTTTGTATAACTGTTTCATTAGATTCCAGACGTTTTTATGTCATTTTAGGAGAGATGGAATAATTCCAGGCTAATTCGAACGCCATAAAGAACTTTCTGAAAACAAGCACATCACAAACAAACAAACAAAAATTATCAAAGTGAAAAAAAAAATCACGAAGGTCAAAGTGACATTTTGATTTCCATGCCAAAACTTTTAGGACTGGGTTGGGTGGTTATAAAGTGTATTTTTATTTGAATATGAGAAATGCTCAAGGGATAAAATCTGGCCTGATGACAGGTGACAAAGATTAAAAGGAAAAGGCATCACCAACATACATCATCGACAGACAAGCAACAGACAATATCAACATACAACGTCAGCAGACAACATCAACAGACAACATCACCTGTCAACTATGGGAGAATGCTTTAAAGTTCTGAGACCGCTCAATAGATGTGAGCCAAAGGTATACGTTGGGTATAGATAATTGAGATGAATTCAGGATAGACTTTCAAAAAAAAGAGAAAACACAGGATTAAATATAAATCCCGGTATCTTATCTTATCTTATATAATACAGACGTACCAAATTAATCATCTGCTAAATTACAACATTGATTTCTTAATCAGTTTATTTGTAGTCAATTAATGAATTAGAATAGTAAACTGTTTTGCAGCTGATGTGAAGGTCTCGGGTTCGAGTCCCGAGATAACGAGCGCGTTTGGTCTGCGCGGAAACTTATATCTCATAGGTTTCTTTCATAGATATTTTTGTATCTAAGTACTCTTCCTCCAGATGCTGCTTCAGTAAATGGGCCTATTTCCAGGTGCTCATTTCCGAGCTATTGCTTCCAGAAGTGCCCCTTCTCCAGATACTCTTTCGGCAGAGACTCCTTTACCAAATAGGTCAACTTTTTCCCCAAATACTCCTTTCCCGGATACTCCTTTACCAAGTACTCCATCCCCAAAACCAAATTAAGTATAGGCCTAACTTTTGATTACAATTTCATTTGAGATGAAATGAAATAAATGTAGGAGACTTTATATAACATGGTATTTATAACTTAGTCTTGGACACTACAACAAATACGTCTAATCACTCTGGCATTCTAGAGTCGTCTGGCTTACCCAGGATAGCTGACGACAATGCCACTTACCTTGCATCATTCACACTACATAGCCACCAACCAATCGCTAACTTCTTCTCACCGTCACCATAGAAACACACACACTCACACACAATGCTCCTTCCTCAGATACTCCAACACCAGATGCCCCTTCCCCAGATGCTCGTTTAACATATGCTCTATCCCCAGGTACTTTATTTGATAACCCTGCCCTATATATAACATGCCCCATCCTCGGATGCCCAATTCCCAGATATCCCTTCCCTATATGCCCCATCTATGGATATACCCTTATGCTAACCCATGCCTACATTTGTTGTTTTCATTCCGTATTTCTAGCATTCAGCTTTTTGTTACCAGTGACTCCACGCTGTCGTCTGCAGCCTCATTACATCATTCCCTAAACCCAATTTCCTTTTTTCTTCCACAATAAACTAAAGCCGAAGATTTCCTCTTTATTTTTTTTTTTATCTTCAAATCCCTGGAATGCCTTTAGCCAACAGATCCGCGCGTGCACTTCTTCCTCGCGTCACTTTCTGGCACATTGTTAGCTCCCCTTTGTGTTGCTGTTTTTCTTTCTCTTACTTCCCTTTTCTAACTCCCCCGCCTCGCTTAAGTCTATTATTACGTTTCTTTCAGGGGAAGTTAATTCTTCCACATTCCTTTTTTTTTTATGATCATTAAAATATTTAGAGTTAATCTTCCTAGTGTCTTCTCTGTCTTCTCTTTTCCTTCTAGCTCTGTGTCTTCCAGAGCAATGTAAAATAATGTCAAGTTTATTTCATTACACATTGTTATTATTATTATTATCATTATTATTATTATTATGTTAGAAATGAACGAGTAGTCTATCTCTGGCGCTGCCAGGGTCGAGTTTCGGCTAAAGAGAAACAAAATTCATCGTAGTCCCTTTAACAGTTTCCACTGAGGTATTTTCTGGTGATGTAGCAGGTCTGCAGCAGTACCGCCGCCCTCTGACAGGCAACGAGGATGTTCTAAGGAATGGTAAGGGCCTTGAAGGTGTCTGTGAGGTCAGTTATTATTATCTCCTCGGTTGATATAACAATGGGGTATATTGTTATTTTGGACAATTTCCATATTATTATTATTATTATTATTATTATTATCTAATATATATTATTGAATGTAAGGTATATGTATGTATGTATGTTTGTCCCATATAGAAATTTGACCTCACTAGATAAAACTTGGCATAAACATTCCTTAGATCATGAGCGTAGTGTAGGTTTAATGCCCCTCCCACAACCGGGGGGGGGGAGGTCTAAAAATAATATAAAATCTAAATTTAACTCTGTATGACAACGAAAGTTTTAAACATAGCACAGTATTTTATATTTCATATGAATATGTCAGCTGAACGGGTAAACCCGTTTTCCTACTTTCATTTTATTTCCTTCGTGGCAAAATCAACAGAAAATGTGAAGGAAACACCCGTCATGTTCGACATAGATCTAAATCCAATCCACCAGATCAGTCATACCCAAACTTAGACCGCAGGCCGCGGGTCATATCCGGCTAGTTATGTTAAATAAATGAACTACTATTCATTCTATGGCAAAGCCAGGATCGAGATTAGTTATTAATGTTATTATTATTATTACTTTTTTTTCCAAATAAATTAAACTATATTTTTTTTCGCGTTATGTACAATCAGATTCTATTGGCTGCTGTACGAGACAGTTTATACCAAGTATATGTCAATTATTTTTGTCAATGAATAACGCAAGGGAAAAATACAATGTCGGGATAATTCCGAAGGCCACATTCTTAGGCTACATCCAACAGCTACATATAAGATCTACTCAATATGCCAAATATGTTCACCTTCTGTGAGGGAAACATATGGTCTCGCCAAATATAATAAATGAATGAATCCTATATGTAAAGCAAAAAAAAAATAAAAAATCAAGCAAAGCTCAAAAAGTTTTCGTGGATATGCGACCCAACGATAGATCTGTTAACCACAGAGAGTACATTCACTCCCTCCTATACTTCTATTTTTCAGCTCTGGGGTGGGCTCAAGGAGCTTCTGCATTTAAGTCTAAATTTCTTAGCCACTAGCCGATTTCGTTTTAGAAGTTAAGCGTTTTATTCCTGGGCCATTGCATGACACTCTTTATCATACTGTTACGTGTGCAGCATAGTGGGAATGTGGAATGGTGCGAATGTTACATGTGCAGCATAGTGTGAATGTGGAATGGTGCGAATGTTACATGCGCAGCATAGTGGGAATGTGGAATGGTGCGAATGTTTCGTGTGCAGCATAGTGGGAATGTGGAATGGTGCGAATGTTTCGTGTGCAGCATAGTGGGAATGTGGAATGGTGCGAATGTTACATGCGCAGCATAGTGTGAATGTGGAATGGTGCGAATGTTTCGTGCGCAGCATAGTGTGAATGTTGAATGGTGCGAATGCGTGTGGAAAGGGAAAAGGAGAGGCTGATTAGAAATGGAGCCATGTACACGAGTCTATTATTAACATTATTATTTGTTGAATCAAGGTGAAAGTCCTTATAATATGCTACATACATATGAGTCTGTTTGGTGTATGATTAAGTGCCAAATCAGCTCGTTACACAGACTGTGTCATGAAAGTAAAATAGTACACTCGTTAACCTTTTTTTTTCTTTTTTTTTCCATCTCTTCCATCGAACATCCCCCTCCCACCCCCCTCTCTCAAATCTGTCTGTCTGTCTCACCCTCCCTGTATAATAGAAGGTCTATTCCAGCAGACTCCTAACATCGACGTACACAAACTCATTTCAAGTGACACTCTTCATTTGCTTTTTGCCGCGTCAATTTCTCCTCGTCTGTAACTGAAAGAAATGGCGGGAAAAAAACAACAGCAACAAGCAGAAGTGAAAGCACAAAGGTGAGTAGACGAACAAGACTCATGCACCGGCCATACACCTGCCGGCTTCCTGGTGCTAAGAGAGAGAGAGAGACAGAGAAAGAGAGAGAGAAGGGGGGAGGGGAATGTGGTCGAGAGGGAATGAATACGGCGTTAACGTTAAATGAAACACTCAATGAACATTGAGGAGGAGAGACTAAAAGTGTATTTAGCAAGAGAGAGAGGTGGGGAAAAGGAGGGAGTGTGATGAACAAACAGGAAGAGAGTGTGAGAGAAAGACGGCAAGAGAGAGGAGACAGAGAGAGGAGTAGAAGGAAAATGGGTGAGGGAGAGAGAGAAGAGAAAAGGGAGGGAGAAAGAGATGGGAAAAAAGAAATAAATGAGACAGGGTCAGAGAGAGAGAGAGAACGAGAGAGAGAGAGAGAGAGTGGAAGAGAGAGAGAAAGAAGACGGCCAGAGAAAGAGAATGACGTACACATACACAGAGAATGTAAGAGACACATGACGAAAGTGAGACCAAAGGAAAAAGTGAACAACCGTAGAAAAATATCTCTCACACTTTCTCTCACTCTCTCACACTGTCTCTCTCACACTTTCTCTCACTCTCACACTGTCTCTCTCACACTTTCTCTCACTCTCTCACACTGTCTCTCTCACACTTTCTCTCACTCTCTCACACTGTCTCTCACATACTTTCTCTCACTCTCTCACACTGTCTCTCTCACACTTTCTCTCACACTGTCTCTCTCACACTGTCTCTTTCACACTTTCTCTCACACACTTTCTCTCACACTGTCTCTCCACACTTTCTCTCACACTGTCTCTCACACACTTTCTCTCACTCTCTCACACTGTCTCTCTCACACTTTCTCTCACACTGTCTCTCTCACACTTTTCCTCTAATTTCTCTACATGTAGACTTTTTGTCTTGATTACTTACAGAGTTTATATTTGAAACTTTACAATATGTTGTTGTTTTTTTGTTGTTGTTGTTTTTTTGTGTTGTTTTTTTTGTGTTAGTTCAAACTTCAAAAATGGACATTTAAAGAATTTGTATAAATAAACTGAAGAATCTTGACCACAGTTTTGGGCCATTTGGATGTGTGACACGCTTACACAAAGCATCGCCTTATCTAGAGCTGTGTGTGTATGTCTGGGAGAATACATGCTATGTATATTTTTTGTATCTGTGTGGTTTGTATGCATTGAGTGTATGTGTGCGTGTGTGCTGTGTCTCTTGAGCGTTCTGTGTGTGTGAGTGTGTGTGTGTGTGTGCTATGCGTGACTATATCGCATCGTATTGTATCGTCTGTCGTATCGTATCGTCTGTCGTATTGTATCGTCTGTCGTATCGTATCGTCTGTCGTATTGTATCGTAGTATCGTATCGTATCGTCTGTCGTATCGTATCGTATCGTAGTATCGTATCGTCTGTCGTGTCGTATCGTCTATCGTATATCGTGTTGTGCAAAATTTTCAATAATTTCCAATCAACGAGCCTGCGCAGGTCCTTATTCTCTAACTACACTCTGTCCACATCTTGATGAACATGCGAAACTTTTCTGTATCGTTTGAAACTTGTTTTTGTGTTTTGTTTTTCATTTTTCTTCCCGTTGTCTTGTCTTACTGACATACATGTTTGCGGCCCGCACTAAATCTACAGGACGACTTCAATAGACCTGGCACAACGAATGCTAGAGATACTCTGCATCGGCGCGTCTGTTGAAATCAGACGTCAGGAGATACTCTTACACAGCAGGAGACAAAGAAAACGGTTTCATTGCAACGCTCCTGGAGACTTTTCACGCGGTCTTTAGTATCGAATAAAGTTCAGTTTGAGGGTTATTGCATCAAACTAATACAGACACAGACATAAATCTACATTGCATTAGACATACACACACACACGCACACATCGAAATAATGGTCTAAGTACCGTACATTAGACACACACCACATCCACACACAGATCTAAGTACATTAGACACATCCACACATAGACCTAATTACATTAGACACATCCACACATAGACCTAAGTACATTAGACACATCCACACATAGATCTAAGTACATTAGACACATCCACACATAGATCTAAGTACATTAGACACATCCACACATAGGTCTAAGTACACTAGACACATCCACACACAGATCTAAGTACATAGACGCATCCACACATAGATCTAAGTACATTAGACACATCCACACATAGGTCTAAGTACATTAGACACATCCACACATAGATCTAAGTATACAGATCTAAGTACATTAGACACATCCACACATAGATCTAAGTACATTAGACACATCCAAACATAGATCTAAGTACACAGATCTAAGTACATTAGACACATCCACACATAGATCTAAGTACATAGATCTAAGTACATTAGACACATCCACACATAGATCTAAGTACATAGATCTAAGTACATTAGACACATCCACACATAGATCTAAGTACATAGATCTAAGTACATTAGACACATCCACACATAGATCTAAGTACATAGATCTAAGTACATTAGACACATCCACACATAGATCTAAGTACATAGATCTAAGTACATTAGACACATCCACACATAGATCTAAGTACATTAGACACATCCACACATAGATCTAAGTACATTAGACACATCCACACATAGATCTAAGTACATTAGACACATCCACACATAGATCTAAGTACATTAGACACATCCACACATAGGTCTAAGTACATAGATCTAAGTACATTAGACACATCCACACATAGATCTAAGTACATTAGACACATCCACACATAGATCTAAGTACACAGATCTAAGTACATTAGACACATCCACACATAGATCTAAGTACATTAGACACATCCACACATAGGTCTAAGTACACAGATCTAAGTACATTAGACACATCCACACATAGGTCTAAGGAAACAGATATAAGTGTATTAGACACATCCACACATAGGTCTAAGTACGTTAGACACATCCACACATAGATCTAAGTACATTAGACACATCCACACATAGATCTAAGTACATTAGACACATCCACACATAGGTCTAAGTACACAGATCTAAGTACATTAGACACATCCACACATAGGTCTAAGTACACAGATCTAAGTACATTAGATACATCCACACATAGGTCTAAGTACACAAATCTAAAAACATTAGACACATCCACACATAGGTCTAAGTACACAGATCTAAGTACATTAGACACATCCACACATAGGTCTAAGTACGTTAGACACATCCACACATAGATCTAAGTACATTAGACACATCCACACATAGATCTAAGTACATTAGACACATCCACACATAGGTCTAAGTACATTAGACACATCCACACATAGATCTAAGTACGTTAGACACATCCACACATAGATCTAAGTACATTAGACACATGCACACATAGATCTAAGTACATTAGACACATCCACACATAGGTCTAAGTACGTTAGACACATCCACAAATAGATCTAAGTACGTTAGACACATCCACACATAGATCTAAGTACATTAGACACATCCACACATAGATCTAAGTACATTAGACACATCCACACATAGATCTTAGTACATTAGACACATCCACACATAGATCTAAGTACATTAGACACATCCACACACAGATCTAAGTACATTAGACACATCTACACATAGATCTTAGTACATTAGACACATCCACACATAGATCTTAGTACATTAGACACATCCACACATAGATCTAAGTACATTAGACACATCCACACATAGATCTAAGTACATTAGACACATCCACACATAGATCTAAGTACATTAGACACATCCACACATAGATCTAAGTACATTAGACACATCCACACATAGATCTAAGTACATTAGACACATCCACACATAGATCTAAGTACATTAGACACATCCACACATAGATCTAAGTACATTAGACACATCCACACATAGATCTAAGCACATTAGACACATCTACACATAGATCTAAGTACATTAGACACATCCACACATAGATCTAAGTACATTAGACACATCCACACATAGATCTAAGTACATTAGACACATCCACACATAGATCTAAGTACATTAGACACATCCACACATAGATATAAGTACATTAGACACATCCACACATAGATCTAAGTACATTAGACACATCCACACATAGATCTAAGTACATTAGACACATCCACACATAGGTCTAAGTACATTAGACACATCCACACATAGATCTAAGTACGTTAGACGCACGCACAAAGTTGCAGAACGCTATCTACAGACGTCATGCCGGGCGATAAATCTATAAATAGATTGTCTGGATTTATAAAAGAACAAAAAAAGGAATGAACAGCTACACACACAGATTTTAACCTGTCTCAAGAACACCTTGGTTCTCATGGTCTTGTTCAGTAGGTCACGCCAAGTAAACATTTTCAAAGACCTCATCACTAAAAAGGAAACGCATGCGCTACAAAATAATGCTCATTATAGAAACGAGAGTGAATCAAAGTTATTTCCGGTTCCGGTTAGGAATTAATACTTTTAAAAATCCATAAACATATTTTATAGTAATTTTTTTTTTTTTTGACAAAGTCAAAATTCCAGTTTCGTTAGGCGAAACGTTTTATGCATTCTGTTAGAAATAAAGATTTATTACACCCTAAGCCCGGGGTCGGCAACCTGCGGCTCGCGAGCCACATGCGGCTCTTTGGATGTGAAGCTGCGGCTCTTTAGTTCCATACGCATATATTATTTATTTTATCGAAATTGTTTTTAGAAGAGTTCTGAATCGTTTAACGAGGATTAGGCGCCGATTCTATCTCTAAGCCTCTTAACCCCTACCCCCATTACACCCGTCGTCATTGTCGTCAATCCGTCGGAAACTCTCTAATAACGCCAACGTCGGGTGTTTCTATGTAGGCTTTCATTCGCTTTCGACGCAAGACGAATTGGCGTCTTCACCACGCGCTTTGGCTGTGACGTATAGTTTGTTGTTAAAGCAAATGAGAAAGAAGCGATTGATCTTCTCAAAGTTAGAAGCAATCTACAAGTAATGCTAATCTGGCAAGCTATGCGGTACCAGTAGAAATTGCACAAAAAGGCAAACCATTTTCAGATGGTGAATATGCCAAAGACTGCTTCCTACGTGCATCTGAAGAACTGTTTCATGATTTCAAAAAGAAACCAGAAATCTTGAAAGAAAATCTGCAATCCACAAGCCGCTAAAACAATACAAGATAGAATAGTCAACATGTCTTCAAATGTAACATAATTGCAGGTGGAAGATATTCAACTTTCTTCTGCTGTATCACTTGCTACAGATGAGAGTCTTGAGACATAAAAACACGCTCAAGTTGCCCTTTTTGTCAGGTATATGTCTTCCCAAGGTCCAAAAGAAGACCTTCTAGGATTGCTACTGCTCTCGTAAAAAATTAGAGGGGAAGATACAGCGAATACCATGCAAAAAATACCTTGAAGAGAATAATATCGAGTTAAATAAAATCGTTTCAATAGCAACTGATGGAGCCAGAAGTATGACAGGGAAAACTACAGGAGCATCAACGATTCTTTGGAGCAAAATAAACCACCAAATTCTTACATTTCACTGTATAATAGATCAAGAAGCGCTTTGTGCCCAAACATTTATGGCTGAAATAGTTGAAGTCATACATTTGATAATCATGATTGTTAACATCACTTATCAAAAGCACTCTACGATCGTCAGTTTAAAGAATTCTTAAACGAAATGGAGACTCAGTATTCCGAATTCCTTCTGCCCTATAAAGTGCGATGGCTTTCCAAAGGGTGAAACGTTTTGATTTGTGCTGGAATGAAATAAATACATTCCTACATTGGAAAAGGCATTAATCACCCTGAATTAGAGAACGACAAATGGTTGCAAAAATTTAACTTTATGGTGGAAATAAAAGCGAAATGAAATGAGCTGAATCTAAAACTGTAAGGAAAGGAAAACTCATCCTATGTTTTGGTAGTAGAATTTGTTTGTTTAGTAGAAAAATTAATTATTTTTGCAGAAGATATTCAGAGCGGTAAGTTACTTCATTTTCAATGTTTAAGACAGTATCACGATAAAATCAGTGAAACTTTCGACACAAATTACTTCAGCACAGTTATAACAAAAAATCAAAAATGAATTTCTTGACAGATTTGAGCAGTTCAATCTAACAAAACCATTCTAGCATTTATATCTATTTGTAATTGGATCTGGATACTGGATCTCTAGACATGCAATTGATCGATTTAAAAAGTAAAGCATTGTGTGAAGGACAATTTATAGAGTTAAAAAGCAAGTTGGAAGAGTTGAAGGCCCCAGAAATGTACGTACCGCAACAAAAGTGACAACTTTAAAAGAAATGCCGCGAGATGAGGCACTTATGTTCGACGTATGGAATAATCTTCCATATTGCTACAGTTAGGTGAAAAAGTTGGCATTTGGAAGGCTGACTATTGTCGGATCGGCATATTCGTGCGAGAAAGAGTTCTTTTGCATGAATATAATTAACAGTAAAGTAAGAAGCCAACTAACAAATGAAAATGTACAGTCGTGTTTGAAACTAAACACAAGTTATGAGTTAAATGTAATCCAATCTTACTAAAAACCAAAGTCATCGCTCCCACTGAATTAGTCTGTTCGATTGTTTGTTATTGAAGTACAAGTTAGTGTTGTAAGTAAATGTTTAATTGCTTTAGTTGTTACCAAAATAAAAAATAATTATCTAATGATGCTATATATATATAGCATCTTTTTTTTTTTGTGAAAAGCACATATATGAATCAATAGATTCGTTTTTTTTTCTTTAAAAAATTAATTGTGCAAGTATTATTTATATTTGGCAAGATAAAATTTGTGGCTCTTTAAAAACTTTAAAATTTTGTAAATTGTAATTTTTGGCTCTTTCGAGTGAAAAGGTTGCCGACCCCTGCCCTAAGCCAAGGGTCCTGCAGGACGGTAGAGGATGGAAGCAGGCAG
Organism: Biomphalaria glabrata; assembly: GCF_947242115.1. NCBI lineage: Eukaryota > Metazoa > Mollusca > Gastropoda > Planorbidae > Biomphalaria > Biomphalaria glabrata. The sequence continues at coordinate 24,637,782 of NC_074722.1, forward strand.
GGTTCGAATTGGGAGTAATCACGTTTGTCCGAAGAGCATATCAAACGACCAGGCTCCCATCCCGACCGGCCCGCCATTGGTTGCTGTTCTATGCAGTATCTCATTAAGCTTTGCTTCCCTTACTATTTCTGTAATAAAGCTTATACCAGCTCACTCTTTCTGTCTGTATCTCTTTATCTAGTACACATTTTGAATACAGATCAAAGTAAGACTTTGCATAATTCCTTTATTTAAGCTTTTTTTTTTATAATTTTTTAAAACTTCCCTCTAAGGCGAAGAAAAAATGAGTAGTACAAATGTGAGTGCAAACAAGGCCCACAACTAGTTAGTTAAAGAGTTACCTCCCGCTGTATGGGTTACATATCCATGAGAGTAACAAAGTTGACAAGCACTAACCACTGTTGGATTGTTTTACCTCGTAGTGTGAATTTTATGTATTTTTATTAACAGTTACCTTGGGCAGGGCACGTATGCCGTATGGGGGACGAACGTATGACAAAAGTAGTCTTTCTTAGCGAGCTGAATGGTGGTCGACGTAACAGAAGTTCCAAAGCATAGACGCCAACTCGCTTTAACTGACATAGAAGAGAGCACCTGGTTGGCACCTGGTTGACAGGAGGCTTCAGAGAGAGCTGGAAGTCACTTACAAAGGCCACACATTTGAGACCAAAAGAAAATCCACTGCCGAGGGCAGACGTAGACGGCGAAAAGAAGATATAAATAGACTACCGGCGACCAATAGTTATGCCTGCGCTGTGACAAAATATGTTGGTCGCAGCTAGGACTGCGTAGCCACAGAAAATACTGCTTTCCTCATTAAGCTTCGGACTCGAAGATAAGCCTTATTTGTTGTTGTTTTTTTATATAGTACTAAAAACATTGTTCAATTTCGACACTATAGTTTGGATCAAACCTTCTTCCGTGCAAGCTGGTCGAGGTTGAATGATAGCGTTTTGTTTTATTGTCCCTTCCGTTCAGCCACGAAAACTCTTTTGAGAGATTTCCAGGAACAGATTTTAATGTATTTGTGTTCCGACTAGTGAGAGTCGATCAATTTATTTATTTCCGTGGGAAAAAAAAAAAGGTCGTTACTCTCAAACCCATGATGAACTGGAGAGTCCGCGTCCTCATTTATGAGTCGGATAGGACTGGAGACTGAGGGCGCCGACTTTCTGAACGTATCAATCATGTAGCAACAATACAGCCCTGAATTGGGGGGGGGGATATGTTGTTTAGGACGAGTCGCACGGAAGTTGGGAATATGGGAGTATACGGGATACATTGTTTTCATATCATTAGTATCTACGTATACATTAAGAATATTGTTTTGATACGACTTAAGACGCATAGTAGTCCACTAGATTCTATGCATCTGCACCTTCACCAAACCGTTAGTCTATTGGACCCTTAGGGCACCACACAAGATTTGTCGACCATCTTTCTCCATTCGTCTCTGTCTTTTGCTTTAGATAAACTTCTTTCAATGACAAGCCTGTGCATTTTGTTTTTCATGTTGCCTTCCATCGCTTTCTCTGTCTGCCTCTCCTTTTTTTCCTGGTACTGTTCTCTTAAGGGAGGTCTTTGCGAGCCCTGAAAACATTGTAATATGGCCATTGTTTTAGATTAATTTTTTTGTTTGTTTTCATTAGTAAGCAGGTCATTGTGGGGTCCGTTCGTTGCAGTAACCTTGTCTCTAATCTCTTGGTTTGTGATGCGGTCATTAAATGTGATACCTAGGATCCTTCTGTAGCATCTCAATTGCATCGCTAGGATCCTCATCTCTAAACACACACTATCACAAACTCACACACACTTTCACACATCTTTTCACACACACACTTTAACACACGCTTACAACAGACACTTACAAACGTTCTATGTTATACTTACACACATGCACACTTACTCAGACGGTATTACACACACACACAAGCTCTTTAGTTTGATATGGTGTGCGACAACGTATGTTTCCATACCAGAAAAAACAACAAGAAATCTTCAATAAAAACCTGAAATGAAACCTAACGAAACAGTGGAGAAACTCCAAATAAAATGTTTTCTGTATAAAAACAAACAACGGAACAAATAAAAAACAAGGTCATACGCAAAAAGAAAGAAAAGAAAAAAAAATCCATAAATAATTTTTTGCTACTCCCAGGTCTATCCACCCCCACACAGTGCTCCCATTTTTGCGCGTAATCCTAGAACAGAGGCGCTGTAGTCTCAGAGAAGGGGCTTGGGAGGCTCATCGGAACGTCTGGAAGATCTTTGTACTTTTACGTCACGAGCAGGTAGCAGGCATACTTGCGCGCGCCCCAGACACACAGACGGACAAGCACGTGCACGCTTCGGTTGAACAGGGGGAAAAAATAAATAATAATATAAAAAACAACAATAAAAATACCCAAAAATATAATAAGTAAAAAAAAAATGTTCAAGGCTAAATAGAAATGCAAACCCTCGGATCCGATCTTGAGGTAGAGAGGGGAAGTGGATTAGAGGGGAGGGGGGGGGGGCATGAAGCCGCGTGAGAAGATAAGCTGACGATAGAGGGCGTTGATAAGCTTGAGATGGGATGCGACTGATGAAGAACGACAACTCTATTTTGTTTTGTTTGCATGCAGGCCAAGGGTCACCCAAGGTCGACAACGTGAAAGATTTGTATTAATTTCCTCGAGTCTCCGGCCTAATAAATATTTACCTTTGGCGGCTGCTCATCAAGGAGTACCACGTGTCCTCCACCAGCCCCCCCCCCCCTCCCCCCACCCATCTCCAGTCACTCACGCGCTGCATAACGTGTACAACTTATTTAATAACACTCTGGAAAGAGAGACAACCGCAGACAAAGGAAGGTAGAACACAAAGTCGTCTTTTGTACACCTTAATCTTGATAACATTCTCTCTCTCTCTCTCTCTCTCTCTCTCTCTCTCTCTCTCTCTCTAATCCTAGGAGCACCAACGCCCTGGTGCATATCAAAGATATCAATGAAGGGATTATCTCGACATTGTTGCGTGATGATAAGAGATGCTTAAAACAATCTCCAATAACTAGTTTATACATATTTTAGTCCAACTTATATAAATTTAACTCCGAAGATTAAGGATAAGTGCAGGATGTCACACGATCAAGCAAACCCAGTTACTGAATTGTATGCAGGTCATAATCTTCAAATACAAAAACAAAATTTAATAAAATACTCAGAGAGCCACAAAGATAAAGGCACATTCATCGTTCCATATGCTAGGACAAATTTGTACAAATACTCATTCTTCCCTAGTGCTATTAGAGCATGGAATGGGTTGCCTGAGCTAGCCAGGAAAACAGGTGACGTGGCAGAATTTATGTCATTGGTTAATATGCATGACTGAATGCATGACGCGTAGGACGTAATCATCTTCTTTTTTTGAAGTAACGTCTATATTATACAAGATAAAATAAGATTTTGCCACATCTCATACAAAGCCGTTGTCCTCGAGGGGGGAGGGGGTCTCCGGCAAGGGCCTGTCTAAGTCTCAAACGTGTGTCCCGCGACCTTTGTAAGAGTTCTCCAACTATCCCTGCCTCCGCTGCTGTCTTCTGTGCCAGTGATCCTTAAAGCGCAGAGGAGGCGACTCAGTTACGCCTTACGCAGTACTGCTGTGAGCTAACAACAAAAAAAAACAAAGTTTATCCCCCATACGTTATATGTGTCCGACCGGCACCTTCGACATGGAGGTCACGGAGGTCACGGTCCCGAATGGTAAGTACAGAAGTTAACGTTTAAAGCAGTTTTAGAAAAGGATGAAACAATCTCTAGCTTCGTAGACATTATGTAGGGAAATGAAGGTTCATTTTTATATAGTCTCTTACTTTCCTTTTGAGGGAATTGACTTGGTTCTCATGTCTCTTCTTACATCTCTTTCTGGGAGGGGGGGGGGAATCCACTTCATTTTTTGCAGCTTCTCACTTCGGATTCATCAAGACTATGTTTAATAGAACATGCAGCCTCCACGACAAACTAGAACAAGAGAGCAAGGGGGCGCGAGCAGAAATTCCCAATAGTGTGACAGTATTTTTTTAATTACTTGACTGCGAGATCTATGTGGTAAACAGACAGTAATAATAGGAAATGACACGAGCAACTCACGAAAAAAATAAACATAAAAAACCAACAACACAATGACAATGGACATAAAGTAACACTGTATACAGACGTGATGAGGGAGAAGACAGACAAACAGCGCTACTGACAGCCAAGTCAAGAAGTGAGTTAGAGGAACAGACTTATAGAGTCAAGAAGTGAGCTAGATGAACAGACTTATATAGAGTCAAGAAGTGAGCTAGATGAACCAGGGGCGGACTGGCTATATGGGCAAACGGGCAAAAATCAATGCAGACAACTTTTTAAAAAAAGTGACAGCAGCAAGACACAAAAGGCCCAAAGACGTTTTCTTGTTGTTGTTGTTTTTATTCTTATTACAATTAATTTTGTTTCAAATTCAACAAGAATATAAAAAAAAATACACTATACACTGTACGTAGGCATATTATCATTTGCAAAACGTTAGACCGTACTTTCTGCTATGCACGAGCGGCATGGACTGCTTTGATGTCTTCGAGTTGTGTTGGCCTAATCATTTTGCTGGTCGGCGTGGGCCTTTGGTGACACTCCCTTTTTTTTTGTGTGCTCCTTCCCTCCCTCGTCTTTTAATGGTTCCAATGAAATTTAACCAAAAAGAGGGATGAGAGAGGTTAAGTTAGAAAACATTGATATAACGCAGCAAAAAAAAATTAACTTTAACACTTACACACAGCCGCGAAATTGCTAACCACCCCCAACTTATTCACAGTTCAATATGGGTTTAAAGATCTTCTTTATGTGATTTGAAAAGACAAAGTAAGTTTCTTTTAGTTTATTTTTAATAACATAGATCTAAAAATACAAAAAAAAGTATTTAATTAAAAAATAAGTCTAGATCTAAATCAATTTTTATACTATTATAATTAATGGCAAACTTATGCTTAGTATTAAGTCATTCATGGTGAAAATTCTTACAATAATTTATATAGCGCTGTCACATCGAATATTTAATGAAAGAACATTTATATTTTAAATAATGGGTCATGGTATATTCATATACAAATCGCGTTTTTGAGAATGTACTAGGAGGAAGCAAGAGCTTTTCATATTAAATAAGTACCTCTTTAACGGTTCTGCTTTTTCTTATCTTTTAATGGAATGGGTTGCCTGAGTCAGCCAGGAAAACCAATGATTTAGCATATTTTAAGTCACAGATCAACATTCATGACTAGATTGACACATGAAATGCGTAAGACTTAGCAATCTTTTTTTTTTTTTTGAAGAAACGTCTGTAATCTAATAAGTAATACCAAAAAGCTTGAAACACATTAGGCTGCTATTGTATTGTTTATAGTTTTCAGACTACATACATGTATAAATAGAATACATTATGTAATCCTACGAATGCTTACATCCAGTTTTCGATGCGTTATCAAACTTTATATATTTTGTAAAGAATTAGACTTACACCTATAATATAACACATGGGCATTGCCGAGAGGGGAGGGTCTTCAAACCATCAGACCTCATTGTCTGAAAGGGAAACTTTACTTACTGCCCCAGTGTAGCCAACTTAAGCAAACTCCAGACACCAAATTTCATGAGCCTTGCCCAAAAGGGTTTTGTGGTTTCCCTTCCCCCTCCAATACAAAATCTAAAGCAAAACTATAGTTACCATTTTCTACCAGTCACTGGACTCCATTGAATAGCAGATTTGGTTTTTGAATTTTTTTTAGCGGAAGAGTAGCAGGCTAATTACACTGTAGATACCTCAGAATATGCATTTTTAAAGCTTAAAATAACGGAAATAATGTTTCGCCCCGGACCCCACTAGGGGGAGCTCACAGCGCTCCCCCGGACTCCCTAGCTGCCCTTTGGCGGTGTGTACTACCTTTCCACTAATTATAGGAAGAGAGTATTCTAGGCTAGAAAAAACTTTGAAAGAATGAAAGATCAGAATGTAATGAAGATTAATTACATATACACACACACTAATAGATATATATATATATGGGGTAAAATTCCCCCCACACACACATCGAAAATATATGACATGCCATTTGTGGGCCGGTTTATATGGTAATGCCCGGGCCGATTTTCATACCCAGTCCGCCCCTGAGATGAACAGACTTATAGAGTCAAGAAGTGAGCTAGAGGAACAGACTTATAGAGTCAAGAAGTGGGCTAGAGGAACAGACTTATAGAGTCAAGAAGTGGGCTAGAGGAACAGACTTATAGAGTCAAGAAGTGAGCTAGAGGAACAGACTTATAGAGTCAAGAAGTGAGCTAGAGGAACAGACTTATAGAGTCAAGAAGTGAGCTAGAGGAACAAACTTATAGATGGATCTCTTCTTATTACATCATCCCGCCATTTCGATTTTTTTTTTGACCTGTCTGCATCTATTGCAGTGGGTGTCGAGATGGGTTGCAGTGGCCTAAGACCGGCCCTGATTGCAGTGGGTGTCGAGATGGGTTGCAGTGGCCTAAGACCGGCCCTGATTGCAGTGGGTGTCGAGATGGGTTGCAGTGGCCTAAGACCGGCCCTGATTGCAGTGGGTGTCGAGATGGGTTGCAGTGGGCTAAGACCGGCCCTGATTGCAGTGGGTGTCGAGATGGGTTGCAGTGGCCTAAGACCGGCCCTGATTGCAGTGGGTGTCGAGATGGGTTGCAGTGGCCTAAGACCGGCCCTGATGGAGTGGGTGTCGAGATGGGTTGCAGTGGCCTAAGACCGGCCCTGATTGCAGTGGGTGTCGAGATGGGTTGCAGTGGCCTAAGACCGGCCCTGATTGCAGTGGGTGTCGAGATGGGTTGCAGTGGCCTAAGACCGGCCCTGATTGCAGTGGGTGTCGAGATGGGTTGCAGTGGCCTAAGACCGGCCCTGATTGCAGTGGGTGTCGAGATGGGTTGCAGTGGCCTAAGACCGGCCCTGATTGCAGTGGGTGTCGAGATGGGTTGCAGTGGCCTAAGACCGGCCCTGATTGCAGTGGGTGTCGAGATGGGTTGCAGTGGCCTAAGACCGGCCCTGATTGCAGTGGGTGTCGAGATGGGTTGCAGTGGCCTAAGACCGGCCCTGATTGCAGTGGGTGTCGAGATGGGTTGCAGTGGCCTAAGACCGGCCCTGATTGCAGTGGGTGTCGAGATGGGTTGCAGTGGCCTAAGACCGGCCCTGATTGCAGTGGGTGTCGAGATGGGTTGCAGTGGCCTAAGACCGGCCCTGATTGCAGTGGGTGTCGAGATGGGTTGCAGTGGCCTAAGACCGGCCCTGATTGCAGTGGGTATAGAGATGGGTTGCATAAGTCGAAAAAAAACAACAACACAAGAGTTTGGGGCTGGGAATCGTTGTGAAACTTAGTCCGGTATTACGGAAGGACGAGAATGGGTGACCACTTAAACGCAAACACCTATGTTCCGGTCAATAGTGTACGAATTATAGCTTGCCTCCACAGACGTTAAAACAAGAGCACACAAATCTCTTAATCATCTGTATATATAAAACTCTACGTCGCTCAACCATGCGGGGCACCGAGCACGCAGACTCTCTAACCCTCCTCCCACCCACTGCCGCCCGCACCCGCGCCTTCCTCGCTCTCCAGGCATGCGCACACAGTCGTTTGCCCAAACCCAACTGTGTCTTTCAGGAAGTGTTCACCCGTCACTAAATAGTGGCGTATGTTACGCTGCGGGTCGGCTTGTGAAACTATATAAAGTTCAATTTTGTTTCTACTTAAGATCTTATGAGCTGACTATCTATAACTTATTTCTTGGCTTGACCATTGACTGCACTTCGACAAACCAGAAACTCCAAAGTTTAAAAAAAACCCACAAGAAAAAAAAATTTCAACTCAAGACCATTAGTTTTAAAGCCTAGTGCTTTACATAATGCCGCCTCCCTGTAATGTGTTTTATCTTACCATATGTTTTCAACCAGCTGATTTATTAAAATGAATTCGTTATTTTATATTTCGTGATTCGATCCTTATTTTCAATGTGTGTTTGTGTGGAGAAAAAAACGAACTTGTTATAAATATGAATTCTTAAATGGTGCCAATTAAAGGAGGTTTTTTTTTTAATTTCTTTTCGCTGACTCTAATCCAAACCACGTGATACGGTGGAATATATTTAAGCAAAATGAAAAACAAACAAGAAAGCGAACAAGAATATCACTTACCTATATCACTTACGTATATCACTTACCTATATCTATCACTTATCAGAGTTACGCAATGGTTTAAACAATCATAAACTTGCGGATACCTTGTCTATTTTGCAATAATATTAAACCATATTTTTTTAAAAGCTCACCGCTTCTAGGTCTTTATGTCTTGTTTCTGTGTCGTTTTGCATAAATGTCTATGTGTCTGTTTTAATATCTGTCTGCATGTATATCTAAGTGTCTGCATGCATGTCTATGTGTCTGCATAAACGTCTATCTGTCTGCATGCAATGCAAGCATGCATGTTTGTTTTTTTGAAGGTGAGGGCCAGACAGTTGTATTATTTAAATATGACTTGTCATCTGATATTAAATTTACTTTTAGATTTCGAATTGAATATTGCGTTTGTCATCAGTTAGCATATAGATGTAGCTGTAGAAAGAGACTGTTGGAGAACCCTTACAAAGAACCTGGAACGTATGAGCATCTAAAGAATACTAACTCCAAAGACAAAAGCGAAAAACAAAACAAAAAAACTAAACTCGTTCTCCATTATACAGCGTGTTTGTTGGTGTGCAATGCGACAAAACATGTAGGTCACAATGGGTCTTTGTAGCCAGGTAAAGTGCGGCGCTGTTCTTTAATCTTCGAACTTCCAGACAATGTTTCATTATGTTTGCCATACTGCTGGATAGTTATTTCTACATTGATTTCACTTTTTATTTCCCCACCTTTCCCTCCTACCACACGGGATCACTGCCCCTGTGTTTACCTGGAAGTGATTGCGTCTAGTCGTCTGCTTTCTTGTGGTAATGCCCCCCCCTCTCCCTCCATCAGCGTGATAGAATCGATCCGATCGGCATCACTGTTTTAGAAATTCGATACAAATTTAAGGCCACGACACGCATGAGTGATTTATCGTGACTGAACACGGAATCCAAAAGCTGAGGGGAGGGGAGGGGTAAGGCGTTAAAAACTGAAATGTCAGACACAGTCTGTCGTCTGTATGCGTGAGCAGATACCCGCAGGCCCACCCAGCCTTGTCCCTCGGGACCTGGGGATACACTTATGGAGACCTATATAGTCAGGGCACCAATGTGTTTGATCGACAGGAATATTAAACTCAACTAGAGTCTAGAACATTTCTTTCGTTTAAAAGTGCATTTTGCGATTTGCAAGTTATCGACTTACCAACAATCTCGAGTCTAAGTGAGTTGAGACATGTTTGTTTCAGATCAATCTATAAAGTGACACATTTTCCTGTAACGCTTTTGAAATGCACAAATAGAGGAATTTCATAACAACTGAATGCCTTCTAGTCTTAATAGCTTACGTTTAAGTGAAGATGAAGACCAAGCTGTGACCTATATAATTTGCCTCGATGGCAGCAAACGAAGCTGATGGTTGAAGAGACAAGTTCTCTATTAGACGAGTGTACGTCATTGTCTGACAGTTTTCTTCAGATCGAAAGAATATTTACATGTGAGAGTCATCCGCGTGTCCTTTCTGGAAGTCAGTTGCTTCTCTCTGCCAGGAAATGGAATACGACGGCCTAGTGTTTTCTTGAAAGAAATACAGCTTTTGATGCCTTGTTACGTGTAGTGATCCACAATAGTGGTACCAATCTATCTCAGCCCAGGAGACATAGATTTAGAACTTCTCGACGTCAAGGGACAAAATCAATGAAAAAAAATATATATAAATATGTCGAGATCGAGGGAACTCTCTATGTCTCCATCACGCGCTGTAGTCAGACGTTTCAAGAGGCTTGGTAGCACCGTGTTACGGACCTGGTGTGGCCCGCAGGCCGTATGTTGGAAGTCATTGATCTACAACAATAATTTTTTTTTAAATTTTTGGTGATTTTTGGGACATAATAAATCCCAGTTGGAAATTTAGTTGTAACACTTATATATATATATATAACCAATGTATCTTGTCTATCCGAGTCTCAAGTTAAATTTAGTTGTAACACTTATATATATATAACCAATGTATCTTGTCTATCCGAGTCTCAAGTTAAATTTAGTTGTAACACTTATATATATATATATATAACCAATGTATCTTTTCTATCCGAGTCTCAAGTTAAATTTAGTTGTAACACTTATATATATATATAACCAATGTATCTTGTCTATCCGAGTCTCAAGTTAAATTTAGTTGTAACACTTATATATATATATATAACCAATGTATCTTGTCTATCCGAGTCTCAAGTTAAATGATCCTGTTAAAGTAGTTTGAAGGTCTCCAGTTTAAGTTTGATACATGAAATAAAGACACGGCCTATAGAGCAGACTATGACGCTGATACTTCCATCACTCTGTTGCATGTCATTGACACGGCAAAATTTAATTAATACTGATAATAATACATCTATTGAACTAGTACTAGTTAAGTTATTTGAGGCTAGATATCCAGATGGTGGCCATGGTCCTTAGCCTAAACCAAACTATGGTCAAGACCCACTAAAAACAAAACAAAAACGTGTGACGAAATAACTCTTTATACTAATTAGTTCAATTTGACAATCTAAAAATAGCCGACATCGTTATTAGGGTAAAGTTGTAGACAACCTAAATCACCCTCATTGCCAGTAAGACTGGGGCGATCAATACAATACTGAGAGAATACTCCACCCCGTACAGGGAGGAAGAGGGACGGATTCTATTTTAAGACCACGAAGAGTTCACAGTACCGCGATAGTTTCATCTTCACCCCCTCGTGGAACTCTTCTGTATGGATGACATCATTAAAATGGTGTATGTACTAACTCTAATATCGAGTTCAAGGCGGCAGGGCAAGCGGTGCTTAAAGAAATTATTGAATTTAAAAAACACATCTTGCACATGTAAATCTATGGAGTCAGCGTGCTGCAGTCTGGCTATACTTTGGTCTTTCCATGACATTGATGCAGAAAGGTGGCGCTGCGATATACAGACGTAGTTTGGTACAACGAGATCTATTAACATAGAATTTTTTTCTTGAACCATTTTATTTTTGCTGGATAATAGGATTCAATCATCTCAATAAACTGTTTCTGTGGCCTACGGTTAACGAAGGTGTCATGTGGCCAGCACAATGACCAACCGCCTTTACTTTTCCCCAACTAATTTCAGGTACCCATTAGAGCTGGGTGGACTCAGGCGCCCGAAGTTCCTACAAATAAAAATCCCAGCTTTCACCAGGATTCGAACCCCGGACACCGTTTCGGCAGCCAAGTGCTTTACCGCTCAGTCACCGCGCCTCCGCAGTTAGATACTATGTAACTTTACATTAAAATTATATCAACTCTTGAATAAAAGTGACCTTTTTAAGTTCTGCATCTAGTTCCCCGCTTTTGAATTCTTTACCTACCAACGTCTAATTATGATGCTAATATATTTTCAGCTATTATTGTCAGTCAATACCCAGATATAGCCAAATTTATAGGAGATAACCATTCTCCCCCCCCCTCACCACTCCAGCAGACATTATACTGGATACTTTTTTAAAAGTGCGTGAACCCCACATTGAGACTCGTTTGTCTAAATAAAGGGATGCACCCAACTGGAGCTCACTGTATGCTCACCCAAGATGCAACGCGTACAACAGGAACTCGTTAAGAAAACAGTGACCTCTGAACTCTCCCACGGGTTCTTCCTTACGTCGTCTGCAAGACGCTTCCCATTACACAAACTTTTTTTTTTTGTAATGTATATTTTAGGCGGGAGGATTATGTCCCCTTGACTAATCCAGCAGCGGCCAAGAGAGTTTTGAAAAGAGTGCGTTAAAGAAAGGGAAGAGAACCGAGACAATACATAACATTAACAAGGGGAGGAAATACAAGATGAAGGGTAGGCAACAGGTTATTAAAGATTCCCAAGGGGGAACAAACAGAGGGATCCCATTTCATTGTAATATTTTATAGCGAAATAGGAACTGAGGCATGTGGGAGTGGCACATAGGATGCAACCTAAAATATAATTACATGGATAGAATTAGAAGGTTTAACTCAAGGAGGGCATTAGTTTCATGTATAAATCTGTGGTTTGATATAACACCAAAGAATTATGAATCTATTCATTTATATACACCCACGTCTGCTAAATAGAAATGGAAATTCAATACAGAATTAAAAGGAATCATACAGGCCACACTGCACCCTGCTATACATTACAATGAATGGCTGCCAGCAGTCTGGTAGACGTTTCGAACTGCGTCCTCGACTGTCACCCTCCACTGCCGTCCTCCACTGTCATCATACACTGCCATTCTCCACTGCCGTCCTCCACTGCCAACCTCCACTGACATCCTTCACTACCATCCTACACTACCTCCCTCCATTGCCGTCCTCCACTGCCACCATCCACTGCTGTCCTCAACTGTCGCTCTCCACTCTCATCTTCCACTGCTGTCCAACATGAGCTTCGAGCTCGGACGTAATATTGTTCATTTCCTCACAGTCTGATTCACCAGTTACCTTCTTCCGTCTCTTCCTCTCTCTCTCTCTCTCTCTCTCTTAGCCTGTTATCTCTCCGACTCAACTACATTTAGAAATATTGGTTAATTAACACGGGGCATAACCCAACATCCTAAAATCTCTTCTCTCCACTCATTTAACCATCGGCCGCCACTCCATCCCAGAAACCGCTAAGATTTAGTAGCTGGACGTCTAGATGTAACGGTGACCAAACCCGTTCTGTGCATCTGAAGCTTGACATGACTATCTACCTCAAACTAATATTACACAAAGAACGTTGTCTGGTCTGCAACACAGTCCCCCAGACCGACAGAAAGTTTACACACAAAAAAAAAAAAATTAAAAATACAACATTTTTGAAGAGTGTGTGTATTACGGGTCTTGCCTCAACCACTATTTCCCTTCAGGGTTAGACAAAGTGCATTCACTCAAGAAGAAAAACCAGTTCTTCAATATCAGTATTTCTTTTACACTTTATACAGAGGTCGTTTCGAGGGGGGAGGGGGGGGGATGGAGTAGGTGTGAAATAGGACGGGCGGTACGGGAATGGAGGGGGGTAAAGTACTTGTGGGATGAAGACAAGGGGGGGGGAGGGGGGTTCACTGTTTTTAACTGATTTTGTAAGTATTAGAAGAATTTAAAGGGAAAAAAAACCCACACACAACAATTTGACAACTAGCTTGATGTGGAGTTTGCGTAGGTTAATGTTGTTTTAAAAGTCACTAGGGTGGTTGGATGAATTGTGTGTTAAAGTGATTAAAACGCTGTGTGTTTAGGTGTTTACGTGTGAGCGCTGTCTGAGTGTGTTTAGGGGACATACACAACACTAACTGCGGCATGAGATGACGAGAGTTAGGGGAGGGGGGTGGGTAGAAAGAGAAGGAACACCGCGGCTATATTTTGAGACTCACTGGTCTGTCATGTCATTGCCATGGGCTAAGTCCATGTGACCTAGATATGCGTGAGGGTGACATTAAAAACATGTACATGACTGCAATACAGACGTGCACATTGGTGTTTTAAGTAACTCATATGTTTCTAGGCTCATGTCAGTGAGACACAACTATTTGTTGTTGGAACGAGATATATACTATTTTTAGTTCATGACTGACACAATAATTGTTTAACGAGCCTATTTATAGTTCTATAAAGATTGCATTTACAACCAAATAACAACACATGAAGTTGATCTATTCAAGTCGTGAACGTAGTTTTAAATACAGGGGCGTAGCTAGGAATTTTCCTTCGTTTTGGAATCACGGTGGGGGGGGGGGGTCTAAACCTCTTTGGGGGTCCCTGCATTTTGCGTAATATTTCATTTTTAATGTAAAAAAAAAACTCCAATGGGGGCCCCCTCAAGTGGGGGCCCGGGGGAATTTTCAAATTCTCCCCCCTCCTCCCCCCACCCTAGCTACGCCACTGCTCACATACATACTAATGTAGACATTCCAGTAGGGAAGTCCAGCTTAGAGCACATTAAGATACAGGGCAGGAGGTGTGGGAACAAGACGAAATAAGACAACGACTAATAACTAAAAGTGACCACTAGATTGTAGTTATACATCGCTACATTATATCGAATATAAATGACCACTGAAGAAAAAATATAGATGACCACTGCAGAAGAAATATGAATGACCATTATATACAAATATAAATGACCATCAAATATAGATTTCCACTGCAGAGCAAATATAAATGACCAACTAAGAAGAACACTGGAAGACCATTGTAGAGAAATAAGTATATTAAGTGATTATCTCTAGCTTTCTGGAGGATTCCGGTCGATACCTTAATAACATAACTGGGAGGAAGCAAGAGAATGGGGGGGGGGATGAATGCCGAGAGGGAGCGGGGATTATAAGGAGGGAAGAGAGAAACAGATAAGATGACATATTAGAGTCATAGACGGAGAAATGCACAGAGAGAGAGAGAGAAGAAGAAGAAGAAAAACTACATTTATACGAACGCTAGACGTTAACATTTCAAATCTCAATGGCCAGAAGAAATATCGACAGAAGTTAAAATCTTAGATCAAGATGGCCAAAAGAAATATGGACACCACGAAATAACTAGCAGGAATAAGAGCAGACCTGGGCTGAACAAAAAGATATTAGGCGCCAATGTTCCATCTTCACTCCTACCCCACCCCCTTTACTACTTTCCGGTCCAGAATCACCAACGACAGTACCATTTATGTGAGCATTTGACTTGTGAATGATGACCAGGGTTACCTTACCGCTACAGCCACCCCCAACAATTTTCCATCATTTGGCCAGTGCTGTGTTTCCACACCACCCACCCCAACCCCCTTCTAATATTCCCCCCCCCCTCCCTAATTCCCTTTCCGGGATGAGCTTCATTCTCCATAGACCTTGTACATTTTGAAGTTAGGGGGGAGAGATACCACAGAAAACTGGGTAATTTACGCGTGCGTCTAAATGATTCTTGACACCAGCGCTCTCCCAGGGTCTGAGAGAATGTGAGTGAGTGTGTGAGTGAGTGTGTGTGCGTGTGTGTACGTAAGACTGAATGAATGATCAACATCTGTGTGTGTGTGTGTGTGTGTGTTTGTCAGCGTGTCTCTTGTCTGTCTGTACACATGCCATGTTTTGTTTTTAAATTTCGTTTCGTTGTTTTTTGTCCGTGCCATTATGTTTTTAAAATGTCTCCTATGTTGTCCGTGGAGGTACAGGAACGGTTCAATCAAACCTAGAAATATAATATATATCTTTCAGGATCACGTTCAGTTCGGGTGGTAAAGAAGCCAAAAAAATGTGTACACAAATGTTTGCCCACAATTTATTCATTGGCATAGACCAACAAAAAAAATCCTATTAGTGAATTAATTACTGGTTATTAATTATTCAGTTTGATACCAACAAGGGAGATTAATCCTTCCGTATTCGCAGATATTCTTTTACAGACGTTCCTTTATTTGAAACCTAAAGGTTCCCTGCCCATTGAAATGTTCCACATGGATCTAAATACATGGCGTTTCAGGCGGGCCAGGGCGGAGACTTCAATTCTTCATTAAATAAGGTAAAACCTCATTCGGATAACGTAAAGAGTGGACCAGGTCGTCCTTTGGATGTGTTAATGCTGATGACCTTTGAGTGAGCTGATTGGAGAACCTTTGATGCGAGCACTTCCAATCGACACGCCTCAAGGGTTCCTAAGTGATGATTATTATGAGTATTGAGCACCGACATAAACACCGAAGCGCTTAGGATCACTTTTTTTTTTTGCACATTCCCGGGTTCTTGATAGCTTTAGTGTATTTAAAGAAATTGCATTACTAAATCATAATAAAAAGAGAAATGCAGTATTTCCCGTGGCTACGCACCGCCAGTTGTAACAAACATATTTTGCCCGGGGACCATCGATAAGTCCGAACGACAGTCCAGCGCGAAAACCGCACGACCAAGGAGCCATCCATGAGGTATCCCACAATTAACAAGGGTGTCAACGACCCTTTACTTTTCCCGCACTATAAGGCGGGGGGGGGAGGATGGAGAGGGGGGGGGAGACTCAACAGCACTAAAAATCCCGAAATTCTAAATTCCAGACTTTCAACGGAATTCGATCTCAATACCCATCGATTGGTAAGCCAAGCGCTTTACCCCTCAGCCACCAGGCCACCGAGTATAATCTAGACATGAGCAAAATATACAATGCATATTAATTTTGAGCTGTTTCAAATGATGCTCAGCCTTATAATAGGTCACCAAACGATATGCGCACGTCACAAAGAAAACAAAAACGCAACACGCGGCTCTTCTTGTTGTGTCCCCTGCTCGGAATAAATGATGTATTCGTCTGTTTGACCTCATTCCTGGACGCCTTTTTTTTTTTGTCTCTAGGATGAGTGGACTATAGGAGTAGGTAGGAGGGGGTGGAAGCGGCCACTAAAGGTCAAAGACCAATGCACAGTGAACGCTAATGGTCATGCCTCTTGAATGAGGTCAACTCGCTGACTGATCCAAGACCTTCCAGAAATGTCTGAGAAAAGAAAGGGGAGGAGGGTCGGTGTTGGTTGATACACTCCTCCATCCCTCAATAAGAGGATTCCCGACTATTAGCGAGCCTCAAAAGTCTGGCACGTGAGAGAGAGAACAAACAATAAGAAGGGAAGTCACAAAAGACTTAACAAACCATTCCTGAAGAAATTGTTTCACCTCCAGTGATATGCAGAGTCTATTTACTCGTAACTCCAAACCACGCGATAGCCAACATTGAAATAAGTGGGAGCATGTCAGAATGCTAGAGCTTCACGTTTTGTCATTCATCGTTCACCAAATGCAGATGTTTTTCTTCACCATTATGTTTTATATCAGAAGATAATAATAGGAGTTTGTGTTACATATGAACTCGTAGGCGGACCCTGGAGACCAATCACAGTCTCACATAAAAACTCATGCCTAATTTATACAGATAGTTTTGGGGGTTAGCAGGAATCGTCACTTAAATTGGTTATATAATATTTTATTTCCTTTTCGTTTAAGTCGATAGTAGTCTCATAACTGTACAGTGCTATATACTAGTCTGTCTAGTGTTCAAACTTCTGGACACTTCGACGAGGACCGTCGTGAAAAAAAAAAAAGTTCAAAATGCATTTCACATTGCCAGGCAGCCATCTCATATGAACAATCGGCACGTGTCACGATGACCTGTCAATATTTAAAGCTCGGAGGTTTAAAGGCATGCATAAGCTGGCTGTGGACTTAAGATGTTACTTCTGCAGACTTGTCTTATGGATTATGGACGAACAATTGTTGTTTTAGTTTTATTTGGAAGGGAAAGAAACAGAAAGGGCTCGGGACGAAGTATTGTCAGGTTATCTCTGTTACTTTTTTTTTTAGTGAGATAAAGCGGTCAATTCGATGACCTCATCAATCATTCTTTCACTCACGTTTCCTCTCTTTTGTCTTTTTTTTTATGCCCGCCCTCCTCACCCTTCACTCACTCGTTGTATCCTCGCGAAAAGATGTTTTCGAACGTAGTACAGTTAGCGAGAGGAGGGTCACGGCCTGCACTTTCTGCCATGGCTGGTCACTTAAGTATTCGAATTAGTTTCTCTTATCTAGTTATTCTATTATTATCCAGTTCTATTCTCTCTCTCTCTTTCTCTATGCTCTCTCTACCTTCCCCCTCTCTCTCTCCCTCTTCATCTTTTTTTCTCCCTCTCTCTCACTCTTTCTCTCTATTTCTGCCTCCTCTCTCTCTCCCTCTCTCCTTCTATCCCTCCCTCTCTCTTTCTCTCCCCCTCTCACTCTCTCCCTCCCTCTCTAGTTATCACTTCGCAGTCTAGCAAACAATTTGTTTCATAAGCATTGTCTTACCTCGTACGATGACTAAATGCGTCTCTTTTTAACACTCTTCAAACAGTTTCTCTTTAATCTCTTTCTCTCTCCCTCTCTCTGTCAGTTTCTTGATGTCCCTCTCTTCACTCTCAAATTTTAAATTCCTCCCCCCCCCCTTTTTTTTTTCTTCCTCCTAAATCTCACGGCCATGATTGACGCAACCATCCAAGGGGCGACAATACAATGGCTGTACACTTTTGTGAAGAGACAATCAAGTAACCAAGGGCAGGTAATTCATCAAACATCTGTAACGTCTGCTACGTGTAATACAACCCCAGTTGCTCCCTCCTATCCACTCGATTATTTTCAATCCTAAACAACAAAACGGTTAACGTGTCTTCCTCTCTCTCTCTGTCCCATCTGAATCACACACACAGACACACACACATCGCCCACACATCCTTTCCCCACATTTTGATATAGTCGTCAAAACGTGTGAGATGTTTGTTTTCATTAGACTGTATATTGTTTGCAGACTATTCTTAGATGTACCATCTCTCTGAACACACATTTACCGCCATTTAGAATAATGGGCTCTTATTACACAGTGTGTGTGTGTGTGTTGGGGGAGGGGGAGCAGATAACTTTGGACAATGGTAAAAGTATTAGTCTATTGGTGAATCGCAATGATGACCAAACTACGGCACATAAATCGGTGCCTTCATGGTCCTGAAGGAATGTATCCAAAAGTGAAGTCGCAGAATATTAGGCTCAACTTTGTTGTAATGCGGCCGTAACACTATATATAGGCTGCGACATGTGATTTAATTGTTGACGTATTATCTCCCTCTAATTTATATCAAGGAGATTTCAAACTTTTTTAATTTATCCTTTTTTTTGTTTGTTTTGCCGTTTCTATTTGACTGACACTAACACACAAGAGAAACTTGTTAACGGACCTTCAGTCTAGACTGTACAACATGGTCGAGTGGTCAACTTTATCAAGAAATTGGTCCATGATCTTATAGATTTTATATTGTTATATACTTAATGAGCTTCAAGAATCTTGAAATCATCATCAAAATATGGAAGCTAATTAAGTGCACCATCAGATATTACCTGGACATACTTTTGTTATAAATATTATTCATCCAATGCCGTATAATCATGGAAATAACAGAAGTCATTTAACCTCTTAATTATGATGTTTTCATTAGTTCTAAAAAAGGTGTCTAAACTATCTAGCGATGGTGTTTTTTTTTTTTGGTTGAGAGTTTAATAAATTCACTTAAAAGACAAATTACTTCTAAACATAACTTCGTGTTTGCAGTTTTATCAAAGACAAACCCCAAAACTTTGGCCTTAGGATTCCATTGCAGCATAGGACAGACGAAAACAGAAATTACTTTGTGAACATTTCGTAAGCAACCCTTCTGTTATTCTAGCTTCATAAGAAGCGCTCATGTGTGTTGGCGCCCCACGTGTGGCGTACCTTCTCCCTCATCTTGTACACAGATGTCAACTATTGTCCAGGGCAAACTCTTCTCCCGCCCCACCCTCCGGCGCCTTATCCGAGCGAAGGTCTTCTAAGGATGCTCCTTATGTTTCCAAGACAATGCTGAAAGCAGGTAGATCACCTCCCTTACATTGTGACCTTGCATATCTCCATGGCGGCAAATATTTCCCGAAGAGGGTGAAGAAAAAGAGAGGAACCTTCGCGTCTTTTTGTTGGCCTACTTACAAAATGTGACGTCTGATTCATAATGCTGGCAAGTTTAAACTTGTAAGTCTGCAAAGGAAATATACTAAAAGGAGCAATTTTTGAAATTTACATTTTTGTATGCATTTAATTCCATTTAAATAAGGAACCGTAAATCACGTCGTTTTTTTTTTTGTTGTTGTTGAAAGAAGAGAATAGATTTATGACTCTTTTTCTGTCTTGCTTTTTTTTTCCCCAATTTCAAACGAATCTTTTTCTCCCCCCCCCACTTTTTTTTTTCACACAAAACACACACACACAAACATAAAACACACACACAATCATAACAGTTTCTAGACTAACTATATCGACTAAGGAGAAGATGTAATTAGTAAAGTTTCCATTTCAGACCTTGCCATCTATATGGCAAATGATGTTAAGGTGATCTGTTTCTTTGGCCAACGGTTAACGAGCAGGGTGTCATGTGGTCAGCACAACGACCAATCGCCTTTACTTTATCCAACTAAAGTCAGGTATCCATAAGAATTGGGTAGACTCAGGGACGTCCTTTAAAAAAAAAACGAAATTCAAAATTCCAGTCTACATCGAGATTCGAACCACGGACCCAAAGTCCGGAAAACATTCAGCTACCTCAGCCCCGAAGATGTATATGCATGCGCACATAATATATACATGCATAGAATGCATACATACAAACATACCTACAAACATATTTACACAAACTCAGATATCTTTCAGCCTTCTTTATTTTTAACTTCAAAAAAATTCTTTTCTTTTGTTTTTTATTTTAAAAATTCTTCCACAGGAGATCCTAACAGTTATCCATTTTTTTTTTCAATGTTTTTTTTTTAATCAAGTTATCAGCATATAGAGTATCTTTTGATAAACGAAGAGTACGTTCTCTCTCTTTCTCTCTCCCTCTCTCTCTCTCTGAACACACTCACACACTTTTCAATAACTCACGGCTGATAAACAGATCGTATCTGTGCACTCTTTTTTGTGTGCGCATAGATACAATGAAGGATAACTCTCGACGGTTGCGTAACGATTCTGTCTGCAGACGTCAGAGTAAAAAAAAAGGTTTCATTGGACAAGAATGCAATCGTGAAAGGGAGAGAACAAGAGATGCCTTTCACAAACGGTAGACATGATAATAATTTGGAGAGTGACAGAACAGAGAGATAGAGAGAGGGAAAGAGGTGTGTGTGTGTGTGTGTGTGTAATCAAGGGCGAGAGAGAGAAAGAGATGACAAATCTAATAACGACGGTGACGAAACTAATTATAAAATATTTTTGCTCCGTCTCCAATAAGCAATAACGAACTAAATTATAAATATAAAAAATAATTGACAAGCCATAAACATTGTGAGTGTGTGTATGTGAGTGTGCGTGAGTGTGCGTGTGTGCGCGATTGGGGGGGGGGGAAGGATTGGCGCTTCTGGGTTGCAATATGAAGAAGTAATGACGTTTGACTTTTTGTTTTTAAACCCTACGATTTGATTCATGGCGAAGATGTGAGATACCTTGTTAGCGTTAGTACCTTCAAAGTCAATTAGTTGAGGTAAAGTTACGGAGACTCTGTCTGTGTGTGTGTGTGTGTACAGAGAGAGAGAGACCGAGGGAAGAAAGGAACCAGTTGAATGGTTTGAAGAGGTGAATAAAACTCATGTAAAAAGTACCACGCCAGAACAGCTGTTATAACATCCCACACCGAGTTTAAACATCCATTGGCGACCTCATTTCAAAATTTAAAAAATATACTAAAAATATGTCTACTACGCTACTAGGCAGGGGGCGCCACTGCGTACACTTTGGTAACACATCATGTTCTTTAACAAAACAAGATCAGAAGAGATTTGAAGCTAAACCTATTTTTTTTTCAAATTATTTCCATTTTCCCCCTTTCTCTCTCTCTCTCTCTCTCTCTCTCACTCTCTATCTCTCTCTCCATATTATTTGTAACGCGTCTCTCAGGCCCCGGCCTTTAAGATCACGTGGTTTAAATGGCCGGAAATGAAAACGTTGACAACCTGGCCCGCAGAGTGCAGAAATCTGACAGGAAGACATTTTGATGTAAAATCTCATTACAGACGAGATGAACTAGCAGACGACGAGAACCCGTCGAGGGATGAGTCGGGGAACGGACAACGCTTCAACCCTAGTCTCGATCAATGTCTCTGAGCCGAAATTCACATAATATTTGGCCTGTCCGAAAAAACAAAATCTGAACAACACAAATGTAATATCAAATGCAAGGATTTCGTACTTTAGACTAACAAACAAACAGTTGAATGAAAGAAGCATTTACAAAGCAACAAACATATAAACAAACAACAGATATTTAGGTTGCATTTGAAACAACATTGTCACACCAAATATCGACTAGGTCAGTGAGGCCAAAACTGCGGCCCTCAGGCCGAATCCAGCCCTAGAAACTTCTGCCCGCAGTGCACAATGAAGCCTCGAGTATTTATTTAACAGATATACGGCACTTATTTTTCGAAAATTAATATGCCCCCCCCCCCCCCGGCCCGACCGAAAAATTTTAGGCAACACACATGCCAAGAGTTGATTGTAGGCAACACACATACCAAGAGTTGATTGTAGGCAACACACATACCAAGAGTGGATTGTAGGCAAAACACATGCCAAGAGTGGATTGGACTAATGGGACTCCGTGTCTTATTAGGGGCTTCTTACATTATTTTTTACTGTATCATTTCGAAACTCCGGCCTTCATTCGGCATCTAAACTTGGCAAAATCCTGGCAAGATGACCCTAACTTATCAATATTAATTTATCTTTATGCAAAGAGGTCAACTCGTAGATGTTACGTAGTGGAGGTCACTGTGTGTGTGTTTGTGGGTGGCGGGGGGATGTTCGGATGAATGTGGTCACGTTGTGTAGATTGTACTAATGTTTAATCGGCATCAACAAGAATCTTCCATTTGGCCTTCTGTCTGGCATTGCGTTTTCTTAGGGCTCTACCATTCCTTTGTTGTACAATTTACGGACGTTTTTTGTTTTTATTTCTCCAAAAATGAGGATCATTACATCCTAGTCCAAGACCCCTATATGGGGAGGGGAGGGGACGGCAGCGGGAAGGGTTCGAACCCGGGACCACTAAGACGTCCAGGATTTAGGATTTTTAGGAGTTAAGAACTTGATTATTTTGATCTCGTCTTTGTGCTGGTCTCACAACATCATCCTGAACTTTTGTATACAGCAGCACTTGAGCTTCAAATGATATTTTCTACTCGACTGTTCATTTGATCTCACGTGCTCTTTTTTCTTGTCGCTCGAACACGTTTCTGTTCCTTCCAAAAGTAATCTGTTTCCAACCCAACCGTTATTGACTAATTAAATGCGAAGAACACAATATTTACACAAGCCCTCGTCGCAGAGCTCGGGGGTTTGAGGAGCTGAAATTGTGTCTCTCGATAACAGCATGGTGGATGCTGTGTTACATGATGGATGTAACGTTGTTACTCCCTTGCTGTTACGCCAGGGATGTGTGTGAGAAGATCACTGGTGGCAGCACGTGTTACATGGTAATTGGATAGACAGCTCTGACATGTACACTTTTCATAGGTAACTTGTCTTAAAGAACAAAACATAGGCTAAATGGTCCTACAATGGCCAGAAATTTGCTGAATTTCGCCAATGTAACGCTTTCTGTTTTTTTCAATGAAAATGGAAGAGTCGAATTCGACCGAGGGAGAGCCCAGCCCAACCAACAAGCTGTTTCTGTCTAGCTTTGTGCAATGCGTTTTAGACTGATGGACAACGGTCAGATTTAAGGGAGGGCAGGCGGGGCTACAGCCCCCGGGGCCTTGGCAAGAAAGGGGCTTTCACTACAGACATAAAAATATATACGAATTTCGACGAGTCAGAAAATTTTAAGTTTATTTTTTCTTTTTTTTCTCGCATTTATACGTTACATTAATTACAATCATTCATAAAGTGAAAAGTAAAGTTCCCCTTTCAAACCTTGCTATCTTTAAGGCAGATGTAGATGTTTCCCTTTCAAACCTTGCTATCTTTAAGGCAGATGTAGATGTTTCCCTTTCAAACCTTGCTATCTATAAGGCACATGTAGATGTTTCCCTTTCAAACCTTGCTATCTATAAGGCAGATGTAGATGTTTCCCTTTCAAACCTTGCTATCTATAAGGCAGATGTAGATGTTTCCCTTTCAAACCTTGCTATCTATAAGGCAGATGTAGATGTTTCCCTTTCAAACCTTGCTATCTATAAGGCAGATGTAGATGTTTCCCTTTCAAACCTTGCTATCTATAAGGCAGATGTAGATGTTTCCCTTTCAAACCTTGCTATCTATAAGGCAGATGTAGATGTTTCCCTTTCAAACCTTGCTATCTATAAGGCAGATGTAGATGTTTCCCTTTCAAACCTTGCTATCTATAAGGCAGATGTAGATGTTTCCCTTTCAAACCTTGCTATCTATAAGGCAGATGTAGATGTTTCCCTTTCAAACCTTGCTATCTATAAGGCAGATGTAGATGTTTCCCTTTCAAACCTTGCTATCTATAAGGCAGATGTAGATGTTTCCCTTTCAAACCTTGCTATCTATAAGGCAGATGTAGATGTTTCCCTTTCAAACCTTGCTATCTATAAGGCAGATGTAGATGTTTCCCTTTCAAACCTTGCTATCTATAAGGCAGATGTAGATGTTTCCCTTTCAAACCTTGCTATCTATAAGGCAGATGTAGATGTTTCCCTTTCAAACCTTGCTATCTTTAAGGCAGATGTAGGATTTTCCCTTTCAAACCTTGCTATCTATAAGGCAGATGTAGATGTTTCCCTTTCAAACCTTGCTATCTTTAAGGCAGATGTAGATGTTTCCCTTTCAAACCTTGCTATCTATAAGGCAGATGTAGGATTTTCTCTTTCAAACCTTGCTATCTATAAGGCAGATGTAGATGTTTCCCTTTCAAACTTTGCTATCTATAAGGCAGATGTAGGATGTTCCCCTTTCAAACCTTGCTATCTATAAGGCAGATGTAGATGTTCCCCTTTCAAACCTTGCTATCTATAAGGCAGATGTAGGATGTTCCCCTTTCAAACCTTGCTATCTATAAGGCAGATGTAGATGTTTCCCTTTCAAACTTTGCTATCTATAAGGCAGATGTAGGATGTTCCCCTTTCAAACCTTGCTATCTATAAGGCAGATGTAGATGTTTCCCTTTCAAACTTTGCTATCTATAAGGCAGATGTAGGATGTTCCCCTTTCAAACCTTGCTATCTATAAGGCAGATGTAGATGTTTCCCTTTCAAACTTTGCTATCTATAAGGCAGATGTAGGATGTTCCCCTTTCAAACCTTGCTATCTATAAGGCAGATGTAGATGTTTCCCTTTCAAACCTTGCTATCTATAAGGCAGATGTAGATGTTTCCCTTTCAAACTTTGCTATCTATAAGGCAGATGTAGGATGTTCCCCTTTCAAACCTTGCTATCTTTAAGGCAGATGATGTAAAAGCCAAGCGATTTATCACTTTACCATTTATATTAATCAAACTCTCTTTGAATGATTGAGAGGTTCAAAGTCCTTTTGCTCAAAAATCCCTGT
Organism: Biomphalaria glabrata; assembly: GCF_947242115.1. NCBI lineage: Eukaryota > Metazoa > Mollusca > Gastropoda > Planorbidae > Biomphalaria > Biomphalaria glabrata. The sequence goes on from NC_074722.1 coordinate 24,663,071, forward strand.
ATTTAAAAACTTTCAGTTGTTCTAAATGTACGTATGTCATCGTAAAATTCAAGATCACGTGACTTCACAGACCTGTCGCTACATAATTCGGACAGTCAAAATGAATGTCAGACATGTTTTCTGTTCCTTCCATCAGTCAAAGTTTGGTCTGAATCTGCACAAACCAGCGATAGGTTGTGATCATTTCCAGTTCAAAGGAGACTGGTCTACTTACAGTGTAAGTCTAATGTGAGGTCCTTCGAGTGAATTTATAAAATTATCATCCATGAATGCGATGAATACGGGTTCATTATTGGTTCATTTGATTCGGATTCGAAATGGTTCAAAGTAATAAATAAAACGTACAATACGAAAAATGGCCATCACCTCTACCACCGAAGCAAAAGCCACCTTAACCTGCGATATTTGTGGACGGGAGTGTCTCTCCAAAATAGGGCTCCACAGCCACATTAGGATGTGTGCGAGATGAACCATAGTCGTTCTACGTCAACAATAAGTTTTGAACTTCTGCCAATCGATGTTCACCAGAAATGGGTGGACCTCACAAGGTTCTCCAATCCAAGAAATTTGGTGCCTTAAATGATTACTTTAATTACTACTTGACATACGTGTCAGTACAAAGTAATCCACAAGTAACATAAGTATCTATAATTAGAGCTTGCCTGTCAGAGGCATGATGGGTAGGAGAAATGGGAAGAAATAGATGGATAGAGGAAATGAAAGTAGCACCAGGAGAAGAAATAGTTGCACTTCACCAGTACTCACACCTAGCCACACACCGACTGCTACCGACTGCTACCTCTCCCCGCTAAGACTTTCCAGAAAAAAAAAAGTTAGAGGTAAACAAAACTCAATTTAAAAAAAAAAAAAAGAATGACAGAAAGAATTATCCACTTCACATATCCCGAGCCCAAGAACCACACATATATATTTCCTTCAGTGCTCGCCCCTCATTTATATAGGTCAGTGACGTGAAGGTGTAACCAGAGTCTCGAGACTGTCCTGTTTATTAGACACCGGAGAGTTCTGGAATCGCCGTCAACCTGTCCACAAGAGAAGAGCTTTTTTTGTGACCAGCTGATGGACAACAGCTATAGGTTATCTACTTTGTCATAATCATTGTGCGAGTGGAAAGGGTACAACGGTTAGTGTTTTGTAGAAGTCAAAAGTAGACTGTAGTTTAATTATATAAACAAAAACAGTTAATGAAAATGTAAGGTTGGTGTAGGATATATTTATCTCAAAATAGGTGTCAATGCCCGTTGTGCAAGAGAACAATGACAGTATTGTGATTAGCGTGTATGCATGTCATGGCACTGTTTTAGTTTTCGCTTTTATCCTCTTTTTTATGTTTTAGGATAGTTTTTTTTTTATTGTTTACATGTATAATAATAATAATAATAATAATAATAATAATAATAATAAAAATAAATCGGGCGTTAGTGCTTTTCGGGCCAGTGCTAAACCAACTGGATAGATGATGAACACTGAGATCGCTTTCTGTTAACTAGGGAACCGGGAACAATCACGTGAACCTAAGTTGATCCAAGCGCGCCCTGGTGGAGACGCCTGCTGGAGTGGCAGGCGGTGGGATGCTCGCCGCAGGTATGCCAAACACTTGCGGGAATTCCAGCGCGAGATGATCGGCCAATTACATACAGGATCCTTGCATGCACGTAGAGCGAACTTGTCTGAAACATTCCGTATACAATGATTTCAATTTGCGTTATAATACTATAGCGTCTTTGTGTGTGTGAGACAGAGAGAGAGAGAGCAACAGTGAATCCTTAGGAGCACCAGATATATAAAAATGGTGTCAGAAGATAGAGAGAGAGAGAGGGGCATAAAGCGCTGATTGTATACTAAAGATATCTAATGTAACAATTTATAAACGAGGGAGATAATGAGCAATGGAGCAGACGATGTGAAGGTCATCTATTTCTGTGGCCCAAGGTTAACGAGGGTATCATGTGGCCAGCGCAACGCCAACCATCTTTTACTTTTCCCCAACTAGTGTCAGGTACCTATTAGAGTTTAGTGGACTTAAAGGCGCCTTAAAGATCCCGAAATTAAAAATCCCAATTTTTATGAATTTGAACCGGGCCCTCCACCCACACACCCAGCCACCGCGCCTCCGAGTACAGAAATAAGTCTGAAGAGCGACAGATGATAATAACAAACGAGCGAGAGAGAGAGGGGGGAAGAGTGAATGTATGTGTGAGTAAGAGAGACGGAGTAAGTGAGAGTGTATGTGAGGAGGGTAAGAAGAGATGGTTTGAGTGTGAGAGAGTGAATGAAAGAGTAAAACAGAGTTCATGGGAGGTCACTTGCACGAAGTGGATGAGACGAGAAAGCATAGCATATAAAGAGAAAGAGAGAGAGAGAGAGAGAGAGAGAATGAGTGAGAGAGTAATGGACAGAGTTGGATAGACTTGCAACGAATAGAAGAAGTGAAAACAAAGTCTTTAAAGGGAGAGAAGAGAAAATGTTTTGGAAAGATGAAGAGAGAGAGAAAAAAAAGACGAAATGGCTATCAGAAAAATCAAGCGAAAAGAGAGAGAGAGAGAGACAAAGAGAGAGAGAGAGAGAGAGATAGAGAGAAATCTGAGGACGTTCTATCTGAGGAACTGGGTCTGGAGTTCATTTCAGTTGCTCACTGTCAGTTAATAACTGGGCTTGGAGCGAGGGTGGGCTGGGTGAGGAAGCTGACAATCAGAAGATAATCCTAACAACAAAATCAGGTAATCCATCTAACTGCAGGGCGCTTTGGGATGGATGGGAGGGGGGGGGCTGCCATGCAATCAACTGCTAGGCTTGCAAGGAAATGGTTGGGAAAGAGAGGGGGAGGTTATGTAAACAATGCTCTGGGTGGGGGGGGGGGAGGGGAGGAACGATTGGAGAGGGGTCCGTGAGCAGAAACTTGTTATTGCTATTTCCCAATGTGTTCAGTCTAACAAGGTTCTCTGTAGGGCTGGTTTGTTGTTTTCTTGAGTGACCAATTTAGTTGGTTTGTCTTTCTGAGAAATAGAGATTTCTTTTGTCTCTCTCTCTCTCTCTCTGTCTCTTGTTATCTCTCTCTCTCTGTCTCTTGTTATCTCTCTCTCTCTGTCTCTTGTTATCTCATTCTTTTTACTTATGTATCTGTCAATTTCTCTCTCACTTTTTCTTTCAGTTCTCTCTTTCTGGTGTGTGTGTTTGTGTGTGACGATGTAACTTTCTCCATCTCTCTTTCTCTCTCTCTCTCTCTCTCTTTCTCTCTTTAGCTCTTTTCCTTCTTTCATTAGGTGCAGGTCTCTCATACTCTTTTATTTACTCTCTCTCTCACACATATACAATTTCTCTTACTCCATCTCTCACACACACTCTCTTTTTAGTTATTATCGGACAAAAATCCACCCATAACACACTCATACACATACCATTCAAACACACCACACACACTCATACACATACCATTCAAACACACCACACACACTCATACACATACCATTCAAACACACCACACACACATACACATACCATTCAAACACACCATACACTCATACACATACCATTCAAACACACCACACACACATACACATACCATTCAAACACACCTCACACACTCATACACATACCATTCAAACACACCACACACACATACACATACCATTCAAACACACCACACACACTCATACACATACCATTCAAACACACCACACACACTCATACACATACCATTCAAACACACCACACACACATACCATTCAAACACACCACACACATTGAAAATTCGTCTAAATCCAAACAAAAAAAAAGCTGTTTTTAAAATAACCACGAAAAGACAAAAGATAAAGATTGACATTCATAAAAAAAAAAGAATCCATTGTTACCTACATTAACGCAGACTGTAAATAAAAAAAAATATTAAAGATTTTTTTTCCTTTGACTCCTGGGAAATCAAAACGACAAAGTTGATACAAAATAGCAAAAAAAAAAAAATATATATGTGAAGCAATGAGGAGCGGACGTGTGTGAGACCATTAAGGCCTATGTGTGTGTGTGTTTGTGTGTGTCTTTACGTGTGTGTGTGTGTGTTTGCGTGTATGTGTGTGTATGAGGGCTAAAAGGAGAGCAAGATAAAGTATTCGATGAGAACAGTTTGCACTAAGTTCAAAGTCTTCTGCTACGCTCCTCCTAAAGGTCTCGGCTGTTCCTATTATGTTCGATTAGTCTTCTCATGAGCAGAATACGTTTTCTCTTTGGTCACGTGACTCTAGCAGACGTGAACATCAAACAAATTATTTCGAGGGCTAATTATAAAAACTTTCTTTTTAATGCAGTCAATGGTACTCCGGGACTAGGGCAGTAATGAGGAGAGAGAGAGAGAGAGAGCGAGAGAGAGAGAGAGATCTACGCCGGACAATCCATTCAAGACTAGAACAATAATTATGAGTTAAAATTTCATTATCAAAAAATATTATTTTTGACATAGTGTTTATTCGGTATCTTACTCCACACACACACACACAAAGTATGTATGTAGATCAAGTACTTATGAACATAAAATTGGGTGTGTGTTTGTATTTTGGACATTTCTTCAACAAATGAAGATCATATAGTTCTAGGCTGTCACTCCTCCCTTTTTTTGACTAATACCTCTACTCCTTCCTCCTTTTCAACTATCACCTCTTCTCTCCCCACCTTTCAACTATGACCTCTCATCTCCCCTCCTTTTCAACTATGACCTCTCCTCTCCCCTCCTTTTCAACTATGATCTCTCCTCTCCCCTCCTTTTCAACTAGCACCCCATCTCTCCCCTCCTTTTCAACTATGACCTCTCCTCTCCCCTCCTTTTCAACTATGACCTCTCCTCTCCTCTCCTTTTCAACTATGACCTCTCCTCTCCCCTCCTTTTCAACTATGACCTCTCCTCTCCCCTCCTTTTCAACTATGACCTCTCCTCTCCCCTCCTTTTCAACTATGACCTCTCCTCTCCCCTCCTTTTCAACTATGACCTCTCCTCTCCCCTCCTTTCCAACTATGACCTCTCCTCTCCCCTCCTTTTCAACTATGACCTCTCCTCTACCCTCCTTTTCAACTATGACCTCTCCTCTCCCCTCCTTTTAGTCTATCACCAACAATTTTGCCCAACAAAAAACAAATAGTATGATGCGACCACGATGCTATTCTTTTACATTTATACAGCCTCATCCGCTTAATCGGAACATCATTTAATATGTCCAGACGCTTATTGGGACCGAATCCTAATGTACCGAAACATTCGTGTAACATCTATAACATGTTCGCGTAATCGAACCATCCGGTTGTTAGGACAAAAATGGTATCCGGAAGTGGTCTAAAAACAAGAGGAATTGAGAGTATATGAAAAATACACACTTACAGAGTAGAGACACCCAGGCACACTTAGTGCTCGCTCACACATCCTCACCTTTAACCTTAACCGCTACTGACAAACAAGCTATTTGCAACACTCTTTAACAAGCAGTAACAGGCGCAAGCAAAGAATGCCATTTACTAATAGTCAATCCGACTTCAAAGGCGAGACCCACCAGCCACCGTAACTCTGCCCAGACAAACACAAGATGTTGTCTGCCCCTGGATATTGCTTATTTATAATACAAGGGGAAAGAGAAAAAAAAAAAGTTGTGTTAGGGTTAAGGAAAAAAAGTGCCCAGCATACAGCGTACATCAGATCGAATGATTGATTTGGGGAATGATAAGGGTAGTAGTCTTACCTTGATCTCCGTGTGGTAGGATCCTTCATAACCTGTGCTTCTTTAATTTCACCAAATTTATGAAAATACTCCCGTAATGTATCTGTTGGAAGAGAGAAGCAGACGATGTGATAGAGAGCAATCATTGGCTGAAAGATAACCAATTATTGTATTCACACAGTTTCTATTGTGTTGTTTAGTTTCGGAGGGGGCTACCTTTTTTTTAACAAAGCTTATATTGGCTTACTCCGTCTGTCCACCACTTCCTATGCTCGGATAAAGTTGAAATTTTGCACAATTATTTATAGTCGATGACAATACTTAAATCAATAAAAAAAATAACCAATTATTTAATCAATAAGTAGTTATTAATTTAGTTTGTTTTATATAGAAAAAGGGATTTAAGCCCTGCAGTATTGAGAGATATGGCAGTGTTTTTGGCTCTTCCCATTATATAATCTGTTTGAAGAAAGTATTATTTATATTTTACATATTTGTTTGTTTGTTTTTTTGTTTGAGGCAATTGTTCGTTGTTTTGTTTCCTTGTAAGTGGAATATAGACCTTGAATCTCGCAAGAAATCGATAAGCGATTTGATTGTTCCAAACTATATTCCAATGCTCACTCATTGGCTGACTGCACGTCACAAGAGGTCTCCTTAACCTATTCATCAGATTGAAATTTCGTGCACACGTTCCTCTTACTTCTTATGTGCTCACTGTCACGTGTTTATTATGTTTATTTAACTGGCAGATCTTGATGCTATAAACTTGTGACATATGCGGATTCGGAGGTGCCTTGATTATAGTTCAAACACTTTAACAAGTAATGAAGTAACAAAGTGCTGATATGTTTTCTTTAGTTTTAATCATTTAAAACTTGGACTTGAAACAATAAATGTATGTACAAAGATATATATAACAGATACAGGATTCAGTGAAATGTGGAATAAAATGAGTAAATATTTACTTTAAAAACTAGCGACTACTAAGTCTAACTTTCTAGCTCTCTCTCCCGTCACAAGCTAACAGTCCGCCTTTTATATCTTTCTTTAGGATAAAGAACAGTGACAATTCAATACCCATCCTTGACTCCTTGACCCGTTTACATTTAATTTTTCTTTTAATTGTTTTTGTAATTTAACCTACGTTAATTATGTTTCCCTGCTGTAGCCTTGAACTAAGCTTTAATCGGCGTCTTTCTGGCATTAAAGCGTGAGTGCGCTGACCTGATTTGAAATAGGTACAATGTCCTCATTTTGTGAACAATGAGGTGTCGCTAGGAACTGTGTTTGTAACTTAAGCTATGCTAATTTTGTTTCCCTGCTGTAGTCTTGAGCTAAGTTTTAATCGGCATCTTTCTGGCATTTAAGCGTGGGTACGCTGACCTGATTTGAGATAGGTACAATGTCCTCATTTGTAAACAATGAGGTGTCACTAGGGACGTGACACTCACTAGGACGCAGTTTTGACAGATCTGAACACAGTCATTTACGAAAAACCACAGGCTTTCTATTAAACCTTTGTATTTTATTTCCCGAAATGCCTCATTCTCTCTCTCTCTATATATATATATTACTTAAATACAAATAACACAAAAATTATAACTTATTTTCAAAGCAAAATTTCTTTCGTTATTATTAAGTCAGCTTTTAATTTTCCTTAAGTCTTATTGCATTTTCATTAAGACACTACATAGCATCCAAAAGAGAGATCTTTTTCTTTTTTTTTCGAGACACCATTGACCTTTTTTTTTTAGACGACAAAGGCTGTTATGATCTTGCGCAAGTGCGTATGTAAATAATACCAGCAAGGTCTTTTCTTCTTGACAGATTTAGAACTCACAGAATGGTCAGAGTGAATCTGGCGGATAATCCACAGACATGCTGGATTATGAAATGTGTTTTGGGGGTTAGGGGTGGCTGTTGTTTTATATACTCATGTGGCGTATAATACTCATGCTATAATGAATGTAGTATTGAAGAACGGAGTGGGGGAGGGAGAGTTAATTAATTAATTAATAGCATGTAATACTTTATACAATTAAAATTTAGTTGGCTAAGGTATTTTTTTTTATATTGCGTCCTTGACATTGTTAATGTTGCTTATTTCAAAATCTTTTCCTCTTTTCATTTTCCAACGTGTTTACATTACATCGCCACCACATTTCTTTATATCTCGTTCTGTTCTTTTTCTATCTTACAGCCTTTAAGTAAACCGTATCCTTAAAAATCAAAATATAAACAAAAAGCAGATTACTTTGATTAAAATTCATGATGAAAATTTCCAATACTGAAAACAACGTTTAATGTCAAAGTTTTCTCGCTCACCAAACATTGAAAGTTTTACAGTAAAGTATAACAACAATAAAAAAATGCTTCCTAGTTTAAAAATAGTGACGCACTATCATATGTCAAACCTAGCTTACGCGTGATCACTTCGCGCGCCTTGTGTGTGAGGGGGTGGCATTAGAATGAGCGTTCTAGTATCTAAGGTAAGGATTTGTTCAAAGACCGTTAGAAAGATAAGATTTGGGAAAAAAAAAAGTGTTTTTTTTTAAAATAAACCTGAATGTGGTGCTATTTATAGTGTACACGCTGATGTAGAGCAACCACACTTGTGGACTAATAGTTAGAATGAAGGACTAGAAAACTAGTAGTTGGACTGTTACGTGGACTTACAGATGGACTAAAAGGCGGACACATGGACTGGTAGATGGACCGATGGATTTGTAGACGGACAAATGGACAAAGTAGATAGAAAGGTAGTTGGAATGTTGGCTTTGATGATCTGTTAGTTTAAAAGAGTGACTAACAGATGTACTAATAGATGGACTTGTAAATAGAATGGCGAATGTTGCAATGAACTGATAGATGGACAGCTTGAATTGCGTAAAGATCTACTAGTAGATTGACTGTCAGATGTACTAATGGATGATGGACAGATGGACTGATAGATGTACCAATGGACTAGCAGATTTATTGATCTTTGCATTACTTAGCTAGCATCTATACATTGTACCTTCTAAAAGTATTTATTCTACCTTCTTAGTCGACTCATTTCTACACTCAAAAACAATGTTGAAGGGTGAAAAAAGCTAAAACTGTATCAAGCAATAAAAAAATGTTAAGCGTTTTAACACTTAACATATCAAAGCCGGGCACATCTACTAGTAAGCCATAAAAAAAAAGTTTTCGTAGGAGTTCTATGATGGAAACTCGTTCCAAAATTCTTTGACTGTCTGAGCAAAATAAATAAATAAATGAAAACTCATCTAGACAATTGTCAGACGGTACTTTAAACAAAATAATAGAGAAAAAAGCATTTATGTTTGTATGTGTTGTCAGAGTGTCAAGTTTGTTAATTCAGATGAAGGAAAGATAGATGAACCAGAAATGAACTAGAGACGAAAAAGAGATGAACCAGAGAAGAACAGCAGATGAACCTGAGATGAATCAGAGATGAATAAGAGATGAACAAGAGATGAACCAGATATGAACCAAAGATGAACAAGAGATGAACCAGAGATGAACAAGGGTTAAACTAGTGATGAACCAGAGATGAACAACAAATGAACTAGAGATGAATCAGAGATGAACAACAAATGAACCAGAGATGAACCAAAGATGAACCAAAGATGAACAAGAGATGAACTAGAGATGAACAAGAGATGAACCAGAGATAAACAAGAGATGAACTACAGATGAACCAGAGATGAACAAGAGATGAACCAAAGATAAACAAGAGATGAACTAAAGATGAACCAGAGATGAACTAGAGATGAACAAGAGATGAACAAGAGATGAATACGATACTGGAGGGCAGGCACTCTAAGCAATCAGATCGATAGTACAACAGCACCGCACATTTATGGAAATTAGTACTCGAACAGTCAACGCCTAGCACAGTGCGCGTGCTTTGGTGAGCACGCTCTAATCTTTAACACACACAAACACACACACACACACCCTGAAGCATGCGCGGTGAATTCACCTGTGCAAATGACGTCACGGAGAACCGATCCGCTGCGGTCACGCTATGGATGTGGGGGAGGGGAGGGGAAGGCAGTGACGATCGGTGAGATTTATATCACCTCTGGAAGAGAGGAGGTAGAAAGAGTGGGAAAATGGTGTGGAGTAATTGCACAAGAGAGTGTGTGAGGGAGACGATGAGGCTGGGGGAGGGGGGTTAACGTGGGTGAGCGCCAATGCCAAGGTTTTATGAGTGTGACTGCTATGAATGGAACATCCACCATTGACTCTATCAAGTGTGGGAGCACTTTTAACTGAGTGTGTCTTGATGGTGTCGAGATAAACAAAAAAATTAAGATGGGTTTTAGATCTCCAAGACAAGCCTACAGGTCATAATGTTAACGTGGTTTAGCCGTACGAAAGTCCTAGCGATAACTTTGTGGTAAACCACATCACATTACTTTTTACCCACGTCACATTCGTTTTTACCCACGTCACATTAGTTTTTACCCACACGCACGACAACATCCACAGATGTATGTTAACAAGTATATTTTATGTATATTTATGCAAACTATGAATACCTGTTGTACTTCGTGACACATGGGTGCTATTTAGGTAGTGTCCAACAATAACATACGGGATAGCCGTAACTGCAAATGTACTGCGTTCTTCTATGTGTTCGAACTCCCAAGACTATTTCATAATATTGTTATATTACCCCCCCCCACCCCGTCTTGGTTAACAGAAACACCTCCCGGTGAGTGGAAAAAAAAGCTTCCTAATAAAACTTCCAAAGAAGTTTCATCTTTTCCGGTTAACTATTTGATAGATGTTATGGTAATTAACAATCTTTTTTCATATTAAGGCTGGAAAAAAAATAAAACCGCGTTATTTTAATGTCATAAAATAATAATTTTGTTACTTTGGTTTTAAGTGAGCAACTTTAAAATGATAATAACATTGTATTTTAATATATTAATATCATTTTCTTTTTTTGTCGCGCAGATATTATTAATCTGCCAGAGTTAGCTACAGAGCGCATGGATGCATATACAAATCTTTCAAGCCGCGCCATTCGTGACCGCTGGCCAAACGCTTTCTCGTGACGTAGCAGTTAAGAGGCCGTTGTGGCTCATCATTATCTAGTCAGGGTTGCGTGTTAGCATTATTGGCTAGTAAGTAGGTCATGTCCCAGCACATCCTGTTTATTTAACACGCGCACACCCACAGACATGCGCACTAAACCGGGTTTGAAACGCAAACACCCAGAGTGCTACATTCTAGCCCTATAGGTCCCAATAGTCATTACCCCCATTTTTTCCGTATCCCCGCAGCTAATTTAATTGATCCTCCAGTCACAATGTGTGGGCATAATTAAATGATTAGATGGGATGCAAGCCACGTTATTCCAACCCCTTTGTCCAGTAAGGTTTTTTTTTGTTTTGTTTTATATTGTCTTTTTCAGCTACACTTGAAGTTTTTGTTTAATATTATGTACTCTGCCTGACCATATTATCCCGAGACCTAATCCATTTCATTCTATGCTATTGTATTTTATATGCTATTTTTGTGTAGTGTCGACATTATTGTATCGGGAAACTTCATGTTGTAATTTTGTCATCAGTCTTGCTGAGTAGCAAGGACTTGAAATGCATTGAGTTAGACTTAATTTCTTTTTGTTAGGGATGAACGTTTTATTTTTTGGATTTTATTGTGCCAGGTAACATAAAGGGATCATAGTGGATCACGGTGAATCATAGTGGATCAGCATAGTTCAGTGATTAAGCAGATGTCTGTATTTGATTAAACTCATGGCTGTATTTGATTAAATTCGTGGCTAAATTAGATTAAACTCGTGGCTAAATTAGATTAAACTCATAGCTGTATTTGATTAAACTCATGGCTAAATTATACTAAACTCGTAGCTGGACTTGATTAAACTCATGGCTGTATTTGATTAAACTCGTGGCTGTATTTGATTAAACTCGTGGCTGTATTTGATTAAACTCATGGCTAAATTAGATTAAACTCGTGGCTGTATTTGATTAAACTCATGGCTGTATTTGATTAAACTCATGGCTGTATTTGATTAAACTCGTGGCTAAATTAGATTAAACTCGTGGCTAAATTAGATTAAACTCATAGCTGTATTTGATTAAACTCATGGCTAAATTATACTAAACTCGTAGCTGGACTTGATTAAACTCATGGCTGTATTTGATTAAACTCATGGCTGTATTTGATTAAACTCGTGGCTGTATTTGATTAAACTCATGGCTGTATTTGATTAAACTCATGGCTGTATTTGATTAAATTCGTGGCTAAATTAGATTAAACTCGTGGCTAAATTAGATTAAACTCATAGCTGTATTTGATTAAACTCATGGCTAAATTATACTAAACTCGTAGCTGGACTTGATTAAACTCATGGCTGTATTTGATTAAAATCATGGCTAAATTAGATTAAACTCCTGGCTGTACTTGATTAAACTCGTGGCTGTATTTGATTAAACTCATGGCTAAATTAGATTAAACTCGTGGCTAAATTAGATTAAACTCATGGCTAAATTATACTAAACTCATGGCTGGACTTGATTAAATTCATGGCTGTATTTGATTAAACTCATGGCTGTACTTGATTAAACTCATGGCTGTACTTGATTAAACTCATGGCTGTACTTGATTAAACTCATGGCTGTACTTGATTAAACTCATGGCTGTATTTGATTAAACTCATGGCTAAATTAGATTAAACTCATGGCTGTATTTGATAAAACTCATGGCTAAATTAGATTAAACTCATGGCTGTATTTGATAAAACTCATGGCTAAATTAGATTAAACTTATTGCTTTATTTGATTAAACTCGTGGCTGTATTTGATTAAACTCATGGCTAAATTACATTAAACTCATGGCTGTACTTGATTAAACTCATGGCTAAATTAGATTAAACTCATGGCTGTATTTGATAAAACTCATGGCTAGATTAGATTAAAGTCATGGCTGTATTTGATTAAACTCATGGCTAGATTAGATTAAACTCATGGCTGTATTTGATTAAACTCATGGCTGTACTTGATTAAACTCATGGCTGTGCTTGATTAAACTCATGGCTTTGATAATAAACTCATAGATGTAAAGAATAAAACGATGACAGATCAGAACGTCAAATGTTATGTTCCTGCCTACAGAACTGATTCTTAGATCTTCCCAAAGTATCATCTTCTCAATTTGTCCACGATCTGATATTTAATTGTCAGGATAGAGAAAAACAAAAAAGAATCACGTTTTTTTTTCATCCTGGTGCATTTACAAAAAAAAAAAGGTTTATTTAACAACGGAAAACGAGAGTGGTCAGTTAGATAATTAGACAGACAGCCAGACAGAGAATCAGACAGACAGAGAGATAGACATTCAGACAGACTTTCAGACAGACAGACAGACATTTAGACGGACAGGCAGACACACAGACAGTGAGACAGTCAGGCGGACAGAGAGCCATCCACTCAGACTGTCAAGACAGATGGACTGATGGACGGACGGACAGACAGACAGACAAATATAGAAGTCAGGCTGGCAGGAAAACAATGAAATCACAGAGATTCAGAAGAAAAAAGAGAACTAGATCTATAGAAAGATAACACAAGCACACATGTTTTGTGAAGCAGACACAATCAAATACTTGTAACATAGATCAATACTTTCTTTTCTTGCTCACTTGTTCACTTTCTTACAAATGATCGATGACACTACATGTAACCGGAATGGGTGCAATAAGATTTTTGTTACTTCTTGATAATTAATTGTTTTTAATTAATTCTTAAGTAGGCCTATAACCTACCAGTATTTAAAATAAAAAACAAACGTGTTCAGTAAACAGTACGAAGCAAAACTCTGAAAGTACATAGTCAATTTTTTTTACAATACCTCTATTCAAGTCACACTTTCGTTCGGAGTGGAACCTTGGCAAAGAGTGGATGGACTCGATTCTCGAAAAGGACTCTAACGATTTTTATAGAAATTTGACAGTTGATCATGTTGATGTGTATCGTTGGGAAAATAATTACTAGCTCTTTGGCCAAACTGGGACAACTCTAGTTAGACTGTTTTCATTTTTTAAAGTGTAAAAAGATAATAATTTAAATTTGGCTAGAGAACTAGAAAATCTGTATATTTGTTTAAATCAATTATTCATTCATTCTCTAAGTCTCTCTCTCTTTGTCTCTCACTCTCTTTGTCTATGTCCTTCTGTCTATGTTCTTCTCTTTCTATCTCCTTCTCTCTTCCTGTCTTTCTCTCTTTCTTCCTCTACCCCTGTCTCTCTCTCGGTCTCTCTCTGTCTCTTTCTGTGTCTCTCTCTGTCTCTCGTATGTCTCTGTGGACATTTGAATGTGTGCGTGTTTTCGAGTGCCAAAAAGTGCGCATTGATCTTTGGGATAGTTTTCATGAGTCTATATATGTGTTTGTACTCAAATAATTAATAAAGTTTCAAAAAAAACATAGTTTTGGTAATAAAAAATAAAATAAAATAAAAATGAATCAAACTTTAAGAGACGTAACTTTATATAGAACCCCTGTTTAAAAAAACAACACCAACATTAAAACATTGAGAGGTCCAGAGAACCCAACTAAACATAGTTACGAGAATTTCATTTTTGAAATCAAACATTTGAATGCACTAAATGATCCAGGAATCTCGTGACGAATACAAAACAGATTTGAGGAACCATACATTAGATTCACGCTAGTCAATAACTGAGCTTTGACGTGGACATTCAGGGAACAACGTTGTACAGACTTAAAAGCACCACCAACAACCAAACAGAAACAAAATACACTTTGAAAAGAATGATTTTCTTGACCACTGTTAAGGATTACCGAGAAATATTTTTTAACAGATTAAATAACATAATACTAGTCCAGGCCCGTCTTTTTTTTCGACAATAAATGCATGTTAAGACTTTAAGTGGATACTATGGAATAATTAACAGGCTTTTTGTTTTGTTTTGTGTTTTTTTTTTTGTCGGGCTCATCCTATTGAAATGTGAATAATTAGACATCGACCATACAATTGAAGCAAAGCATATTAAAAAAGAAATAGGAACTGTATACTAATACACCACTTTGAAATCAGGATGCTATGTGTTCTTCATGTTATGATGTATTTGGAAGTATAATGAAATAAATATGCATAACGCATGAAACTTATTTTTAAACTAGAATTTAGACAAGTTTTTTTTTCCGAATAGCCTTACAGCAGTGATGCCCAACATAAATCGACCTGCGGGCCATTTTAATTTCCGACACTGATGTCGCGGGCCAGGTAAAGGAAAGGTACAAAAACGAAATGAAATTGACCTGAAACATTTTTTTATTAGAAGCCCGTGGATCTAGCACTTACATTCATTAATGGGATATTAGTATCTTTTTTTTCATGCGTCAGAAAACAGCTTCATTTCTCTACTAAAAATATGAGCAACAGTGTAGCTAGCTTTACCAACGACTCATATTCTTGACTCTTTTGGGAAAATATTAACATTAATCTTCCAATCTCTAGACGTAGTTTAACAATCTTTTTATTCAAATGACGTCAAATTTGTTTTATAATGGCGCTTCTTTTTGTTTTAAACAGCCACACTTTATTTACAACTCAAATATATTGGCTTATTATTATGCTCTGCCAAAAAAGTAAAAACCTACATTCAAAATTAAAAGTCCAATCTCATAAACGCACAAATGTTAGTCATGGCACCAATCAAACGGAGAAAAATTGAAGGCACTAACGTAGGTAAAGAGACTTTTTTCAACCTTTTCTTTAGGAGGGGGGGGGGGTAGCTGATTTTCTACACTCTGTGCCGACATTTCGGCGGGCCGGATGGAACCGCATCGCGGGCCGGATCTGGCCCGCGGGCCGTATTTTGGGCATCACTGCCGTACAGCATGACAGGTATGATATTTTAGAAAGATTGTCATTAAAAAAGCTTCGGTCTGTCTGTCTGTCTGTCAGGATTTCCTTCCACGTTTTTTTTTCTCCCACTTCCCTTCCCTTAGATCAAGTGGAAACTTTGCACAATTAAACATTGTCGATGAGAGCACATGAATCAATTTTAACTGTGTATTAACTAGTCGTAATTAATTTTGTTTGATATAGAAAAGGAAAATAAATCTTGTACTATTGATTGAAAATGGCAGTAATTGAGCGGTAACTACCCGGTAGTTGATATGTATATATATGTTCACTCCTCTCTCTCTCTCTCTCTCTCTCTCTGTGTATATATATATATATGATTCTATATATTATAGTGCTTTTTGGTGACGGTACGCACAGGTACGGCGTACCGGCATCTTTTTCATTGTGTGGGAAAAAAATATTACTTTTCTTGTATTTTAACGTTTATTATTAATTTATTAGTAGTTAAAAGTTAGGAAATCCATCACTGAGTACCGGCACCTATTTTTTTTTACAAAAACAAAAGCACTGTATAAATATATATATATGTATAATTTCTTCTGTAATGTATAGTAATGGTATCAATAGGCTCATGTAGCCCCCGATTCTAGGTCATTTTGAAGACTGCGATCTAGATACGGGGTTTTGTTTCACGTAATATGTTAGCACGACTGACCCGCAGGGGTCGCCTACGAGTTAGTGCAACACAAACTCCCTTGTTAACCTTTTTTTTTTTATGCTTATGTGTGTGTCAGTGTGTGAAATGTGGGGAGTCTTTGTTTTTGTGCATGTATGTAAGGACATTAGAGTGTGTGTTTTTAGTGTACGTGTTTCTGTGTGCATGTTTTGGTCTACTTATGTAGATGTGTCTAAATTTATGTGTCAGAGAGGAGGGGAGAGAGAAATCGAGACAAGTTGGAAAGAGCTCAGATAGAGTTACACTTGTATCCTTATAGTTATAAATAGCGCGCTATATAAACATGATCTCTTTGAGAAACAAACATATCTGTGTAGGATAGACGTGTCTCTTTGTTCTTCAATTAGACCATTCTGTTGAGCCATGATCGCCATTTGTCGCTGACACAAACCCATGCAGACACTATCACTCCAGAAAATAATTTGTCATCCAACTATGTGTGCTAGTGTTCAGGTCTATGGTCCATGTTCAGAGACAGTTCTAGACACAAACACGTGACGTACGTGTCTCTTTTAATTTGTTTGTTTTTGGTTTTCTTTTCCCGCAGAGTGACCAATTAGTTCACATGGACTACGCCAGGGACCATTACTGTCACTCTGGTCCAGGCCCAGGGACAGCCGACATCTTGAAACAATTTGACAACTTCAGAGTTTTGATAGGTCTTGAGGCGGGCTGGCAGGTGTACCTTTAAAATATATATAGATCTGTATAGACTGCCTCCCTTTCTGTTCCCTCCCCCCCCCCCACTCCATCCCTGACAACCCCGTTTCCTTTTTATTTTCAGTTCAAGCATTCAGGGGAAAAAAATGCCACAGGGCTATGGGAGGGGCGTACAAGAGGAGTGGGGAGGTCAGGGGTGCTATGTTGAGAGGAAAGCGTCTTCCCGAAGCCTGAGGTTATACGTACATTTTTCAGGGGATAAAAAAAAAGGGAGGGGGGGGGGAGTTCAGGATTAGAAATCAAGATTTGATTTTGAATGCGTGTGTGTGTGTGTGTGCGTGTGTGTTTGGCTTTTACTATTCATGACCTACGTGTCGCTAACTATAAGTTTAATATCAGGCTCGCAATGACCCTCGTGTTGTTGACGGTCGTTGACTTGTAGCGCCAAGCCGCTGGGAGACAACTAAATCCAAGATGTATTTCTCTTTCTTCTATGATCCTACGAAGATGTGTATCCTACAATTGTAAGGATCTCATTATGAAGTTGAAACTTTCTGATCACCATACAATGTGTGAGTTTAAACTCGGTATGGTTTCCAGACTTGACAAGTCTTCATACACTTTGCTTTCTAAAAAGTATGTTCTAGAGCCAAGATTTTGTTAGTGTCTCGTCATAAAGTAAATTCCTTTCAAGGACGTGGTCAGCATTCTCTGATGACCACCCTTTTTGATTCTAAATGATGATTAAATAATTCTATTGGCATGGCGTCTTGGGTTATATAATACAACCCGTAGATTTTACATCGCTTAATGCAAGATGTCACATTTCAATTTTGAATTTTAAAGTGCAAAGCGTTTAAATTTAAGAACATCTATATGTCATACTATGTGATGATAAAGTGCTACGGCGTATAGAATTGAAGCAGGCTTATGTTAAAGCACATCAACTGAACGGCTCACACCGAGAAGAAGAAAACATCTTTGTGTTGGGGAGAAATGCTTGACTCTGCGTTAACCTCACCCAGGCGTTCTCAAGTTTTGTGGTGGTTTTTTTTTTCTTTCTTTCTAAACAGATGCGAAAGGTCAGGCAGGATGCGCTTTACCTTTGACCTTTTAAATCGTATTATTTAACGGACTCCATTCATGATCGGGGCAGTCCGCTGCGTATGCGGAAGACAAAAGAGTCGAATACACATGAAGCAAATGCAATCCAGATGGGCAGAACCCGCAAGGCCAAATCGACCTTAACTGAATGCAGTTCTTTTCCTAAAGCGCGTTTAGTGCTCACTCCCGCTCGTCTTAACATTTACTAGCTGAGAAATTCTATATGCAAATGTGGCAGTACTTTTATGCACTAGCTTTTTTATGCAAAAGGAGTAGCACTTTTATACAAGTATGAGAGATGAGGCAACTTTAAAATTAAAGTGGTTCAAAATTAGAACCAGGGATTTATAAATTTCTTTTTTTTTTTTTTTGTGTGGGATGTACATTAGAAGACCACGGGTCAAGACAAGAACTCTAGTCATAGCGAACTTAATTATGTGGGGGAAAAAAAGTTTCAATGAGCGCATGTTTATTTAGAATTTGTCCTGATTTATAAATCTTTTTTTTTTGTTTGCTTGAAGTCAGAAAAAAAAAGAATTTAATCAATAAAAAAGGACATAAAACGATTTGAATAATTATAAGTTTAAGATAGTAAGGACTTTTTTGTTTAAATGAATGTATCTGCCTGCATTTAGCACTGCAATTAAATTCTTATTGAAACCCGATAAGAACGCGTGCCTTACATTCAGAGAATAAGTACGAATTATTATATACAAGCATATACATTATATAAACATATATACTTATACAGAGAGAGAGAGAGAGAAAAGAGAAAGAGAGAAGAGAGAGAGAGAGAGAGAGAGAGAATAAGAATAAATGTTCAATGTGTGTCTGAGATTGTACAAGAAATAAACGTACGCTCACCATTTATTACTAAGGAAACACATTTAAACAAAAACAAAAGCACCGTCCCCATGCACGCTCATTTAGAACACAGAATCATTAAATCACATTGAATCAAACTTGGTTAAAATTCTACCCTCAATCATCCAAAGTTGCACCGAGTTATTCAGAATGCACCGTACACAACAAAAATTATAGACCGTCAAAGTCATCAGACTGCGATGTAGCACTGGCATGAGATGACCAGCTGTAACACAGGCGTAAGGAGGGAGGATCACTCAATGGATCAACTTAGGTTCATTGGGAGGATTGTATGGGATCCTTGTGCCCCTCCCTTCCATCTCACTTTGTTCCCTCACAGACCCTGGAGCTTGTTGTTTTTTTTTTGAAACTCAAATTGTCTGGCACTCTCTTTGTTTACTTATGTTCTTCTCTTCTCTCTCTTTCTCTCCCTCGCTGTTTTTTTTTTCCCTCTCTACTTTTTTTCTCTTTCTACTTGTATCTGTTTTCTCTCTATATATCTCTCGTTATTTCTCTTTCTTTTTTTTCTTTCTCTCTCTCTCGCTCTTGTGTGGTGACTATTTCTTTATTAGCTACACAAAAATTTGAGAGAGATTATTACCTTCTAGTCCAAAGAAGATAGCCGAGGATTATGGAGATAGGATTCGAACCCGGGCCCTTCGATAAGACAGTCCAGAGCGCATACCACACGACCATCCCCATTCCCCATAAAAATATACACTTTGGTGACACTTATCAGTTAGTTGAGGCCTCCAGGTAAAAATACAAATGTTGTACCAAGTTCCAGAGGATCAACACTTGCAGAACATCGAGCCTGGTTTAGAAAGACGTTCTTTTACTTAGGGATGGAGGAAATGATCAGACATTCAGTAGTCTAACTGCTGGCATAGGAGATTAGGGGACATAACTGCAGTTCATAGAGATCGAAGGGAGATCAGCCGTGTATTTTTGTTATTTACTTATTACGTTTTTTATTTCCAATTTAAAAAAAAACAACACCGCAACACTTATTGGCATCACGGTGGCAGGATATCGGCTTATACTGCGAAGTTCAACTGCTTTAATATCTATTATATGAATGAAATTCAGAAATGCTTTCTTACAAACTAACAGCTACTTAGGAGGATATAATACATGGGTGTTCAAATCTTTTCAACCCGAGGTCCAGCGAAACTTCTATCTTACCGGTAGCATCAAAAATGTCCCTTAGATTTCGTGGCTTCACACACACACTTTAATTAGAAGTTTAAAAGGACCGGAAAGCATCTCGTCACAGACCGGATGTGGCCCGCGAATTGTAATTTGGGCATCCCTCAATTTATAGCATAAAGTACATTCGTATGCGAGGGCGCGGGGTAGAACCGCACGCTTATGATGCCCTTACCTGTAAAACCATACTTCCCCCTATCTCTAACCCAGGATCTGTCTCCGCGGAAGAGACCAACCATCTCTTGGTTTTGCCGCCTATTTTCTCAGTGTCACTCAACACACATTGACCGTATTTTTTTTTTACTAAACCGGACCATTTCCGAAAGCTCCTAGTGGGTCGATACTGTTCCCGTATCGATTAGTCCTATTATCTTTCATTGTATCTATACTTAGCATGTGCCTCAGAGTACACTCATTACAGCCCGCCGCTTCATTTAGGGCAATTGTTTTAAAGCGCCCTAGGAACTCACTCACTCCTCCCCCTCCTCTTAATTACCATTTTTCTCTCATGTCCGTTAAAAAAAAGCTGGACATCACAGCAAACGAACAGGGACATTATTCTCTCTCCCCCCCCCCCAACCACACTTTTTTTTGTTTCTAGTACTTCTCTCTATTCTTCTATCATTTTGTTGCTTCGCCACTCACCCCCCCCCCACCCCCTCTTCCATCTTTTTTTGTCTCCCCTTCCCCTTAAATTGGGTCAAGTTGCCGAGAATAGCCAGAGACTAAGCACCCATTCGCTTAATACCGCCATACCACAGGAGTGAAGTCCCTTGGTGATACAGCGGGGCGGGGACATAATCGATCTGTTGAAATCGTCTGATGGCGAAACAGCAGTCAAAATTTGCAACATTTTTTTTAAATGCAGAACGGAGTAGCGGGGGGTATGGCGCCAAATTATAGACACAAAAAAACAATGAAATGGAAGAGCTGCCTCGAGTGAACCTCGACAGTAAATAACTTTAACTCATTTAGAACAGCTCAAATATGTGTCACAACAGGAAGACGACAGCTGAAGCTTTTAAACGTCTAAAACATTATGTCGGTAGGTGAGGTGGCTGAGTGGTCAAGCGCTTGGGTTCAGAACTAAAAGGGTCAGGTATCCAGCTTATCTTGTTCCAAACTACGATTAGGTATCAAGCTTATCTTGTTCCAAACTACGATTAGCTATCAAGCTTATCTTGTTCCAAACTACGATTAGCTATCAAGCTTATCTTGTTCCAAACTACTATGAGGTATCAAGCTTATCTTGTTCCAAACTACTATGAGGTATCAAGCTTATCTTGTTCCAAACTACTATGAGGTATCAAGCTTATCTTGTTCTAAACTACAACACACTACTATTAGGTATCAAGCTTATCTTGTTCCAAACTACTATGAGGTATCAAGCTTATCTTGTTCCAAACTACTATGAGGTATCAAGCTTATCTTGTTCCAAACTACTGTGAGGTATCAAGCTTATCTTGTTCTAAACTACTATGAGGTATCAAGCTTATCTTGTTCCAAACTACTATGAGGTATCAAGCTTATCTTGTTCCAAAATACTATTAGGTATCAAGCTTATCTTGTTCCAAACTACTATGAGGTTTCAAGCTTATCTTGTTCCAAACTACTATGAGGTATCAAGCTTATCTTGTTCTAAACTACTATGAGGTATCAAGATTATCTTGTTCCAAACTACTATGAGGTATCAAGCTTATCTTGTTCCAAACTACAACACACTACTATGAGGTATCAAGCTTATCTTGTTCCAAACTACTATGAGGTATCAAGCTTATCTTGTTCTAAACTACTATGAGGTATCAAGCTTATCTTGTTCCAAACTACTATGAGGTATCAAGCTTATCTTGTTCTAAACTACTATGAGGTATCAAGCTTATCTTGTTCTAAACTACTATGAGGTATCAAGCTTATCTTGTTCCAAACTACTGTGAGGTATCAAGCTTATCTTGTTCTAAACTACAACACACTACTATGAGGTATCAAGCTTATCTTGTTCCAAACTACTATGAGGTATCAAGCTTATCTTCTTCTAAACTACTATGAGGTATCAAGCTTATCTTGTTCCAAACTACTATGAGGTATCAAGCTTATCTTGTTCCAAACTACTATGAGGTATCAAGCTTATCTTGTTCCAAACTACTGTGAGGTATCAAGCTTATCTTGTTCTAAACTACTATGAGGTATCAAGCTTATCTTGTTCCAAACTACTATGAGGTATCAAGCTTATCTTGTTCCAAAATACTATTAGGTATCAAGCTTATCTTGTTCCAAACTACTATGAGGTATCAAGCTTATCTTGTTCCAAACTACTATGAGGTATCAAGCTTATCTTGTTCTAAACTACTATGAGGTATCAAGCTTATCTTGTTCCAAACTACTATGAGGTATCAAGCTTATCTTGTTCTAAACTACAACACACTACTATGAGGTATCAAGCTTATCTTGTTCCAAACTACTATGAGGTATCAAGCTTATCTTGTTCTAAACTACTATTAGGTATCAAGCTTATCTTGTTCCAAACTACTATGAGGTATCAAGCTTATCTTGTTCCAAACTACTATGAGGTATCAAGCTTATCTTGTTCTAAACTACTATGAGGTATCAAGCTTATCTTGTTCCAAACTACTATGAGGTATCAAGCTTATCTTGTTCCAAACTACAACACACTACTATGAGGTATCAAGCTTATCTTGTTCCAAACTACTATGAGGTATCAAGCTTATCTTGTTCTAAACTACTATGAGGTATCAAGCTTATCTTGTTCCAAACTACTATGAGGTATCAAGCTTATCTTGTTCTAAACTACTATGAGGTATCAAGCTTATCTTGTTCTAAACTACTATGAGGTATCAAGCTTATCTTGTTCCAAACTACTGTGAGGTATCAAGCTTATCTTGTTCTAAACTACAACACACTACTATGAGGTATCAAGCTTATCTTGTTCCAAACTACTATGAGGTATCAAGCTTATCTTGTTCTAAACTACTATGAGGTATCAAGCTTATCTTGTTCCAAACTACTATGAGGTATCAAGCTTATCTTGTTCCAAACTACTATGAGGTATCAAGCTTATCTTGTTCCAAACTACTGTGAGGTATCAAGCTTATCTTGTTCTAAACTACTATGAGGTATCAAGCTTATCTTGTTCCAAACTACTATGAGGTATCAAGCTTATCTTGTTCCAAAATACTATTAGGTATCAATCTTATCTTGTTCCAAACTACTATGAGGTATCAAGCTTATCTTGTTCCAAACTACTATGAGGTATCAAGCTTATCTTGTTCTAAACTACTATGAGGTATCAAGCTTATCTTGTTCCAAACTACTATGAGGTATCAAGCTTATCTTGTTCTAAACTACAACACACTACTATGAGGTATCAAGCTTATCTTGTTCCAAACTACTATGAGGTATCAACCTTATCTTGTTCTAAACTACTATGAGGTATCAAGCTTATCTTGTTCCAAACTACTATGAGGTATCAAGCTTATCTTGTTCCAAACTACTATGAGGTATCAAGCTTATCTTGTTCCAAACTACTATGAGGTATCAAGCTTATCTTGTTCCAAACTACTATGAGGTATCAAGCTTATCTTGTTCTAAACTACAACACACTACTATGAGGTATCAAGCTTATCTTGTTCCAAACTACTATGAGGTATCAAGCTTATCTTGTTCCAAACTACTATGAGGTATCAAGCTTATCTTGTTCCAAACTACTATGAGGTATCAAGCTTATCTTGTTCTAAACTACAACACACTACTATGAGGTATCAAGCTTATCTTGTTCCAAACTACTATGAGGTATCAAGCTTATCTTGTTCCAAACTACTATGAGGTATCAAGCTTATCTTGTTCCAAACTACTATGAGGTATCAAGCTTATCTTGTTCCAAACTACTATGAGGTATCAAGCTTATCTTGTTCTAAACTACTATGAGGTATCAAGCTTATCTTGTTCCAAACTACTATGAGGTATCAAGCTTATCTTGTTCCAAACTACTATGAGGTATCAAGCTTATCTTGTTCCAAACTACTATGAGGTATCAAGCTTATCTTGTTCTAAACTACAACACACTACTATGAGGTATCAAGCTTATCTTGTTCCAAACTACTATGAGGTATCAAGCTTATCTTGTTCCAAACTACTATGAGGTATCAAGCTTATCTTGTTCCAAACTACTATGAGGTATCAAGCTTATCTTGTTCTAAACTACAACACACTACTATG
The DNA here is from genome assembly GCF_947242115.1 of Biomphalaria glabrata. Classification (NCBI taxonomy): domain Eukaryota; kingdom Metazoa; phylum Mollusca; class Gastropoda; family Planorbidae; genus Biomphalaria; species Biomphalaria glabrata. The sequence goes on from NC_074722.1 coordinate 24,687,477, forward strand.
AGGTATCAAGCTTATCTTGTTCCAAACTACTATGAGGTATCAAGCTTATCTTGTTCCAAACTACTATGAGGTATCAAGCTTATCTTGTTCCAAACTACTATGAGGTATCAAGCTTATCTTGTTCTAAACTACTATGAGGTATCAAGCTTATCTTGTTCCAAACTACTATGAGGTATCAAGCTTATCTTGTTCCAAAATACTATGAGGTATCAAGCTTATCTTGTTCCAAACTACTATGAGGTATCAAGCTTATCTTGTTCCAAACTACTATGAGGTATCAAGCTTATCTTGTTCTAAACTACAACACACTACTATGAGGTATCAAGCTTATCTTGTTCCAAACTACTATGAGGTATCAAGCTTATCTTGTTCCAAACTACTATGAGGTATCAAGCTTATCTTGTTCCAAACTACTATGAGGTTTCAAGCTTATCTTGTTCTAAACTACTATGAGGTATCAAGCTTATCTTGTTCCAAACTACTATGAGGTATCAAGCTTATCTTGTTCCAAAATACTATGAGGTATCAAGCTTATCTTGTTCCAAAATACTATGAGGTATCAAGATTATCTTGTTCCAAACTACTATGAGGTATCAAGCTTATCTTGTTCCAAACTACTATGAGGTATCAAGCTTATCTTGTTCCAAACTACTATGAGGTATCAAGCTTATCTTGTTCCAAACTACTATGAGGTTTCAAGCTTATCTTGTTCTAAACTACTATGAGGTATCAAGCTTATCTTGTTCCAAACTACTATGAGGTATCAAGCTTATCTTGTTCCAAAATACTATGAGGTATCAAGCTTATCTTGTTCCAAAATACTATGAGGTATCAAGATTATCTTGTTCCAAACTACTATGAGGTATCAAGCTTATCTTGTTCCAAACTACTATGAGGTATCAAGCTTATCTTGTTCCAAAATACTATGAGGTATCAAGCTTATCTTGTTCCAACCTTAAATCTTGACATCTCCAAATAGTTCAACTCCCAGTATTGGACGTGTTAGTGTGTTGAACCACGTGTATCCGTCAATCATCTAGTTCAACCTGGTTGTTATTAAGTTACCTTACACACACACACACGCTGGTACAAAAAAACTAGACCTACCTGAACAAGCAGGTGCGACGCATTAATTAAACATTTTTTAAAAATCATTTTAAAGGGTGTTCCATTAAAGCGAATATAAGCAATAATACTAATAATAAAGTTGAATCTATGTGATCCAGTTCCGGTAATTTTTTTTTAAAAGTTTAACCATCTTTCAAGCAAAGCGAGTTGAAGTGGGATATATAAATAGATCCAATGTGTTTGTGTCAGCTGTAGGTCAATAGACTAGATAGGTGGTCAGCTAGTGGACAAGAGATGTAGAGAACATTGGAACCAAACTACAGGTTGAATGTTCAAAAAGATTTTAGTTACTGACTTGTATACAGGAGAGAGGGAAAGATGCAGGGACTGGTAGGAAGCGAAGGATAAGAGAGAGAGAGAGGCAGAGGCTGGAAGGAGAGAAGAGACAGAGAGACAGACAGAGGGAGAAACACGGAGAGAGAGAGAGAGAAACAGAGAGATAGAGATAAAGAGAGAGTTTTGAAAGAGAAAGAAGAGAGATTGACCAAAAAAGAAAGATAATTGATTGATAAGAGAAGAAAAATTGAGAGAATGAAAGAAAGAGAAATACTCCCCAAGAAAAGAGAAAGAGAGAGTAACAAGAAAAGAGAATAAAAAAGATGGTTAGAGAGAGAGAAAGAGAGAGAGGAGGAAAACAAGAAGAGAACTAATGAAAGTGTCAAAGAGAGAGAGAGATAATGAAAAAGTGTATTAATAAAAAAGACATGGCAGAGGAAAAGACAAAAAAACAAACAAACATAATTACAACATTATAAAATTATGATTATCTCTTTCAGATAACCCGGACATTTTGTAATGTCTTCGGATGTGTTTCTTTAGTTTGTATTAAACAGCCTTCTGATTCCAAGCGAATAGACTTAGTATAACCTTCTTCGTATCGAACCGGTCTAGATCAAACGCTCACTACATTTCTATGTAACAATGGCAGTGTCTCACACCTCACGATTCTGGAAAGGAAAGACAAAAATAAGAGATGACTATTTAAATAAGAGAAATATTACATGGCGAGGCCTGCCTTATGTTTCGTGTTTATTTGAGTCTAGTTTGACTGCTGTGCCTTGACACGCTAGTGTGTTATGACTTGACAGCCTGTCATTAGAACTCAGTGAATCGTCATATTATTCAAGCCAGTGTGTTGTGATATGTCTGTGTCTTAAACTCTTCCCCTTGGAAAGTGTTGGTAAGAAACAATAAAACGAAAGAAAGTCATGAGGGACCTTGTAAAAAATGTTTAGATTCTTATCAGTAAGACCGATAAATGTATGGATAAATATCTGGAAAACAAAGAAAGAAATTATGGATATATAGGTGGGCGAGTGAATTAAAGACATGTCAGGAAAGATACATCAAAAAATAAAGCGATTCAAATCTATTTAGAGGCGCAGAGGCAGAGTGGTAAAGCGCTTGGCTTCCCAAACGGAGGGTCCCGGGTTCGAATTCTGGTGAAGACTGGAATTGTTAATACCGGGGTCCTTGAGCGCCTCTTAGTCCACACAGCTCTGACATTAGTTGGGGGAAGGGAAAGGCGGGCTGTCGTTGGGCTGGCCACATAACACTCTGGTCAACCATGGGCCAGAGTAACCAATCACATCGCCCTAAAGATCACAAGGTCTGAAAAGAAAACTTCACTTTTTACTTTCATCAATATTATATACTATGTTTCCCCTAATGGACAGATCCGGTGCTTCGATCCCTGCGTTTGTCTCACAGCCCAAAGACATTTCAACTACCTGAAGATTTAAACTCACTCTGCCCAGCTCAGATATATCCCCCCCTCCCTTTTGTTCAAGAAATGTCATCGATGATGTCTAGGTTGTATTCTATTTGTAAATATATAAGTCCAGCCTGTCATCGATGATGTCTAGGTTGTATTCTATTTGTAAATATATAAGTCCAGCCTGTCATCGATGATGTCTAGGTTGTATTCTATTTGTAAATATATAAGTCCAGCCTGTCATCGATGATGTCTAGGTTGTATTCTATTTGTAAATATATAAGTCCAGCCTGTCATCGATGATGTCTAGGTTGTATTCTATTTGTAAATATATAAGTCCAGCTTGTTTCTTCGCGTACGTATTCATTCTTCTTCTAAAAGCTCCAATCTTATCAGACATGCTATACAAATAAATGTCTCAAGAGTTGTTTTTTTTTTAACCTTTCAGAAATGAAACTGACTAGAAAAAGAAATGTCTCACTAAAGCCACACTATCATATTATCAGATTTATGAAAATCTTTTACGAAAAAAAAACAACATAATAAATCTAACTCCCCCCCTCCCCCCGTTAACAAAACGCGGAAGTAGACAAGATTTCCTCATTTGTATATTAAATGTTGGTATGAATATGAAAGCGATAATGCTCCACATCTTGGGAGACATGCGAGTGGAGGAACATGTTCCTGGCTATAGACAGGCGAGTGGAGAAACATGTTCCTGAATATAACATGGATATATACATGGTTTCATATCATTGTACATGTGTGGATTACATGAGTAGATACATCTCAGTATTATAGCACTGCACCTACAGAAAGTTGAACTGGATACATGCATGAAATTGTTCAAGAAATGGGAGGGGGGGTATGTTATGTGCTTAATGAGAAAGAGGGGGAGGGGGGAGTGACACGGGCATGCCGGGCAACATGTGCAGGAGGGGGGAGGGGAGGGAGCAGTTCCGCTGGGGTGATCAATGATGATTTATTGGCTCTTTGGTGGACTGATTAACTAGTTTTTGATCTGGTGGCGTATATTTGGCAAGGGGAGGGGAGCGGGTGTACTAAAGTGAAAGGTGGGGGGGGGGAGAGGTCCAAGAGACGACTGGCCCAATTAATGATTAATGTGTGTGGGAGAGAGAGAGAGCGATGTTATCAGTGAACGTGAGAGTTAGGGTTGTCAATGTCTTTAAGAGAGAGAGAGAGAGAGAGAAAGAGAGAGAAAGAGAGAGAAAAAAAGAGAGATTATTCAAGAGAATGTGAGGTCAAAAGTATCAGAGAAAGAGCATGTGGAAAACAAAAAGCAGCAGCCTATAAGAAAGAAAGAAAAAGAAATGTATTGGATTGTAAACTTATTTATTGTTCAACATATTTAACAATTTAAAAAAATGTTTTTTTTTCATTTCTCATATCTCTGCTGCTCCACGTTCTGTCTATCCAACATGTCTGTCTGTCTATCTAACATGTCTGTCTGTCTATCCGTCAGTCTGAGCTCCATAGTTTTTTGTTTGTCCCTTTCAAAACATAAATACCTTCCAACGGATTCTGTTCATCTTGATCCCCCCCCCCCCCCAGGTATGTCAGCCGATCTTGAACCTAAGCCCCAGTTATCATTGATGAAAATCATTTTCCCCTTGCACACGCATCGCTTACACGTGTCAGCGTCACTTCCTGTTCTCGTGATTTTAAAACGAGACCTCAGCGAGAACTTTTTAAATTCTTTCCCCAGACATTGAACTAATTTTCTCTAAATTCTAGAAACGCAATGAATGTGAATGTTTATGAAATACCAGATCCAGCACCAAAAGACCAAAAGTTTGAGGAGAATTTTGAGGAGAACAATGTGACAGCTCCAATCAAGGCATTTTTCTGGGATTTACTGTTTGGTACCTTAACCTATACCTATCTCATAGTCTGTTCAACCGTTGGGGCACTAAAGAGGATCTGTTGACCGTTTTTCTTCATTCCACTCTTTTTTTTTTTTTGTCTTGGATAGAATTTCTTTCAATGTTTGGCAACTCGGCATAAATCTCAATCAATCCAACAGTAAGTCATTCAACAATACTAAGAAGAAAATAAGAGGCGAGGCAAAGAATACTAAGAAAAAAACTAAGAGAGGCGGGGCAAAGAATACTAAGAAGAAAAAAAGAGGCGGGGCAATGAATACGAAAAAAAGACAAGACCGATGTATAGGCGTGTCTAAAACTGAGAACCCTAATGACTTCAAAAGAACAATAAAAAAAAAACAACAGATGCCTCTAGGGAGATGGTAATATTGGGGATGCTGTATAGCGGTACACACCTACTGCATAACAAATGAAGTGATACAAACAATCTTATTATATATGTACACTGTATGCTAGTACAAAGATGCCTACATCTCCTTATAAAAAGACTCTGGAAATATTCCATTCTACGATAAGGACCTCGTAGTCAGCCTTGTTTGAATAACCTGACCATGAAAAAAAAAAAGACACATTCCATTCTGTGTTGACTAAAAGAGATGGTCAAGCTTTATTTTTTTTAAAACTATATCCACCATTCTGTCCCAAAGGCCCTCATATATAACTGGACTATGTCCACGTTGAGCCTCGATAGTCCGACACTTTATGATCCGACACACTCAGTAATCCGATAGACAACAATGTACGTTTCAAGTGCTTTGTACGTTTGTGTTACGTCTTGAAAGAAGAAGGCGAACAAAGTCGTCAAACATTAGAGCATAAAGCTTTAGCGCTTCCGGGAAAATTGATGACCTTGACTAAATCATTTGAAGAACAACTAACCTTCAGAGATGCTGGAGATTGATAGGAAACACCCTTCGCAAGCCTGCATCCAACATAACAAGGTAATTGAAGGTAATCCCTAGCCTGGAAAACCCAAGGAAAGAAGAAGAGGGGACGACCCAGGAATACATGTCGCCGTGATTTGTAAGCAGATGCCAAGCAGATGGGCAAGACGTGGGGGCAATTGGAGAGATTCGCCCAGAAGGGACCACAGGTAGAGATGCGATATAATGATAACCTTCGGAAGTAACCTAGCTTCGCAAATCAATGTGAATGGTCATCTCTTTTATGTTGTTAACCCCTTTACCCACAGTGTCCAACGATGAGTCATTGCCCAGAGAAATAGACACCCGTCTCGCAAAGGCCAATAGTGCTTTTGGTCGCCTCAAACTAAGAGTATGGCAGAATCGGTCTCTTCTCCTAGCTTCAAAAATCAATGTTTATAAGCAGTGGTTCTCACTACTTTTGTATGACTCTGAGACCTGGGTGCACTATCGAAGGCATTTAGGCTCCTCGAACGCTTCCATCAAAGGTGCATTCACTCTATAATGGGCACGCGCTGGCAAGACTACATTACAAATATACATGTTCTACTGGCGGCCGGTGTGGACAGCATAGAAGCAATAATTACCATTTGACAGCTGCGCTTGGTCGGACACTTATCCCGCATGGGAGACGACTGCATGCCAAAGGTGATCTTCCTTTACGAGCTTCAAGTAGGACGACGTAATAGAGGTGCCCTCCGACAGCGTTATAAAGTTCAACTCAGGCGCCATTTCGCCCTATTAGGTATAGAGGAAAGTAGCTGGCAGCGGATTGCCTCTAAATGAGACTGTAGGAGAACTCTCTCAGGGCTGCGGGACACAGGTTTGAGACTTAAAGGAAAGCCATTATTGAAGACAAGAAAAGAAATCGAAAAAAAAAAACAACTTAAATAGACCGACGGCTAGCATCGGCTCTGTCTGCACCAGACGCGGAAAAATATGCGGGTCGCAATTGGGTTTGAGTACTCATGTGAAACACTGAAATCATCCTTAGTCTTTGGAATGGAAGACATTGCCATTATTTTTAACTTTTGGTCATCCGAGGTTTTCGATAATCTGACTCCACCCGGGTTCCCTATCCGTCGGACGCTCAAAGGTCAACTGTACATATATATATATTATACAATTATGTTCGAGCCGGAACTCTTTAGTTTCCCAAAATGTTTGGAAAAAAGAAGACATGATGAAAACTAAATTTAGATCCAGAATCCTTTCTGGTCAATACCCCCCCCCCTTATTTTTTATCAGGTAATCGAGTTAATGATAGAGAGAATTGTTGAATGATTGTGTACGAGACAAAACGAACAGAACAGAAAGACGACATACGACAGGGCAAATAATGTCCAACCCTTCACAAGCTCTCTAAGTGTGTCTCTCTGACACACACACACACACACTACACTAATTAATAGTTCCTCCACCACGGTATACGCCCATGTTAACTTTCCATGTGGTTTAAAACCGAAACCCACACACCATAAGACATACTTATAGGCCACGATAGAGCAGAGAGTAATGGGACAGATCGATTAGAGGGCTTCCCATACGTCATACGTAAATATGTGTGTGCTGCAATGTGTGTGTGTGTGGGTGTAAGTGTGTAATGTGCTGTTTTTTTTTCTTTTGCTCCAGGGCCTTTTGTATTTCTTATCGTGTCAGCCCCCAGCCCCCTGTTCCTTCTTGTGTTAATGCAACCAGTAGGTTTAATTAGATTCATTTGTGTGTGTGTGGGTTTCTTACCATATGTATGTGTGTGTGTGAAAGACAGTGGGACAATGAGAGGGGGGAGAGTTGTGAGAACTGAAGTCGTCTGCTTGAAAGGAAGGAGGGACAAGAGACCACAAAAGCGTTGGTCAAGATGGACCAAGAAGTCAGAACTAGAAGAGGAGGAGGAGAGAAATCAATTTCTACAAGAACAAGAAAATGTGAAGAGAAGAAAAAAACAAACTGGAACTGTTAGCTTCATAAGAACGTTAAGGCTACTACAAACACTGGCCATTGATTGATTGCTGGACCACTAAAGGGGAGGGGGGGTAATGGTTGCCTGTGTCTGGGAAGAACGTGTGGATCTGTCACGTGTGTTAGAGGACGTTTCCATGTCTGGATGTCTGTCATCTTCCATCACAATCCCTGTCATGGTTTGGCGCCCAAACGCGTGTTGAACAGGGAAGCCTAGGGCGCCCTTACTAGTGGCATCTACATTATTATGTGTCGCTCCCTTCCTTTAAATGCCATGTGCTTTTGGCGCCCTCACAATGGCACCCACATTTGTGCTGCGTTCATTCTACAAATGTCAGGGAAATAAGCCCCCCCCCCTCCCGTGACAACAGCATTATGTGCTGCTCCCACCCTCCCAATGTCATGTGACATATGGCGCCAACACTGACATTCAATGTGTGGCTTAAGGTCATGGCCCCCCTGACAATGTTAAGCACCCCAGATCTGTCTGTGATGTCATCTTGACTTGACCTATTCGTTTTGACTCGCACTGGAGCATAGGGCGGAAACAGTACTGCTCCAGCGGACTCTGTTCTGGTGAATTCCCCTCCGCTGGGTCCATGTCCTTCCTGCCATCTTTAGCTCTTGGTCTACTGATTTCCTCCATGCTTGCTTTAGTCTTCCAGCCTTTCTCTTTCCCCCTTGGGCTCTAGTCCAGAGCAGGCATGGCAATGTGGTCTGCTGATCTCCTCCATGCTTGCTTTAGTCTTCCAGCCTTTCTCTTTCCCCCTTGGGCTCTAGTCCAGAGCAGGCATGGCAATGTGGTCTGCTGATCTCCTCCATGCTTGCTTTAGTCTTCCAGCCTTTCTCTTTCCTCCTTGGGCTCTAGTCCAGAGCAGGCATGGCAATGTGGTCTGCTGATCTCCTCCATGCTTGCTTTAGTCTTCCAGCCTTTCTCTTTCCTCCTTGGGCTCTAGTCCAGAGCAGGCACGGCAATGTGGTCTGCTGATCTCCTCCATGCTTGCTTTAGTCTTCCAGCCTTTCTCTTTCCTCCTTGGGCTCTAGTCCAGAGCAGGCATGGCAATGTGGTCTGCTGATCTCCTCCATGCTTGCTTTAGTCTTCCAGCCTTTCTCTTTCCTCCTTGGGCTCTAGTCCAGAGCAGGCACGGCAATGTGGTCTGCTGATCTCCTCCATGCTTGCTTTAGTCTTCCAGCCTTTCTCTTTCCTCCTTGGGCTCTAGTCCAGAGCAGGCACGGCAATGTGGTCTGCTGATCTCCTCCATGCTTGCTTTAGTCTTCCAGCCTTTCTCTTCCCCCTTGGGCTCTAGTCCAGAGCAGGCACGGCAATGTGGTCTGCTGATCTCCTCCATGCTTGCTTTAGTCTTCCAGCCTTTCTCTTTCCCCTTGGGCTCTAGTCCAGAGCAGGCATGGCAATGTGGTCTGCTGATCTCCTCCATGCTTTGCTTTAGTCTTCCAGCCTTTCTCTTTCCCCCTTGGGCTCTAGTCCAGAGCAGGCATGGCAATGTGGTCTGCTGATCTCCTCCATGCTTTGCTTTAGTCTTCCAGCCTTTCTCTTTCCCCCTTGGGCTCTAGTCCAGAGCAGGCATGGCAATGTCGTCTGCAGATCTACGCACTGTACGCCATGTCCAGCCTCATTAGCGTCTTTTGATTTCTTGGGTTCATTATCACTGAACCATTAATTCCACGTAGAGACGAAGACAGCAGACGTGAGCGATGTTACTGACAGTGATGTTTCACGTGTTAAAAGAATCATCATTAGTGCCTTTAACGCCCCATGATATTCCTTAAAATACAAGCGGAGACAAAACGCTGACCGTTAAGATTGTATATTGGCAAGTGAGGATACGTAAGTATGACGTAGTCTACTAAAAATAGATTTTTATTTCATCCTCTTTTTCTTGAGGCCATTGCAAACAGATGTAATCACATTTGTCTCCTTGCATTTACGCACAGATGAGAAAGAGAGAGAGAGAGAGAGAGAGAGAGAGAGAGAGAGAGGTGGATGATAGGGAAAGGGAAAACAGACAAAATGAGTAAAGATGTCTGCCAAGAAAAGTAAAAAGAGTGTGATGTGCAGAGAAAGAGAGAGAGAGAGAGAGAGAGAGAGAGAGAAAGATAGAATGTTATAGTGTGAAGCTGGATCAAATACCCAGTAGCATAGTTAATTCAATAATGTGGCCTCAGAGAGTGATAAATGATAAGGAAGAAAATGATGGAGAGAAAGAGAGAGAGAGAGATCGAAGATAAGACACTGGAGACGAGACTCAGGCAATTTTTGGTTGCAGCCGACAAAAGAGAAATTTCTCGCTCTCTTTCCCTCTCTCAGTTCTCTTGTATTTCCTAGATTTCTCTTCAGTTCTGTGCTCTCAAGGTCTTCCATTCTTTCTTTCTTTCATTTCTCTTCCTTTTTAAACTTTCTTCCTATGACACACACACACTCTGTCTGTTTCTCCGCTTCGTAGCCTAGATATTTTATGCATTTTTTCCTTTCTCTCTCTCTCTCTCTTGTTTCAGTTCACACCAACAGGTTGAGTGTCTGTCCTGTCGAGAAATTTGGGACACAACACAATACCACGTGACAGTCCCTTAGTCACAGGCCCATGTCGTCACATAATAGACAGCGCAGGGTGGGACAGCGAAGGTGGCGAACGCCAGGGCGGGGGCGAGAAAGTGGAAAAAGGGTGGGGGTGGGGGGCTTTCTTTCCAGAACGGAGACTAGGGTGAAGAAAAGTGCGTGTGTGTGTGTGTGTGGGCGTGGTAAGGAGGGAGGGGAGAGAGAGAGAGTGGCTAGAGCTTTGAACTGAAAGTTTTTCTCTGCGTCTTGGTGTCATTGAAGTGCAACCCCCCCCCCCCCAAAAAAAAATATTGCATTGGGGGGGGGATGAATGGGGTGCCACTGCGGCATGTGTAAGTTTCTTTGAGCTGCAAGACCTCCACCCTCTCATGGTTTCCCTCTCTCTCTATGTGTTTGTGTATACGAGGAGGTGAGAACGGAAATGCAGTTCGATCACACTAGTCCCAGAGGACCTTGGGAGTTCACCCGTTGCTTTAGTTCCCCCGGTATGCCAGGGTAATGTGTAGAAAGCCCAATGACAGCAGTTTTGTTTTTGTTGTTGCTTTGTGCTCTGTCACTAAGTACTCGTAAAGGTGAATGTAGTACCCAAGCCCCACCGTTATATCCAAGTTTACAAAATAAAATAAAATATTGATTGTTTAGGTGAAGGTCTCAATTCTAGAATCTTAGACATGGTAGGGCATTGCTACACAGTGTAATAGGACAATCTCTCTCTCTCTCTCTCTTATTGTCTCTCCATGTCCGATCTACCATGCTAATTGTGACACCAAAAAGTAAACTATCATGTGAACCAAACCATTCATGTTAATTTAGAGACAAAGTTCTGTATCAGCCTCTTTTAAAAGCAGCAATCTTGGAGCCCAAAATACTTACAAATGGCCAAAATTTTGACAAAGTGAACAAGTTTGTATATTTGTCGACGTACCTGGTCAACAAATGTCAATGTCAAAAAAAGACAAGATGGCAAGAGTGACAAGCAGCGATTTCCCTAAGAACGCTGGTATGGACAATATAGAGCGACTTTCTTATAGTCCGACAGTTACGCTGGGCAGGGCATGTATTCCCTACGGAGGACTAACGTATGCCAAAGGCAGTTTTTTTTTTTTTCTGTGAGCTAAAAGGTGGTCGACCTATAAGAGGTTCCCTCACGGAAACACGTTATAGACCAGCTTAGGCGCCATTTTGCTTCGACTGACATAGAAGAGAGCACCTGGCTGCAGGCGGCTTCAGAACGAGACAGCTAGAGATCACTTACAAAGGCCGTGGGATATACATTTGAGACAAAAACACAACCCACTAGCAGACATAAACGGCGAAAAGAAAATCTAAATCAACCACCGGCGCACAATGGTACCGGCGGTCGGACAATTGTACCGGCGGACAATGGTACCGGCGGTCGGACAATGGTACCGGCGGACAATGTCTGCTCTGAAGGTGGCACAATAAGTGAAGTCCTTAATTAATCGGAGGACTCTAAGACAAGCTACTCTCTAAGACAAGCTACTCTCTAAGACAAGCTACTCTCTAAGACAAGCTACTCTCTAAGAGACAAGCTACTCTCTAAGACAAGCTACTCTCTAAGACAAGCTACTCTCTAAGAGACAAGCTACTCTCTAAGACAAGCTACTCTCTAAGAGACAAGCTACTCTCTAAGAGACAAGCTACTCTCTAAGACAAGCTACTCTCTAAGACAAGCTACTCTCTAAGACAGGCTACTCTCTAAGAGACAAGCTACTCTCTAAGACAAGCTACTCTCTAAGAGACAAGCTACTCTCTAAGAGACAAGCTACTCTCTAAGACAAGCTACTCTCTAAGACAAGCTACTATCTAAGACAAGCTACTCTCTAAGAGACAAGCTACTCTCTAAGACAAGCTACTCTCTAAGACAAGCTACTCTCTAAGAGACAAGCTACTCTCTAAGACAAGCTACTCTCTAAGAGACAAGCTACTCTCTAAGAGACAAGCTACTCTCTAAGACAAGCTACTCTCTAAGACAAGCTACTCTCTAAGAGACAAGCTACTCTCTAAGACAAGCTACTCTCTAAGAGACAAGCTACTCTCTAAGAGACAAGCTACTCTCTAAGACAAGCTACTCTCTAAGAGACAAGCTACTCTCTAAGACAAGCTACTCTCTAAGAGACAAGCTACTCTCTAAGACAAGCTACTCTCTAAGACAAGCTACTCTCTAAGAGACAAGCTACTCTCTAAGACAAGCTACTCTCTAAGAGACAAGCTACTCTCTAAGACAAGCTACTCTCTAAGAGACAAGCTACTCTCTAAGACAAGCTACTCTCTAAGACTCTAAGACAAGCTACTCTCTAAGACAAGCTACTCTCTAAGACAAGCTACTCTCTAAGAGACAAGCTACTCTCTAAGACAAGCTACTCTCTAAGACAATCCCTATTATTTATGTTTTAGTATTTATATATCATTGCTACTTTACTTGTTCTTGACTTCTGTGCTGGAGTGGCTCTCTATTTAGTGATTTGTTCCAATCTTGTTCCTTTAGTTCAGTGTGAGTATTCATCTGCGAAACAGCTCACGACTCTATCCTGGTCCTGCTCATGACTATTCATCTAAAATAAACATTGGCATTTTCATCCCCAGAAAAAAAAAAGAATCTCAATGTCGTCGAACGAGGCGTGAGGCGTGAGAACAGTAAAGTTACAACTTTTATCTCTTAAAAAAAAGTCGAGTCATCACCCCAGAAACCTGGAACAAAGTCACGTGGGACATGTTGTACCAGAAACCTGGAACAAAGTCACGTGGGACATGTTGTACCAGAAACCTGGAACAAAGTCACGTGGGACATGTTGTACCAGAAACCTGGAACAAAGTCACGTGGGACATGTTGTACCAGAAACCTGAAATAAAGTCACGTGGGACATGTTGTACCAGAAACCTGGAATAAAGTCACGTGGGACATGTTGTACCAGAAACCTGGAATAAAGTCACGTGGGACATGTTGTACCAGAAACCTGGAATAAAGTCACGTGGGACATGTTGTACCAGAAACCTGGAGTAAAGTCACGTGGGACATGTTGTACCAGAAACCTGGAATAAAGTCACGTGGGACATGTTGTACCAGAAACCTGGAGTAAAGTCACGTGGGACATGTTGTACCAGAAACCTGGAGTAAAGTCACGTGGGACATGTTGTACCAGAAACCTGGAGTAAAGTCACGTGGGACATGTTGTACCAGAAACCTGGAGTAAAGTCACGTGGGACATGTTGTACCAGAAACCTGGAGTAAAGTCACGTGGGACATGTTGTACCAGAAACCTGGAATAAAGTCACGTGGGACATGTTGTACCAGAAACCTGGAATAAAGTCACGTGGGACATTGTTGACTGTCTTCGCCGAAATCCACAATATCGGAACTCTTCGTTCATAGGTTAGAGTAGGCTACAGATGGTGCTACCATTGATTGGTATCTCCGAGAGTTTATGTTTCAAACGATGCTGTTTAAAACTTCCATCGTGGGTAATAAATACATGGACACAAAATAAATTAAATAACAAAACTCCATTGTTGGCTTGTCCGTAAATATATTTTCTGTCGTCATTCATTTTGAACTCAACAGAAACCTATAGTTTATGTTTCTTTGTTTTGTTTTCATTTGACAGTAACTTGAAATAAATCTTTAGTTGGAAATCGGAGGACATCAAAAAATGAAACCGTTAGGTACTAGGGTCTGATAGATTTGTGTGTTTATTCCATGTTTGGCTTGAGGTATTTTTGTCTCTCTTGTTCTTGCATCGATTTTCTTTCGCCCTATATTGATCTGTTGTTTTTTTTTCTTTCTATAATAAATAAAATCTACATAAATGTATAAAGCTAGATGAGAGATGTTTCTTGGTCTGTCTATCTATGTCTGTGCACTCTGTCTAAATACACTCTTTGTTTGCATGCCGGTCTTAATGCATTATACGTCTGTCTGTCTTAACGTATTGCACGTCTGTCTGTCTTAACGTCTGTCTTAACGTTTTGCCCGTCTGTCTTAACTTAAACATTTTTGAGACTATTTGTAAGAATTACCTTGAAAGACTGAAATTGGTGCATCAATGTGTACATCGTTTTTGTGTATCTACTTTTTCTTGTATACATGTCTGTCTGTCGGTTGATCTGTCAGTCGGTTGGTCTGTCAGTCGGTTGGTCTGTCAGTCGGTTGGTCTGTCAGTCTATCACCTCTGTTATGTAAATGAATGTACTTTTATAAAAGATTACTTCTTTAAGTGTCGCTAGGACTTTGAAAATGTTCTCTTAAAGCATTGGTCTCTTTCTTTTCACTTCTCTTTCTCTCTTCTCCTCCCTTGCCCTCTCTC